>NC_020495.1:9207256-9238794 GCF_000184155.1 Fragaria vesca subsp. vesca | reverse complement strand
GGTAATATCTTTTGTTGTCAGTGGTAGTAGCTTTCTTTGTCGGCGATAGTATCTTTTGTTGTCAGTAATAGTAGCTTTTGTGGTCGCTAGAATCCTCACAAATGGTCGACCGGAAAATTCGTCGAAGGTCGGCCGGAAAGTTCGTCGGAGGTCGGCCGGAGTCCTCGCCGGAAGGTCAGCCGGAGACTATTTGTGATTGTTGAATTTTTATATTAGTGGTATTTTTGTAAATATAAGAGAGAAAATTTAATTTTTTGGTTGGATGGCATTCTGTAATTTTATTAAACTTTAATACCTAATATAAGACTCTATTTAGGCTTTGGTGGACTTATGTGGGTAAAAATGTTTAGGTGGACCTATATGGGAAAAAATGTCTCAAAGTGGACTTCTATGTAATTGGCCATAATCAATAAACACAAAGAGCTTGATTAGCTATATTACCCTATATATGTGTCTTCAAGTGAGATCAGAAGTTCGTATCCAATATTAATAAGACTTGCTGGCCCTCTGATAAAAATTTAAAAAAATAAAAACAAAAAAACTACTTGCTCGGGACATGAAAGTTTTGTTTTTGTTTTTGTTTTTCTTAGGGAAACAGAGTAAATCCATTGATTGACATCGTTATCCAAACCACCGATTAATTGCTCAATTGATTATACGAATAGTCCGATAATCATCCGAATGGATGATAAAAAACTAAAATTCTACAAGGAAAATAAAGTTTAATAAATGGATAATCAAAATTTAAACAAAAGCTACATCTAGAAAGACAGACAACCAAGATCTTATTCGACATAATCTTAATCCTCAATATTCGTCATAATTAGCTTGACGACCATGTAATATGTAATATATGTTGGACGAGTTATGCGAATTCTAATCCTGAAGGAGATATGGACATTTAGATCAACGAAGTGAACATTATTATCACCTAACATAAAAATACATTTTTACTTAATTGCTACTATATTTCCGCTATCATTCTTAGAAGTGATTGTTTTCTCATTGCAGAAGCTACTGCCCTTAGGGACAATCTCATTAAAGTTGAGGATCTAAATCGTATGGAGAATTTTCCTTCGGTCTAATTCAGGAGGAATTTTCAATCGGCAAAATCTGATATTTCGTTAGAAGCTAAATGGATCTTTGTTAGTTATGATTTTAAATCTAGATGGATAAGAACATACAAGTTGAGATTTTAATTACATTTAACTGTTACTCTTTTGTTAGGTTGTGTTAAGTGAAACTCATGTGGCAGAAGTAATCTGTTTACTGTTGGAGCACATGAAAAAATAGGATTGGGAACAGATGATTTCCCAATCCAAACCAAAGTAGGATTAGGATTCGTCAAGTTATATATATAGAAACATGTGATTTCCCAATCCGAATACAAGTAGAAAAAAAGTTTCGAAGAGTAAACATAAAAAATTTATAACTGAGGTATTGCTCCGGCTGCCGGAATAGTTTTTCTTTTACCGTTTTGAAGCTCATACTACTGTAACGGAGATATATTGAATTTCAAGAGTTTATAAGTGTGTTCAAAGTGGGATCAGAAGTTTTTATCCTACATTAATAAGACTTGTTGGTCCTTCAAATAAAAAACGCAAATTGTGCGAATTCTAATTCTGATGGAGTTATGCACTCGTACTTGATCAGCCAGGTGAACATTATTATCACCTAACAGACAAATATCTTTCTGCTTAATTGCTACTATATTTTCTCCTATCATTTTCACAAGTTATTGGTTTCTCATCACGCATGAAGCAAAATCAGTCCTAATTCAAGTGTTTACATGTTAGTATTCATATGTATTGTTGAATTTTGTTCCGTTTTTAATTTTCTCTAATATCTAATACCGAAGTATAAACGTTGAAACCATAAAACTTACATAGCATTTTGGGACAATACAAAAGCAACTACTAAAATAAATAATCAAAGAACACTCTCTTTGGATTAACTTGCAAATGAACAATCGTGCTTCTAACTATCCTATAATAAATTATACATGAACCCTTCTTTCAAAAAAAAAAAAATTAATACATGAACCAATTAAGTCATGTTATATATCTTCCATGTGAGATGCAAAATCACATAATTGATGTGAGATCCCACTTTTACATAACACACCGATTACGACCTCATTATGTATGCTAGCGCGGACCGACTAAGCATAATGCAATTACATTTAAAAATAAAAACATAAAAAACATTTAGAGAGAGAGAAAGAGTCTTCCTTCTCTCTAGAAATTTTCTCACTCACAAGTTCATAGCTATTATTTTGAGAGCCGGCGTCTTGGTAATACTTTCCACTGTAATCGTTGTTTGTAACGTTAGATTATATATAATTATAAAAATTTTCCTAAACAAGATAGTTTGAGAGTCTACACAAGCCAAACCCCACCATCACCACCACCCGCTGCATCTCCTCCATTCTTTGCACACATACTCTATGTTGCAAACTCGTCTTCCTTTTCTTCTTTCCTCTTTAACTACCTCACTCATCTACCATCTATTTGCCTTCACAAATCATTATGCTCACCATACTTCATTACATCTCCATGTCAGTGCCCCTTTCATTCTTTGCAACTACAACCCAATGCTCTCTAATTCAGGAGTATTTTTCTGAATGTCAAAAATCGTAACTAGAATTTTTTATCAGTCTAATTCAGAAGGAATTTTCAATCGGCAAAATTGATATATCATCAAAAAGTTATGATTTTAAATGAAGATGGATAGAACATACAAGATCAAATTTTTTTAGTTACATTTAGCAGTGTTACTCTTTTGTTAGGTTGTGTTGTGTCAAGTGCAACTCCACGTGGCGAGAGTTTAATGTTGGCACACAAAAATAGGAACAGGTAATTCCGAACCCATGTCGGATTAGTATTTCATCTCCGAACCCAAGTGGGATTAGGATTCCCTCGCAGAATTTGATCATTCCCTATGCGAAAAGGATCCACCTATATATAATAGAAAAAGGCTCAGAATTGGTAACCTGTGTTAGTACATAAAAGGTTACTGACGTATTGCTCCGGCCGCCGGAATAGATTTTTTAACCGTTTTTGGGTAAAGAGTTCGTGAGGTCGATCCCAGTCCAGGTCTGGAGTTGCTGCCATTCGACAAGAGGAGGAGGCCGAATAGTTTCTTTGGTCTATGCTCGGAGACGAATCGGAGTTAAACTTGGGTGTTGTTAGGGATGTCCTCTCTCTATGTGGCTATGAAGTTGAAAGGGCCTTGGATGCCTTGCTTGAGTTGTCTTCTTCTTCCTCGAGTGAGACGTGGTATTGCGTGGGACTGCTGGGAGACACTGATCAGAGTTATGCAGAAGTTCTTGCCGGTAGCACTTCCGGAGCTCACCGGAGTTCGAGCTCAGATGACCTCTCTAAGATAGTGTTGGAATCTTTGTTCAACAAGTCTAATAAGAGGAGTCGACCTGATAAAGAAGAACCGAGAACCATGAACTCTTGGAAGAAAAGTGCCAAGAAAGTGCAAGACTCTTCGGAATCCAAGCTCGTTGTTGCCAGAGGAGGTGAATATGATGCATATAGAGGGGCTGCAAAGCAGCACTGGGATTCAGTAACGTCCGACTACCAGAAAGCAGCAAATGCATATTCAAACGGATCTCGGGCGTATGCAGGTTATCTCTCTGAGCAGGCGAAAGTGAAGGCGAAACTGGCAAGAGAGGCGGATGAGAAGGCAAGCCAGGAGATCTTCAAAGCAAGAAACAAGGACAAGGGGATAGAGAATGATTGTGATGACCATTGATCTGCACGGGCAGCATGTCAAGCAAGCAATGAGGCTTTTGAAAATCCAGCTTGTGGATGGGGCTAATGAGCAATCGCTAAGGCGCCTCAGGGTTATCACCGGCCGTGGTGCAGAAAGGTCTGTTCTGAAACAATCTGTCATCAGACACGTCCAGAACGAAGGTATCAAATGGAGGGAAGAGAATCCGGGAGCCGTACTGATCAAGCTAGCTTCACAGAGACAACTTCAGGTTCATGGATAGGGAAGAACTCAAGAAAGTATATGCAAACTGAGTTCATTGTTGTCTTTAGTCTTAGTTTCCTTTTCTAGTCAGTGTCATCTATTTCATGTCTATCTTTTCTGTAATTTTCAACCCAAGTTATAGAAGTATATTATATTCGTATAAGTCTTGAAATATCTTTTTATTCGTATAAGCCCAGACAATTTAGCACAAAACTAAAACAAGCGGGTCACTTCATCCACAAGGATGGCTTACCGACAAACAAAAAATAAGAAACATAATAACTGAACACATGTTCTACATCACATTGAGATGTATAAAATTATTGTCAGACACAGTTGAGCAAAATCCCTCAAGAGTTAAAACCACAAAATAAACAAGTAAAAATCATCCTCCTTTTAAGTTACAAAAAGAATATGAGTTTTTACCAAATGAGTCCGACGCAGCTAATCTAGTATTCCAGCACCTACAGACTCAAGACTCCCACCTAAACAAGTTTGGAAACTTTGGCAAAGCTAACTAAAGATGAAGCACCTGTCCTTTGTTCGTTTGTGTCCTTCCACCATCATTCTTCAATGACTGAGAAGGAAATGGCTTGACAAAGATCTGTAATAGACTGCTTACGACTTCTTCATGAGATAACCCAAAAGTAAGCCAAGCAGGCCAATGACAATGACAACAATGATTGAAACGCCACCACTGCTTTTGCCCCCTTGATTCCTCAAGAGTTCCTGCAAAAGAACTTGTTAAGAAATAGAGCAACAATATTTGGCAAGCAAGATATAAATTGAAGAAAAGTGGAAGAGTGGAATCCCATGAAACAATTCCATTCAATCGTTATATAATGAGACAATGATTAAGGTAGCAGAAGAATAGCAAAAAAGAATAAGACTTGTATTCTTTCAGAATATAACCTCAATCACTTCCAACAATGCAAAACAGTAAACTACCACAATCTCAATCAATGGCCATCACTCCTATACTTTTTCCACAAAAAAATTCATTGTTCTTTTATTGATGCAGAAAAAACACAAAGCTTTATAGGGCATATGATTTGCAAACTAACAAAACGAGAAATTATAATTGATTAAGAAAATTCAAAAATAATAATAAGAAATTAAGAATAACAATAATATCCAATTTTTTTAAACAATATTTTGCACTCTTCATTTTGGTACATAAATTACAAAGTAGCGGATTCTGGAAATGATCACTATGGGGTCTATGGTAAACGAAAGTTGCACACCACACCAAACTGAGGTAGACAAATAATTCAATTTAACATAGTCTTCATGACTCAAATTGAGAGCGACTTCTTTTGTAATAGAATAGAACACATTAGGATTGAGAGTGACTTCTTTAATGAAACAAAAAGGGTGAGGTGATTTGTTTTCTACCCGTTGGGACTATATAAATCAGATTAACACTTTAAAAATCCACACTGACCATATTGCATGAGCGCACATTTTCCAAAGACAAGAAAGAATAAAGACAGCATGCTGACTAATAAAGCTGATTAGTATTTTTGTTGGTATAATAAGACCAATTTTAGTTTGTAATACTATAATAGTGCTGATGCATTTAAGAATTCTGTGCATGTCAAAGAGTGAAACTTTACCTACATACAGAAATACTTGATTAGGAAAATATGGTAAAAAAGCTGACAGTGTTAAATCATGCAAAAGTATCAAGATACAACCTTTAACAGTTCAAATCAGAGCGATAAATCTACTGTTTCCAAAGATAACAGGCAAACAGGAAACTAAACACAATGGTATAGAAGATGTAACCCTCACCAGCTCCTGACGAAGCCTATTATTTGTTTGAAGCGCATTTAACTTTTCCTCTGCCAATTTCGCAATAAGTGCTCTTGCCTGCAATTATTCAAGTTAAATGATATAAGAACTAGTCTGCAAGCACCACTACTTAAAGGATATAAGTTGTATGGAACTAAAATTTATGACATAGTGACCAAGAAAACTACTTATGGCAAAAGCAACATATGAACATCAGAAGCAATTTCAGGTTGTGTGGTGAACTAGTGCAAATTATGAATTATGGAAATAATTAAATAAATATAAAAGGAAAACAGAGCAAGCTAAATGTGAATTAACAAAATAAGATACTTCAAAAATTAAAAATGACTTTTATAAATAAATGATTCTATAGACTAGAGATAATACAGGGAGAAAGCACAATCTTGCAACTGAAATCCATTAGCAAGATGTGATACAATTGAACTCCCGTTAAAAGCCTAATATAGTTCTCTTGTATGTAGATGATACTATAGAAGGCCAGTACTAATACCAGTCGTCCAAGAAACAAAGATGCAAAACCAAAGGGTGCGAAATCATTTCATCATTTCCCAGGAAACTCCCAAATTAAGGCAAGGCTAAACTCTAGCAGGTGATGGAACCAGGAGAAACAAAGGAGTGAGGTATATGAGCTTTAGGAGATTATCATCCTTATGGGCTTCCATTTCTAAAAATTTCAAGAACAACACCCTCCCTTCTATTGTTCAAAGGAACAGATAACTGACCTAAAAATTGCATATTAGTCTAAAACAAGATAATCTAAAACTTTTGTTTCTGCACGTCTATGCATTTACCTCTACAGATCTCTCCGGGGTCTCAAGCTGCTCCGATAATCCTTTTGTGGCCTGAAATCACCAATAAATGGCAAATCAATCAATATATCTCTTCTGACTAAAATATTCATCATACAGTCTTATAACTACAGTACTCACATTAGAAAATTCAGCACCAAGATTTCCGTTCTCTGTAACAGTAGCTCTTGGTGAAGACCCTTCCTCTGACCCTTCTGGAACTGGAGAAGGGGGCTGAGGTGGAGCAACATATACCACTCTCAATTTGCACTCCTCAACCACATGTCCTGCTTCTTTATTGAACTACATACAAGCCCAATCCACAAATGAATAGCATTCGACATAAAGAACCCACACACATCAGACTCACACCATTGTGTAATGTAACTACCGCTTCTGGAGTAATATCCTTTGGAGTTGCACCATCATTGGTCTTTACACTCTGAAGGAGAAACTTGTCCTTGCATTGCATGTCTGGAGGAGCCTCCTTTTGCGCCTGCATTGTAACTGAATCGCAACCAACAATCAAAAACCATTAATCCTCATCATCTACAACAACACAATCTGCATAAACCATACAACAAAATGATAATCATTCACCTATAACATCACATGTTGATCGTGGCAACACAATTCCCGTGTTTGGACGAACACAATATTTCTTAGGATTTGTGGTTTTGACCTGAAACACAAACCAAAAACAACGTCAAACATCCTTAGAAAATCATCCAAAATCAAAGCTAGGCTTCATTTCTACCACGAATCCAACAATTCAAAAGAACACAAGCCTCAATTCTCCACCATATCTCACTAGATTTCGGAAATACACAACACAATCGAAAAATTCAACTCTTCCAGATTCATTTTTTTTCTTCGTGATTTCGAAAACATCTAAGGAACTCCCTAACAAACGCCACATGTGGAGATCAATTACGAAAGCAACAACCTAATCGAGCAAATGCAGTAATTACGAAATCAATTCACATTTCCAGTAATTCACAGCATCACACAATAATTTGCACCAAAAATGAAGATGCAGGTGAAAAAATCAGAAAACAAAAACCAATTGAATACCTTGAAAGCGACATAGCTATCGGTCTTATTGGAGAGCTGAAGCGAGCAAGAGATCTGCTTCTTCAATTCGACTGCAGAGAACAAAAAGCATAAATCAAAAACGAAAAACGCGGCATGCAGAAAACGAAACGGATCGAAACGAAACGAAGAGAATAGGCGTTTGGTCACTGACAGGGGAACTTGAGCTCGAGAGGCTCGATGCTGAGGAGCTCGCCGGTGCTCATTGGAGCTTTGGCTGATCGGAATTTCGGTTGATTCCGAATCGGAGAAGAACAGAGATAGGCGGAGAGAGCAATGAGATTTAGGAAACACAAGAATTGGGGAATTAATAATGATTGTGATTTTATGAGTGGGAAAGGTTGTTTTCCTTCTTTTTCTTTTTGAGGAAATTAAAATTAATTTTAGTTTTATTTTCCTTTTAGCTTTTGAAAAATTATGAGTGATTACTAATGGCTAATTATGAACGTGCGTTGAACAACGTCCGTCACTGGATCCCTATTTTTGGCATCATATTAAAGCTTCTCGTTACAGTAAAGTATCGAAAATTCTTATATGCATTAAGGTGTAAGTAAACCGAACAACTAATATGCAGTATTTTAATCTGATCATCTACGTTGCACTACATGCATATATACTAATACCATTAACAAAACTAAAACCTAAAAAAACATTCTCAAATGTTTTCAACTAAGGAGGTGAGAACACTAGCTAGGTCGAAGAAGATATATTCTTATTATGGACATTTAGTTTGATCAGATCAAAAATGAAATTGAAAAGAAGAAATTTAAGGTCTCTAATCTTCATTCAATCTTCGCATACGACGATTTGAACATTTACACATTAATGGTGCAAGTGCACATTGGTGCGTAAAGTCCGCTCCCGTAAAGTATTTATAATTTAAACCTTTTTTCTTTTTAAGTATTCTTTCTTTCTTTCCTTTTTGACAAGAGTTTTTCTTCTTTTTCTTTTTTTGGTTACAAAAGTTTTTCTTCAAGTATTTAGTCCCTCAATCTTGACCTGTTTTTCCATGTTTTGACTTCTTATTTATACCGTGATCCTCCGTTTGGCATTTTTCAAATATTCTCCAAATGTGCTTCATTGATTTTTTTAAAGGTCAATTGACTGAATTGAGGTTCATTGTCAAATTATTGTCCCTTTGTGCGTATGTGATGAAATCTGAATTATGATGTCACTGTCATTCCTGAAACAAGTGATTGAAATGATGAGATTATTTGAGTTTTTTTTTTTTTTTTTTGAAATGTGTTATATGGGAGTCTATGTTGACTATCTTTGTTGTTCTAGCCTTTAATATGAATCACAAATAATAAAAGTAACGAAATTACCTCTTTTTTCTATATGTATTATGGTTTGGCAACCACCCTACCATGTAGGTGATCTAGGTCTTTATTAGATTTCCAATTTGTGCAATGATATTTCATTCCGCTAACTAGTGACACTTACATTCGTGTAAAGGGCGTTCAAGCCTCAAATTAAACTCAACAGACGTCGCTTTCTGGGCAGTTTTATAAACTTGAACAACCTTTTAGATGTAGGCTTTTCTGGACCTGCGTTTACTCGGACTAGGAAGACATTTGGAAGGATTATTCTTCAAGAGCGTTTGGATAGAGCGCTTGTATCAGCTGAGTGGCTGGTTTCGTGGTTATTCACTTGGTCAGAGTAGGATCTGACCATTGTCCTATACTTTTCTCGTTGGGCCTTAAGGAGAATAGAATTGGGCCTGGTTTTAAGTTTGAATCCTATTGGGTTGATGAGGTGGAGATTGTGCTTATCGTGAGGGCCTGTTGGGGCTTTGATTCTTCTAAATCTTATATTGATAACTGGAATTCCAATCTAACTTTGTGTGCAGCTAAACTAAGGTAGTGGCATCGTACAAGATTTCTGGTATAGGTCAAGGAGGAAATCAAAGATGTTTTGCACGAACTTGAGGAAATTCAGTGTTCTGATCCTCTTGCTAATTGTGTGCGACAAGATGAATTGAATGCCATATTGGGGGATCTCTGGGAGCGAGAAGAAAAATATTGGCATCAAAGATCGCGAGTTGCTTGGTTGAAGGCCGGGGATTCCAATACCCGATTCTTCCATCTCTCTACACTAGAGAAGAGATGTCGAAACCGGATTCTTCGCATCCAGGATGGTGACGGTGTTTGGGTTTCTAGAGAGTACAAGATCAGAAAGGCATTTGAAAAGCAATTTATGGCTATTTTCACATCGGATGGCCCAAGGTATTGGGGGAACGCGATGGAGGGGGTTAGGAGTGTGATTACCGAGGAGATTAATCAAGATTTGATGGCTCCGGTGTTGGAAGAGGAAGTCAGAGCTGCTGTCTTCCAGTTGGGTGCCCTGGTCCGGATGGATTTCCAGGTTTATTCTATCATAAGTACTGGTGTATGGTTAAAGACATTATCACTAGGACTACTTCTGATTTCCTTGAAGGCAGTGTTTGTTTGAGGAAGATTAATAAGACACATATTGTTCTTATTCCTAAAGTGGAGGTGCCGGAGTTAACAACTCAGTTTCGACCGATTAGCTTGTGTAACAACTCCAATAAGATTCTTTCAAAATTTATAGCTAGCCAGTTGAAAACTTGTCTTTCAGGGATTATTTCGGTTAATCAAAATGTCTTTGTCCCGGGAAGACTCATTCAGGATAATATTTTGCTTGCCCATGAGACTTATCACTATCTCAAGTTGAAGCAGGAGGGTGGAAAACATGAGTTGGCACTCAAACTAAATATGATAAAGGCCTATAATCGTGTTGAGCAGGACTTTTTCGAAGTGGCACTTATCCGATTTGGCTTCTCGAGGGATTGGATTCGCTTGATTATGGCATGTGTCACTACTGTCTCTTTTGCTATTGTACTCAATGGGAAGCCAGGACGGACTTTTTACCCATCCCGGGGTCTTCGGCAGGGTTATCCCATATCCCCTTATTTGTTTCTATTGGTAAGTGAGGTTCTCTCACTCCGCTTGACTAAGTGTGTTAGGGATGGTAGCTTGATTGGGATTCGGTTGAGTAGAGGGGGCCCTATCATGTCCCATCTCTTCTTTGCGGATGATGCTCTATTTTTTATCTGGGCTACCCTTGGAAATGCCTCGCGTCTTTCCCTAATTTTCAAGGATTACTATACTGCTTCGGGTCAAGCTATTAGTCAGGATAAGTCCAGTATTTTTTTCTCTCCTAATTCCCCAGAGCAGATGGTTTTTCTCCTGTGTGAATTACTTGGTTTCGATTGTGTTGATGATCCAGGTAAGTACTTGGGTCTTTCTACTTTGTGGGGCAGATAAAAAAAAAAAAGGCTCTTGGGTATATCAGCGACCAAATCAAGAGGAAGATGAGTGGGTGGAAACAAAATTCTCTTTTTTGGGCAGGAAAGGAGACTCTTATTAAGTCGGTAGCTATGGCTATTCCAGCCTACACAATGGCATGCTTTAAATTCCCTAAAAATGTGTGTGAGAGTTTTGATTCCCTCTTTGGGAACTTTTGGTGGGGGATGACTCCTAGAGGGAACAAAATTCATTGGCGAAGTTGGGATTTTCTAAGTCAACCTAAGGCTGATGGGGGTTTGGGATTTCGGAATCTTCAGCACTTCAATATGGCACTCTTGGCAAAACAGGTGTGGAAACTTGTGGAGAACCCTACCTCTTTATGGGCAGAGGTCTTAAAGTCTCGGTACTTCCCGGATTGCAACTTTTTTAGTGCACTGAAAGGTTATCGTGCTTCATGGAGTTGGTCTAGTTTATTAGAGGCCAGAGATATTATTCTAGCAGGTTGTTGCTGGCAGGTAGTTAATGGGTCCTCTGTCAGAGTATGGCAGGATAAATGGTTACCTAATCCTTCTCCTAGACTTCTGCCTTCTTCTACTGTGTCGCGACTAACTGCTCATGTGTTGGTTAATCAGCTAATTGATTGGGAGAGAAAGGTATGGAATTTGTCTGATATTTTGGGATCTATTGGTAGAGAGGTGGCTGAGCAAATTCAAGAAATGCCAATTGGTGAGATAGATGGTCAGGATCGACTCATTTGGCCCCATGATAAGTCAAGGAATTATACTGTGCGATCGGGTTATATTTGGATTCATCACCATGAGGTATCCACATCTAAGCCTATTACAGCATCTAGTTCCTCATACCAAATTAATAAGGTTATCTGGCCACTGCTTTGGAAGATTAAAACTATCCCTAAGGTACGCCTTTTTCTTTGGCAAGCTATCTCTGGTATCGGTGCTTCACAATATAATCTGTACCGAAGGAAACTAGCTACCAATTCTACATGCCAATTATGCGGCCAAGGCGATGAAACTTTTGAACATATTCTTTTGCTATGTCCTTGGGCGACATCTGTGTGGTTCAGGTCTCCTTTGGGGCTTAGGATCAACAAGCAAAGCATAATCCATTTTGGCGATTGGTTTTTGAACACATTTCACTCCATCAATTGTGCAAGTATTAGAGAAAAGTTTTTTTCCCTGGGCAGTGTTCTGTGCTGGCATATTTAGAATTCTCGATGCCGCTTTCTTTTTGATGGTGCCTCTCTGTCTCCGGTGAGCACTATAGAGCTGCTTGTCGGATGCACTCGGAGATATTGGCTGCCAACAGAAGGCCTCCGACAGAGCCACCAGATCCTGGCTCTAATCTGCCCTCTCTTGTTCACTGGAAGCCACCGGAGATTGGATTTCTCACAATCAATTGTGATGCTGGATGGAGTCCAAATCTGCATGCAAGACTTGGTACTATTATCAGGGATCATAGATGTAATTTTGTGGGTGGAGCAGCTAAAGCCATCTTTTGCTTATCTTCCTATCAAGCCGAAGCTGAAGCTGTCATTCTTGGCCTTGACCTTGCAAAAGAATTGGGAGAGCGTATTCAGCGCACCCGTCCATCTCCGCCGTCTATTTTGAAAAAGTCAAAAGTCAGCGTCAAATGGACGGCGGAGATGGACGGGTGCGCGGTATAATTTTCAAAGAATTGGGGCTACAACATGTTATTGTTGAATCTGACAATAAGACACTTATGGGGGATCTTATGGGTTTCAAGTCAAGCTGCTAGACTACTTATCCGATCATAGAGAGGATTCGGAATCTGGGCAGATGCTTTCTTGACTGTCGATGGCGATGGATCCCACGTAACGCGAACAACGCAGCACACACGGCTGCTTCGCTGGCCACTGAGGCGGTGGACCTTCTCCGGTGGGCGACTCAGCCACCACTGCCTCTTCTTGCCACTTTGATTTCGGATGGACTGACAGCAACAGGGATCGGCTGATGGTGTTGACTGTTTTGTTGAGTTTCTGGTTTCTTTTTCTTGTCTTTGAGATTAGATGAAGCTTTTAACTCTCTGTTTTCTTTGTTTTGTGCCTTGGTGGTATGTACTGGCCATCGTTTGGGCTTCTGCCTTTTAATGAATCATCATTAACCCAAAAAAAAGCCTCAAATTAAAAGTCCTACTAGGTTTTAGAGACTGTGATTGGTTTTAGGCCTTGGTACTTGGGCTGTAGATTTTAGGTTTCACCTAGACCCTTAAAAAGTTAGGAATTGAAGCTTTGCGGTTCGGTTTTGACACGGGCGGAGTTTTCTGCATGGCGGTTGTGGAGTCTTGCATGGATGGGTCTAGAGGGAAACCCTTATCTGTTGGGTGGTTCCGGATGCTATGAAGAAGTTAGGTTCTTCCTAACATGTCTCGGTTACTTTTGGGGTGCGTACTTTTTTTTTTTTTTTAATAACATATTATGGTTGGTAACATAGAGATTGTTTAGGAATACTTAGATTTTCTTAAGTTGTTTTACATGATTCAATTCCTTAGTATCTCACGAGCACAAATGTGTTCATGTTGTTCGTGTAGTTTTAGTAATATATGGCGTGATGTCTTTTTCAAAAGAAAACACCTAAGTGAAAAAATAATTTCTCAAAAAGATAATGAAAAAAAATCATCAATTAAACAAGTTGTGTCATTCACCTTTTAGTGTAGTGGCATTAGTCTCTTTATGTAATTGGGAGATCGTGAGTTCAACTTACAATAGACTCGTTATTGCATCTGTGTTATTAGATTAATATAAAAAAATAAATAAAAAAATAAAAAACCAAACAAGTTGATTATAAAAATATCTGACTTTGTGTTGGGATTGAAGGCGCCCTTAATAAAGTTTGTTTTCTAATTCTCTACTCTACTCCATAACCTCAAGAGCATGAAAATGTCTACTTCATGTGGATTAAAGGGGTAAGTGATCTTTGGATGATGAATGGTACGTTAACCATAAGTTACGTACCATGGTTCGCCCAATATTTACAGAGATGTTTTTGATAATGCATACTGTATAAGCAGCTTTTAAGATATGGCCCTCGATGGATCCTAAAGATCGAATCCTTTGTAATTTTGTCCAACAATGACTCATTGTGACAATTTCACAATTGTAAGACACACCTCCTTGCCGACATTCCCCAACTTTATATGGTCACGATTTTGAGAATGACATTGCATCATAACATTTGCCCAGTTGGTTTCTTTTCCAAAAGCATTTGTCCTATGTCTTGATTTGACACTAACTCCAATAGCTTGAGGAGATCGATCTTGACCATTACAACAATCATTTCTTGTCCTCAACATTGTAATGGAATTCCTTTTTCATCCATCTCTCTCTACTTTCCACCTTATACTTTGATATTCATGATTTCTATTTCTATATGTACATGTCATAGCAAAAACCGGATAATATATGTCAATATTGGATATAGCAAGTGAATTGTCGAGTGTCTCTTAAAAACACATAAAATTATTTAGATCGTAATGATTGCTACTATCTCAACATTAGGAATACGATAGTTAGACGTATTCATTTTTGTGATATAATTATTGTGCATGACTTTAGGTGACATGAATATTAGTTCAGACATTTTGAACAGAAGAAAGTGCATTGATATGCGAGTCATCAACTAAAATGGAAGTTTTTGCTAACTTGAAATGGGATGTACTTCCCAAGAGGTTGATCTCAAATCTTCTACATGCTGCACAAGTTCTTTCAAGACCTGATACGAGAAAATGCAGAGGAAGTGTCACCATGATTCAGGTTCGTATATAGTACCGGTTTATAAGCACAAAATTGCTTCACAACTCACATTCTTGGTGTCCTCAAGTGCAGCTTCTAATGCTTCAATTTTCTGCAACACGAAATATTGTCAATATGGTTTTGCAGAATAAGTTTAAATGTATAGCACATTACTAAATATTTCTGAAGCTCACTTTCTTGGCGTCTCGAAGTGCTGCTTCCAAAGCCTGGATTTTCTACAACACGAAATGCATAAAATTACAATGAGTTATCTCTTCAATGAAAGAGAATATCGGAAAGTACTGATCATTAGCGCATTATTAAGTATCTCGTTGTCATCAGAAAAAATCTAGTTAGAGACAAGAAAACGTTTCTGGCCTATTACATTTAAAGTTACTATATCAAGCAACCTATAAAGAAACAGCAACCTCTGAAAATTTAGGCTATGCTAAGCTTACCCTATTTTGCACTGCAGCCTCTTCTGAAGCATCATTACTGTATTCTTCATTACCGTTTACCTCATTGCCTGCAGATATTGCCTGAAAGATATAGATGAAGCATTATCCCCTGCTATTAAGTAAACATCATACCTTAGAAGTCTAAACTCTGATGCAACAAATTATAGTTGCTTTGGAAGTCCAAACACTCAAGGGGAACATTTTTCAGAACATGAAGGTTGATAACCTGAAGCACATTTGTGATCTCTGGATTGTTCCAGGGTCCTTTGTCACTTAAAAGGCAACCCCCATAGTCAGAACAAGTACAGCTTCCACCCAGAAAAGTCGGCAAATTGCTGCAGAAAATCGCACTTTAACATTTTGTACACGAGTTACATATAAAGATGAACCAATTACCTGTGCCTGCAAGTTGGCACTTCACTGTGTCTACCTTTGATCAATAACTTCAAGCAAGTCACTCTGATAATTGTATCCCAGCACCTGCAATAGTAAACTCTTAGATCGAAAGATAATCATTCCACTATCTAAACAGTGATTAATTGTAGCACAATTCATGGAGAAGAGAATATACTTGAATCTTTGCTAGTGTCCGTGCATCAAGGAAAGCTTTCACTGCTTTCCACAGCATCTTAAACCCATTTCCAGCATTCACAATAAACAGGCGATTTAGAGTCTGAAAATATGAATGAGTAAAATATCGACGATCATGAAAATTTCGATGGTTCGAAAAAATGAAATCTCGATGGATATATCGAGATAATATCAAATATTGATGAAAATTTTACCAAATTTTATCTAAAAGTTGTATATTCGACCAAAAATAGACTAAATATAAAATATCGAAAAAATATGAAAATTAATATCGGTAATTGTAAAAAACAGAAATTTCGAGAAAATATCGAGGATATTTTAGATATTTTACTCCTTCAAAAATAACGATTGCCTTGTGGTCATTAACCAGTATATGAACATATACAAACATGTCCTCTGCTCCTGTTAGCGATTTGTATTTTCTCTTTGAATCAAGAATGAGCTTCTAATCAAAATAATTTTTTGAAGGGACTTATTGCTGATTTCCAATGAAAGTATGTAGCCTGGTAATACTGAGTAAATTAATCGACCAAGCTGCATACTTTCATAATCATCATCGCCTATGTCCATCCATACTTGTAATTCTTGGTGACTAGTTTCCTGACTCACCAATCAAATATTCCAAAGTACCTCTGGGTAGTAATTGCTATCAATCTTCTGAATTTCCATAAACAGATACCGAGCAGGCTTCGAGAAATTCGCCAATCCCTAATGAAATATAATGCACATCATTAAGAACCTACTAACAGTCCATAACACATTTGATGGCAATATAATGCTTATTATAAGCTGCAAGTACTTAAAGCATTATAACTAAGAATGCTTACCACTCCATGTACATCTAAGATACTTGTTGTAGATGCTACATGCTTCTTAGCTGCAATGGAGCATGTAGGATATCTCACATTCAGTGTTTTCTCTTGTTCTGAGACATGATACCTTGTAAACCTTTCAAGTGTAGTCACTTGCAGTAGCTTGTTAAGGTCTACCATCCCAATCCTTTCGATGTATACTGGTCTACCATATCGGTCTACGCCATGGAATCCATGAGGATAGCATTTCTTCACTGATTCATACTCCTCAAATTTAAACTCCTGCAAATAAGTAATGACATGCACAATTACCTTATGGGCTTAAGCAACAGAACATCAGCATATATCTAGTCATTTCGAGACATCTACTTTCCCAAACACCGAATGGATACTAGATTTGGATCATGCTGTAAAACCAATATGGTAGATATATAATACATGATCATCCAGGCAAGTAGAAATTTGGTTCACCTTTAGAATTGCATCGACCTTATAATCCTCACGCCACTTCAGATAAGTCAAGAAGGCTTCTTTTGCTTTAGCAAGATCAAAGTCCCTCATTCGAAGAAACCTAACAGGAAACACAACAACAGGTGCCATTAGTAATATGCATGCAATTAACGTCAGTATACATGTAGAACACCTTAGCTTAACTAGTTGCAAATTATCAGACGACTAACCGCAGGAGTGTATGATAATCTTGGTGCTGTGGAGGAAGCTGACCCTCGAGAAACAACAGTTCTCGAAAAGACTCAACAATTTTCTGATCTTTTGGATCACGAACTCCAGCAAGAACCATTTTCATGCTCTTGCTACTACTCCCACCAAGTTTCTTGAACGACTCACGAAACTTTTTAAATCCCAAGTTCGACATTGAAGATGAAGGCTTTTTTCTTTCTTGAGGCACAGGGAAATGCCAATGGCTCTCAATGGGAGGATGGATAGTTTTGGGTTTACCTAAACTTGATGAGGGTTCATCTTCAGCTCCATCTCCACCACCTCTCTGAATCACTATATCCCTATGTAGTTTTGATGTAAGCATATGTAAACAAATATATGACTATATATATGATGACTGTGTATGGAATCAAAGTTGAGCTGTTTTCACTAGTCTAAGTGAAACAGACTTGAACTTATTCTTGTACAAAGGCCAGCCCTCATGATTTCATGTCAGATTCATGAGCTCAACATTTGTGCAGACACATAAAGAGAGAACAAGGGGAAAGAAGGTGGAGGCCAAACGTAAACAAGAAAGATATATGAAAGGGAAAACAATGAATATGGGTTGGGCATCGAATTCCATGCTTTGCCTTGCACTTTGGAATGCCTGAGCATCAAGTAAAGTGTGAACAAGACTGCAGGCAGAGAGAACGTGTTTTTTCATTTTTCAGAGAATCGTTGCTTATTTTGCACAAATTATTTGATTATATTTTACTTTTTTGTTGAGTTCAACAGCCTAATTGGGCCGTCGCATGTGAGTACCAAAGCTCTGAGCTGAAGGCCGCTCTTTGTCAGCAAAACTTGGGCCGACTGGAAATGAATAATAAATAGATGGGAAGAACAATAACTTTTTTCCTCTTAACAAGTGTCACCATCTCACGCAGTGGGGACCACTCGGGTACAAACGTGGAAAACCCTTTAGAAGCACACGTATGGCGACACGACATCATGAGCTAGCTAGCTGTATCCAGTGTCACAGACACGCTTCCGGGAAACCTCCCCAACTACGCTGACGTCATCCCCAAGCCCTCAGATAGACTCTAGTTCGCCGCTCGTGGCGGCTTTCATCTGTCGTTTCTCCACGTCTGCAATTTTAAAAATTAAAAATTACACTAAATTCCTGTGCGGCGAGGCCTATTGTTGTTAGGCTACAGCTCTCGTTTGATTGGTCCGGTGGGGCTGTAGACTTGCACTTGTTCCTAGAGGAGTAGAGGAGTAATGATTGAGAGATTCCAAAAGTAAGATATCAGGGTGGGGACCACAGAAGGGAGAAGGGTAAGGTGGGGGCCCACCTTTGAGATGCAGCCAAAAGTGGCTGAGGGAAGAGAATCCAGCTGTGTGCTACAGCTGGCATCTTATGATGAGTAGTTTTGGGTCACTGTGGCTTTCTTCGGGAGGAGTAGAAGAAGCCTTTAACCAAACGCTATGGCATTAGATTCGGAATGGAATGTATGGTCAGTTAACGTACCACACCTGCGGCTTAATTCTCCGGTGCGGACGGCAGGCAGGCGAGTTGGAGGGTTCGAGAGCTGATATATGATGTGTTACTGTGAGAATGAAAAGTCTCTGAAAAAGTCTGACTCTCAGTTAAAGATAATTTAACTACTCAGTTTTGTTAAATTATTAAATATATAGAAATTAAGTTTTTTACACTCTCGCATTTTATTTGACGCAATCATTTAAACAACTTAATGTCATTACAAAATAATTTCGTATCAAGAAATATAAATAAACACGACGCGTTCAAATAATAATATGTGTGCTATATTACTATATATCTTCCGTTTTTCGGATTGCATGATGTCATTACGCACATTCATCATGATTTGCCTAGTGATGGCCGAGCCAAGTAGGACGAAAGAGCTATAGACTTTGCAGAGGGTACGGTCCAATCCACATCATGGGCACTCCATGCCTTGGTTGAGATGGAGACTACGTCCAACTGCAATACGCCATATAACGTAAGTCGGAAAATTCATTAGTAGTATGAGTGGTCTAATCAGAGTAAAGAAGATTCAGATCCTCGATGACCTTGCTAGTTACATAGCTGCTCCATGCTCATTATTCATTACTTGGCGGAGGCTCCACGTACATTATTAGGCGCGCTCTCTGGCTATCTTCATTATCGTCGGTCACCCCAAACAAAACGCACAAATCGTGTACAATTTTACATCAACTTTGATGGGGCAATGAAGCAATTAGCAACCAGTAACCCTAGACCAGAAAATATCAAGAGTACCCTTAAATATCCCAGCAATGTTGCTATACTCTATTTTGGAAATGTTGCTATACTCGCAACTATTAATCACAACGATATTTGTGGTGCGTGGCCACTCAGTGTCTTGGCCTATATGCCCAACTGGATGCCATGCTTGAGAAATGAGCATAGCAAACTCCTTCCCACCTTACCTTCCCTCTATTCATTGCCCAAATCTGGGGCCAAATCAAATCCCTAATTGCAAATTAACTCCTTGCTTCAAGATTATGCAAAGGATACATAAGCCAGTTCACCATATGCACAAAACAAGTAAAGAATTCACTTCAGTCATATTCATCTTCAAAGTTCAAAACACTAAACATTTTTGTGTGCACTTTCATCTTTTGCATCTCCAATAGCAAATCCTCACATACAAACAATTACAAGTACACATCTCCTAGCAGAAAAATGCAAAAGATGAACTGCACCACAAGCAAGAAACCTCCTCCAAATTTACAAATGTACTACAAACCCATTACCCGACCCGCCTCATTACCCGAGAACCCGACCCGTTTAAGATCCTCCACACGCGCGGTCAAACCCACCAAAATTCAACTACCCGTTGACTTTACTCAAGAAGTCAACTCCTTCACCTCTGGTTGAGGTTGTCCCAAAGCAATGAACACTGCCTCTTTGCAAACCCAACCCTATGCTTCTCCAAATCATAAACCACCTCAAACCCTTGCTGCTGGTAATTCCCGAAAATGGCCCCGGGCCCACCGCCGGACTCCTTCTCATCGCCGCCGTTCATCAACATCCAACACCCCACTTTCCGCTTCTTCCCCGTCCCATCGCCACCGTCCGTGAACTCGTAAAAATAGTTCTTCCTAGGCAGCACCACACTCGATTTCTCCCCCACGAAATGCAAAGTCACGGCGGGAACTTCCATAACGCCGTCGTAGTAGTAACACGGCCCGAGCCCGGTCCCGTCCTCGACCTGAGTCGCCCGCTTGTGAACTCGCCCGACTCGGCGGTCGAACTCGGCCACCAGCGAGTTATAGAACCGCTGCGGCAACATAGTGAACGTCGTCCCGGAGTCCACCACAACTCCGCCGTTCCCTTTCTCGTCTACCCTTTTGAGAAACTCCGGCGCCGGAACAACCCTTTTCCCGATAGATATTCCGGCCAAACCAACACAGTAGAAATAAGGGTGCTTCGGGTTGTACAGCATGGAAGTGTAGGTATACTCGTCAGCTCCATGGGCAGAATTCTGATCATAGCGGCCGAGGATGAGCGGACTCGGTCTCCCAACTCGTTCCTGGTCAAAGGAGTGAGAAACCAAACAGTAAGAGAACTGGTTACCGAGGTGGGGAGAGGACCTGGCGAGCTGAGCCGGAAGAGAAAGAAGTCCCCGGCCGAAGCCGGCAACACCAATCGGCTCGCCGAGGGCAGAATGGGAACACCCGAAAGTGAAGTTGGGAAGAAGTAAGGACGGCGTTGACATGGGGATTGATAAGCTGTATCGGAAAAGCTTGGAGATCAAGCTTCCGTCGCCGTAAGCGTAATAAAACGGCGGGCATTTGAAAGAGGAGCACTCGGAGAGCTCGATGGAGTCGAGAGGGCAGTTGGCGATGGCGCAGAGAGAGCGGGAACTGAGGGCGGAGTGGGCGGCGGAGCAGGAGTGGGAGTCGCAGGAAACTGCGGCGTTTTGGGGGATTTTGGGAGGGGGGAAGGTGGAGTTAGGCTTGCCTTCGCAGAGAATGCACTCGAAGGGAGAGCAGGGGAACCAGACGAGGTCGCTGCCAGTGTCCATGTAGAGGGAGATGGACTGAGGAGGGGAGGAGCCGAGAGTGAAGGAGAGAGTGTAGTCGCTTCCGGGGGAGAGTGGGAGAGAGACTTGTTGGGTGGTTTTGCGGTGGCGGTGGCGGTGGAAGCGGGTGGCGGAGCGCGTGGCGGTGGCTTTGAGGAGGTGGTGGGTGGTGTTGAACTGGGTTTGGGAGAGGGAGTGGGTTAGGGGAAGGAAGAGTGTTTGGGAGAATGAAACAGAGAGGTAAGTGAAACAGAGTATTAGAAACAGAGGAGAAGGAGAAGCCATTGAAAGAGAGTAGAGAGAGAGAGAGAGAGAGAGTGGGGAGTGAAGTATTTAACAAGAGGAAGGTTCTGGTGGGTTTTGCTTTGATGGGTTCTTGGGAAATGACTAATCTAAAATCTTGTTAATTAGCAGAGGGCAATTTGGATTAGGCATTCCTAAAAAGAGAGGGATTTGACAGAAACAGAGTCTATGGGTGTGACTGAAGTTTCTTCTACTTTGAACACAATTTATAATAGATGATTTTTGTCCTAAGATTTGATCTTATCATTAGGTTTAATAACTCATTTTGACCTAACTGTATTGTTAATACTTTTCATTTCTATTTGACTTCAATAATTGTTGTTTTAGTAAAATGAGGTACAGATATTTTGTAACTCTATCATAATCAATAGGTTCAACTGAGGAACTGTTGTGTGAAGTCTTTGTACTTCCAGCTTGCATGCCTTTAAACCTTTGCTTAAGTTGGTAGGACAAAACAGGGTCAAGCATTCAAGGTTGTGATTAAAGTTCCTTGTACTTTCTACTAAAAATTTTGGTGACATATATATAGTTTCTGCCAGAAGGCTAAGATTTGGCCAATAACTCTCTTATCCATGGAGCTCGACCCAACCATAAAATTATAGTGATTGATTATGACTTGAGTTTATATCCATGATATTCGTCTACTACACAATAAGTAGATTTTGTTTAATTTGAAAGCAATTTGACTCCATGAATGGTATTTTTTGTTATGCTTCTCATTAGTTTATCTGTATATCAAACTAAATCTGTTTATTTTAAAACTTCTATATACGTGTCAATGGATTATTTATGCCTTTTTATAACAACTCGGTGAACTTCACATTCATTCTCCATATAGATGTGCGCTGATTCAGTCTTTGAGTTCCTTCAAATGGCTTGAATTCCCAACCAAGAACTTGAGTAGTATGAACGTTGGTAATGCAATAATTAAGAAGTAGCAATCTAATTGGGAGCATGAAATATAATCTTCTCTCAAAACAATAATGGGAAGGGGAGACGCATCATGTTGAGCTCATGTTGAGTAAGAATAGGCAAACGGGGTCTAGTAACATAAGTCTTCTATTCGTATTAGAGATGTTTTGATTTCAGTATAGTTACTGCATATTATTAGTTATAATTAATTTTCAACCTTGTAATTGTATGTACTAATTGAAAAGTAAAAATGGAATCCAAATGTATTGCATTCTAGATTTTTTCTTTTTCTTTTTCTTGAGTAACTGTAATATTAAAAGAACATAAAAATTAGCAAAAAAGTAGATAAACAATAAAAAGGCCTAAAACTTCAATTAGGATGCTATTCAAGTTGGACAGTCAAACTTAGTGATAGTACAAAGAAAACCAGTTAGGTAGTAGGAAAGTTGCACAATTAAACGTTAGCATATGTAATCATGTTATCTTTTTGTTAATTATGACACCGTTGTGAGAAAGAAAATAGAGTCATTGAAACAATATTCTTTGTTAGTTGATGCTTGTTAAAATACATATACTCTGTAGAGATTCTTGATATTATTTTGAGATTTATTCTGGATGCTTACTATAATCAGGGTTTAGCCTCCACTTGCCCCCTTACATCGGCAAACATCACCGGTTCTTTATTCAAAGAAGAAACAGCAGTTATTGAGATGCATGATAGCTAGGACACCATACAGCAGCCACAGAAAAATAACACAGTATAAACACATTGAAGTTTTCTTTTTTATGAGATAAACAAAATGAAGCTTCTATTTGAAATTTTGACTCTCCAAAAATTAGTAGGTGATTAGTTAAAATTAGTCTTAGTTTGTTACAGCAACTAGCAGTTACTAACTTATCATCTTATACGTACACCTGGTAAGTTTCTAGCTCATTGGTTTGTTACTCCTATTTATGTATATATATATATATATATATATATATATATATATATATACAATGCAAGTGCACCATTCTTACCAAGCATGAGAATTCTGCTTCAACGAAATTTTTTCTCTAAATTTGTCGCGTCAATTTCTCCTTGATCCAAACAGAAACTATGAGCGTATTTCTCCAACAAGCAGCGCATACATGGGAGAGGAAGAAATCGAAAAATGAGAAAAGCAAAAGCAAAAGAGTAAAATTTCGTCTTCCGGCAAAGATTAGATCAATAAAATCTGAAGAACCAAGATCAACATTGAAGAAAAAATCGTATGCTGCACAGTTGAAGGTGTGGTTGGGCATAAGACATCCAAGAAATCAAGAATAGCCAACAAAAGCTGTGAAACTCTTCCCAGACGTGTGTGATTTCTTGATATCTTTCAAGAGTTTGATAACTTTGCATCATATTCTTCATCCTTACGAAGCAGTAACTGTGGAATCTGGTTATCAACGGCAGGTCAAGAACTATACATTAAAGCGAGCAATTGAGCAATTTAGGGTTTTTAATCAATTGAGATTTCATGATTTCTCTCATAATTTCAAAAAATTTAGTCCCTAGCTATATGTAAAATCGACATGACAATAATCATGCCACTCCTAAGTTATTTTGTTCGTTGCTGCTCGTATTAGCCTTGTGTTGTCTTTAAGAGCATCTTAATCTTGTCAGGAATTCACTTCTTTCATATTGCAACCTCATTGAGGCTTCTACTTCTTTCATATCACATACATCTTAATCTTCTGAAGTTTCTTTTGCAATTTCCAAAATCCGAACCGAATTGGCTAAGAGACATACGTATACATTGTTTCAACATAAATGAACAAGAATGTCAAAAATTGATAATCAAGATGAGAGATGATTTAGATGATTATTTAGATTTTTTTTTTTTTAAACAAACTTAACTCATTTAACAAAAAAAAGAGTTTCGGATAAAACCAATAGTTTTCCACTTTTCCATTGTTAATAAAGAATTCGAGACGATGTCAATTTTAACAAAAATATAGATGCTTTTGTCACGTACAGTACGTGTTATGAACTTGTTCTGTCTTCTTTTTTGATCGGAATGTGTACGTTCCTGATCTGTCTTCATGATTCTATGTTATCAACATTTCTCTAAAAAAATGAAAAAATAATATTAAATGGTGCCATATAAATGCAGATCGATTACGTGATGAGAAGTTGAGAACTGAGAAATCCTAATTCCCACCAGTAAAAAGACAGATATTATTTACTATACATACATTGAAGCCAGAATTAGTGGAAGAACGTAGATATTGGCCGGGGGTGCCCAGCTTAAACACATATATATATGCTGTGTCTAGAAAATTAGGGCAGACAACTAAATGTGTTAATTAATTTTTTTTTTATAGCTAATAGTTTAAATTTAGGTGTAGTTTGTTGGTTTTGGCTGTCATTTGTGTTTGTTACCCAAACAAGTACGTATAAATCCGCTAATCCCTTTCTAATGTTCATTAAGCAATAGAAGTTAAGAACAGCTTCAGAGAGGAAATATATAGAGAATTTGAAAGCAAATTAACTATGAGCATTTTTCTGCAGCACGCCGCGCATACTTGGAATGATGCACCGGAAAATGATCACTGCTCACTCTCCGATGAGCATTGCAACAACCAGAGGGTTGCAACTCGGCTTGCGAAAGAAAATGCAGTAGAGGCTGATCATGAACCAGGGTCTCCCTACAAAAAGGGTTCGCATGCCAGACTAAAATTGAAAAGCTGGATGGCGAGAATTAAACATAAAAAATCGAAAGGGGAGACCAAAACCTAATGATACGAATCGTCCGATCTCCTCCAATTAGTTATAAGAATTCTTGATGAGCAGGGATTAATTTCTAGATGTTCAATCTCTTCTCATGTAGCTGGTGTACTGCCCAGGCTAGCTGGTGTTGGTCTAGCAGAGACGCCAATAGAGCTGCAGAGGACCATTTCGCTTCGTTGGCTTGAAGGAAGATGTGCCCGGCTAGTTGGATTCAACGGCCTCCTTCTTGATTGACCCAAATTCTTCTGTATGATGGTGCTCCGCCTCCTCCTTTTCGTTTTTCTTTGGTGCTAATGAACCGAAAAAAAAAAAAAAAAGTCTTGTTATGTTACCAGATAAAAATGAAGTTTTAGGTCAAGAACTTCTTTGTAGGTGCTTTCTTTTCGCCTTGTATTCCTTCATTATCACAATTTGTGAACTTTTGTTTTGAATAGCGGTATTGAATTCAAGAAGAGAATTCTTTTTCTTAAAAATGATTAGGGTTGCTAGCTGGTGGTTCATCGTGTTCATTTATTCCAGAAAATAATTTCTTGTTACACATCCTCACGTGCTAGGCAAGAAATATAATCAAGGATGGTACTAAATATATGTATATATAATGTATGTAACTAAATCATGATAAGTTTTATACGTACATTAATTGTAGAAATCAAGCATGGAACTGCTCTCAACAAAATCATGAACATTTTGATACATAGAAACGTTAATTTACTTCTGGCCTATCTCTTAACAGTGATAATAGCAATATGTATGCAAAACCACGCCTTCTTGGCCTGTGTTTCTATCTTAAATTAGAGTCTGAGAAAACCAAAGAATTATATCTCAGCTCCACCGTAGTTCATGACAATTTTCTACCTATGAGAGTTCGATCTCCTATGACATGATACAAACTTTCATTGTTACAAGTTAAACTAAGGCCTCAAGCTAGGATGATCGTAAACAAAAACATTCAGTTCAAGTTCTCAACGTTTGATACACTTCATCACTTCTCTCTTTCGTCTATGTCCAATCCAATTTAAGTCGTCTAACAAACATATGCCATATATAGCCTGATACGTAGGCACGCAATATATATGTGACGAGATTGGATATATATATATATATATATACGATCATATCAGGCGTCATGAATATATTTGAAACTTAGCATTGGTCATCGAAAATCCACAGAACCGTAGCTTTTCAGAAGACATACAAATACTTTATGCAAGAAATTGAACAAAATACTGAAAGAAAGTCTGAAACATATAACAAATACGTGTGACCGGCCGTGGCATATGATTTGGTGGCTAAAAAAGCCCTGTTCTTTTTGGCTGTAGTTCCAGAAATAACTAAGTTTCTCAGCGTCTCTCACTTAGCTTTCAGCTCCATTCCAGTGAACCAGCACGGCAGCACCGCCTGCCAAATGCCCGGTGCATGGCTACCAATCAAGCTCGGGACTTTGGCCACAACCCAAAACCAAAAAGCATCAAAAACCAAACAGATATAGGCATATAGCTGCAGCCAGCTAATTCCCTTTGGTTTTTACTCTCCCTGGAGATCAAGAAAGGTGCACGAACACAAAAGGAGGAGTTGTTCATAGTTTCATACACACGTAACAAGCTAGCATGCATGATGGAGACGCATGCCTGTATTGCTTGTATCATATATCATAGTGTAAACGTGCGTGAACATATACTTACACATATATGTACGTATGTGACACACTGAAACAGACGTCTTCTCTATCGGTATCAGCCGATTCAGCCCTACCCCATATAAAATTGGATTTTTCGAGCAGATACAGTTCTGGCATAGTTTTCAAATCATGGATACCATGCATTCAGTATACCTAATTCCAGAAAAGAGCTAGGAAAATCAATGGTCATGGGAGTCCTAGTTTTGCTTAGCTTATCCTGCATGCTACTCGGGTCATTTTCATGAATCGAAGCTTATTGCTGTAAGCCAGCAAGCTAGCTAGCTACCCCTTATAATGCTCACCAGAGAGTTCATGCCTATATAAATATGCAGAAGAAAAGGGAAAGAAAAAACATCGATCATAATTCGACTTCTAAATTGATCTGCTTCCAATAATATGGTTTGTGCTAATTAACTACGAAAGTTTATGGTGCGCCGTTTGGTTTTATATACAAATATGTTCAGACAATCTTTAACAAATTAAGCATGCATAAATATTGGAGGTTTCTAACAACTTCTTTTAAATATGTAAGTGAAGAATCTGATGAATGAGTATATGATTAGTTAAAGCCTTACGGGGTTGGTATGTATGCCCCATTCGGATTATAGATAATTAGTCTCGTGTAGTTGCCTCGATATATATTATGTCTAGCAGTAGGAGAGAATTTGATTTATGTTGGGCATATATACTTTGCGACAATATTAAGCATTCAAAGATCAATAATGATGGTCGATCAGTACGTGTAGGTAGGTGCAGCATATATATCATTGATGCTCTCGTTCACGTATATATTATAGAACTGTGGACCAAATCCAGCTGGGTTTCAAGGATCGAGTATTCTGAAACCTGGAGTCCATGATTCTCTAAAGATCACAGAGTTGAAACTATGGTAGAGGCCGTAGAGCATGCCTTAACTATCGTATTCAACCCTGCTGTGGAATCTTTACCAGCTGTAGAAGATATGTATATATTAATTTCCACAGTAAAACCGTAAAATTATGTAGCATCAAAACTGGACATGATTGAGACGAGTAAAAGTTGGTAAGTAAATGTTGTTCTATCAGCTCGTTAGGTAGATTATAATTTGTAATGACACAGGATGCTTGTGAGACAGATCGATTGAAAGTCATGGGGTTCTGAAGGCCCTTTCTGCATATATAGGCTGGGGATATCCTACAAATTAACTCGATCGATCACAGGTATGATGCAAAAGCCAAAACACCATACTGATCGAGCTAGCTAGCTGTATAGATTAGATCCTGGCCTTTTCTGTTGCTCATAAATCTTGAATTAATTTGATCCAAGCTTGGATCCACGTACTTTTGGCCATATTTCTGAATCCTAATTAAGTACAGTTAACAAGTGAAAGAATAATTACTCATGTACATTTTGCACTTGAATTGAACTTTGCATTATATTAGTTTGTTTGGTTTCAGAGGAGGCAACTGGCCAACTACCATGAGATGATCTGATATATCCTTTTATCTATCCCAAATTCCCAACATATAGATCCTCATGGTTTAGATCTGCTAGTTTGGAGAACCTGAGACAATTAATTAATTTTTTCGCTGAAGGACCAATAATTCTTGATTCTCACTCAGATAAATGTGACAGCTGATAACCATCTTATTCCTGGCAAATGCAACGCAAGATTTCATATTTCATATTCTCTTTCACACATTGTTCACCATCTTCCAATCAAATTATCAGGAAAACATATATAATTTTCATTAGTTTAATTGAAAAAACATTTTTGAAGATTAAACAGAAACAATAGGGATACATAAAAATCACCAACAAATTAATTCTTGTAATAATCATAGCCATGTAATTAATTGCCAAGTAATTAACAGTAGTAGGTGGGGTAATCACGTTTCTACTTATTCTCAAAACCATAACAAACGATGACAACGGAAGGTTTGAATACTGTAAAATATTTTTTAGTTTCTTTCAATATTTCAGATAAAATATCATCCTTGGTGAAGAATTAAAATGTTCGTTGATCATTTTGAGCCAATTAAACACCTCAGGATATCCTTCGCAGATGAAGAGCTTATCAAGAAATTAAGCTAGTGATCTTCATTCATGTCTTGATGATGCATCCATGAAGAAGACCACTAGTAAACTATGTTCAATATATACATGCCAGAGTAATAATTCCGATGATGACGCAGAAATTTCATTATACCATTAGAAGGTCGTATCCAGGCCAGTTAGCAATGGAACCAATTTGCAGCCTCAATAAGGCAAACAAAGCCAAGCTGCACACACAAGCACTTAACCCGAATCATCCAAATAATACCAGAAGGACTTGTTACGAGCAAAAAGAGAGATCTCGCATAAATAACACAACCTTACTGGGAACAACAGCCAGGTAGAGGCCCATAGAGTACTCCCAAAGCAACACTGTAGTCCAATCAACCAAGAAGGTCAAATCAACTTCAATTGAACCGTCTTCAAATGCTTAGGTCAATTGACACACTCAGCAAATCAGGAACTGTCTTCCTCTATGTTTAGGTCTACGAACATCAAATGGTAACTAGAAAACCAATTGAACATTTAAAATTATAAAAGCTTTTGTGCAAAATATATCATATAAAAGGTTAGCAACATACGAATCAATTGACACAATTATAAAATAGATTTCAAAGTAGTTTATATTTGCTTATTTAAATTATGACCTCCTATTTAAGATTTCTGACAATCTGATTACGCCACTATTCTGGTGTGAAATCGTGGAGGCTGGCCGGTGGTGGTGGAGTAACGGTGTAGAAGGGTCAAATATTATATAAAGTATACATATCAACCAATCATGTCTCAATTTGAAAAACTGAGAGGGTTCAATTGACTTCCCTCGCCCCATTGTGGCTACGCCACTGCACCAGAACAACCCCCACACCAGCATATGTCGTCAGCCATAAGTTGCACGACGAGACGACAATCACAACTCAGAAGCAAATGTAAACCACCAAAAGAACGACTGCAGCCGATTCCACCACCGTGATCATAGGGTGGCATCGATCATGTGAACAAAATTCCAGCACTCTTGACTCACCCAGATAATCAGAGTTTCATCTCATAGAAATTGTTTTTTTGATTGAAGTCACATAGAAATTGTTTATCTCAACTAAATATCTTTTTACATGACCCTTGTTAAAAACTGTGTTATTTGCTTTTTATAATCTAGCATATGCTGGAAATGTGATTAATATTCATATCAAAGCTAATATATACAAGTTTATGTTTTGCTACATAAGAGATATCAGCCGCGAATCCAAAGTTATCTCATGGATAATGTCTATAAACACTTCCTTTTTTGGCTAATGGTGCTTCATCAGAGGGATTATTCTTTCCTACTAGAAATCTAAGAGCTTTAACTAACTAAACTTGAGAATTTCTTTCAATATTGTACACTAATCTCAGACGATATATGAATCAAAGAGCTCCATGATCCTTGGTTTGCTAATTGGTATCTTATCAGTTTCAAAATTCATTTTCTCATAAAAACCCAGAACTATTACCTAACTAAACTTGATAGTTTCCACCAATGTCTCATATAAAATTAGTTGGCCTGATGTATCTCCATTGAGAAGTGAGACCAATTACAGTTACCACCGAGTGGTTTTCTTCTTGTTAACGACATGTAGGTGCTATGCACATAGCATGACAACGAAGTTTGTCATAAAGATATTGTGTCGACTCACTCACATATGCATGGCTGGTAAACCGTGATGTAACATGTTCAATTCGTGTTAGCATTATAGGATGAATGAGATCAAATCTGTCCTCTCATAAAACTTGGAAACTTCTAAACCACAGACGGTGATGTTTCTGGATTACATGTACAATGTATGATAACCTCATGATCAGCCGGTATAGACTTGAGTATGGGTGTCCCTATACTAGCACACTAGCACTAGCATTGTGCATCACATGCAATAATTCTACGAACTCCTTGAGCTGAAAGAAAGTATCAATGGAGAAGGTAAATCTGTATACTGGTATTAGAATCTGAACATACAGAATACACAAGTTATGCACAACTGCACATACCTTTAACATAGTCTATCCTCTTGGGTTACAAAGTCTACGCACTTAATAGGGAAAGAAGATCTGAACTCTGAAGATGTATCATGTTCAACCCGAATTATAATAGAAATCACAGCTGTTAAGGCAAAGGCTTAATCTTTTCCAACAACTTTTCAGCCTCAATGAATCCAAATGATCCCACGGATAGATATTTTATATGTTTCCATCTGTTCAATTATGAATATGATAAGTATGTCTTAACAATGAATAATTGGAGGTAAAAGAAAACTAGAGCATAGTATTCACCAACAGCCGAAATTACAAACCTGGGTGTATAAGGTAGTGCAAAACAATGGAGGTGAAGATGGTTGACAGAGTTAAATGGTGGTTGATGAAAGCCAAATCTGTCAAAAAAACAGTAAGATCTCAGTTAATTAGAATTACACCTAAGAATCAAACTGTTTTCTTTCATAACCATCATTTACAGGAACTTTCAGTCATACCAACTAATTAGTATTTTGACTCCAGTTGTATATAGCTTTATGAGATATGCACT
>NC_020495.1:9199757-9207236 GCF_000184155.1 Fragaria vesca subsp. vesca | reverse complement strand
AGAACGGTCCATACATACCCCAGTTACAGAACTTTTGAACCTTCTCTTTCTTCACCTGCTCAATTCTTCACGAGTGATGCAGAATGGGTCCATATGGACACCAAAACGGCAGCAGAAAGTTTGTGCAATATTTTCACTATGTTCTTTCTGTTAGTGATTGTTTCTTGATCCTTAAGTCTAGTAATCACCACATCGATGAAGTGTTGTTTTTTGGAATCATTTATAATAAGAAAGGCATGGATGGAGGTAGATGTAAACATCCAAAAGAATCCACTGTCTTACAATTCCATAGTTTCTTTCGGCAGGCAAAATCTAGTGTTTGGCATTCATCACCAACTCTTAAATTAGTACAGAGTAAGCATTTAGAAAGATTAGCCAAAATAAGGTATGGTTTGATGCCTGAAATGAAAACTTAAAAAAGCCATATAGGATGCACAAAATTCAGTTTAGCCCAAGTACATTTAACTAAGATCGGAAAGCTCTGTGTCTTAAGAACTCTAGCAAATTGTATAACTTACAACAAAACACAGCTAGGTGCAAACTTGACAGAAGAGCTTCTCGAAATTAATGTAATTGACATTAATGTACCTGTACTGATGGCACTGAGGTGCATCTCTTTGTACCAGTGTTTTCCCCACTTCCAACATGTGACTTACTAAACAGAAAAAAATAGATAATGGACATAAGACTATGAAAAGAAAGAACTTGTTGATGAAAACAAAGGAACCGCATTTGATTGGACCATGTATCATATAATCTTTTCAACAAAATCTAGATTACCCAAAGTGTAGTCTTCAGGTCTCCTTTGAAGATCATTAACAGTTGGGATGTGATCCACAGGAATAACCAAGTAATGCCTGAAAGACCGTCACTTTACTCATTCAATCAAAATGATCATGTTGAATGGAATTGGGAGAATTTGTTCAATACCTTAAAGCAGCGGGTTTGATGTCTTGGAAAGCAACCACTTTGTCATCCTGCAGGATAAACCCAATGACAAATTAATGCCTCAAGATCAATTCAAGTACCAAACTCATCGATGGTTGCTGAGAAAATGCAGAGGTCTGAAACCCATTTGGAAGTTCAACTTTCTCGGAAACGAGACAAAGTTGAAGGAAAAAAAAATAGTAGAGAGAGAAAGAGCTGACCGTGTGGAGGAGAGTGGTAGAGGATTTTTTTCCGGCGATCTGGCAGAAGATGCAGCGAGAAGTTGCCGCGGCTCCCGCCATCGACGCACTTTATGCTTCCCTTCGAGAGAGTTGCTGTTAGAAGTTGCTTCGTTTTATTAGCTAAATTTTATTTTCCTTTTTCTTCAAGACTGAAAGTCAGTATTGCCCCAATGTATCCAGTTTATTTACAGATACGTTCCCGGTCCTTTTTGGCCTTCTCCGGCCCTTACCGGCCATATCAGCGCTTACAGGTTGCTTTGTGGGCCAAGAAAATAGAATTGGAAAGGCTGAAAACGTGCCGGAGATGCCTGGAAACATGTTCATAAATACACCGGATACGCATGGGTAAAACTGACCTTTAGCCTCAAAGAAGAAAAATAAAAGAAAGTTGAAACAACCTAAAAGTATTTATTGCCCCCACATTTCTGGTTTGTTTACGGAAACATTTTCGGCCCTTTCCGGCCTTCTATGGCCGTCTGCTACCATATAAGAGTGTACACTATGCCTTGTGGGTTAAGGAAATGGACTCGGAAATGCCGAAAACGTGTCCGTAAATACATTAGATAAACGAGAATAATACTGACCTTTTGCCACAAAGAAGAAAAATAAAAGAAAGCTTAAACATCCTAAAAGTCGTTACTACCCCCACGGTTCTGGTTTATTTACAGATAAGTTTTCGCTCGTTTCCAGTCTTTTCCAACTGTCTCATGCCATTTCTAGCCATATCAGCGCGTACACGGTGCCTTATGTGTTAAAAACTTGTCTCAAAACACCGTAAACTTGTTGGAGACCCTCGAAAACGTGTCAGAAATGCTCAGAAATGTGTCTGTAAATACATCGAATATGCGAGGGGTAATACTGACTTAAGTCTAAAAGAAAAGAATAAAAGAAAGTTGAAGCAAACAGTCGTTATAGCCCTCACATTACCGGTTTATTTACAAATAAATTTCTGGCCATTTTTGGCCTTCTCTGACAATCTCATGTCATTACTGCCATACAACGCGTACACGGTGCCTTGGGGGATAAGTAACTGGTCTCGAAAATGCGGAAAACGCGTCGGAGACCCCTGGAAACGCCTGGAAATGTGTATGTAAATACACCGAATACATGGGGGTAATAATGACTTTTGAGTCAAAGAAAAAAAATAAAAGAAATCTAAAACAACCTAAAAGTCGTTATTGCTCCCTATTTTGGTTTATTTACGGTTAAGTTCCCGATCGTTTCCGGCCTTCTGCGGCCGTCTCACGCAATTTTTGGCCATATCAGAGCGTAATAGGTGCCTTGTGCATTAAGAAAATAGTGTCGGAAACGCTGAAAATGCGTCAGAGACTCAAAAACGTCTAGAAACACGTCCGTAAATAGAGTGGAGACACGGGGTAATACTGACTTTACGTCTCGTATTTTCTACTTATTGACACAAAAGTAGGTTGGTTCTTTCAGTCTTCCTAGTCAAAATGCTCCAAGTGAATCCGTAGATTGTCGTTCTTGGTCAGTTGTGTGTTCCTCGTCATATGTTTCATAGGAACTTACTACCATTGTTGTCAAAAGCACGAGTCCTCCATCACCTTAAACCTCGTCTCACCCGAGCAATGAGCTCCCAGTTCCAGCTCCGAGTCAACCCACTCACCGGCAACTCGGAGTGGATCGTCATCGAAGAGAACGAACCAGAATCCCCAACTCCCGACACTGCCCAAAATGCCCTCCTCGCCACAACCTCGTACCTCGACATGCTCAACGACTGTCCCAGGAACACATCTTACCGCCAAGCCATAGACAAGACCGTAACTCAACCTTGCCGTGTTCTTGATATTGGGTTAGTTAAACCTTAAATTTTTGTTCCCTTTTTCCTTTTTTTTTTTTTTTTTTTTTTTTACAGTTTGTGGAAGTAATTACTAATTAGTGAATTTACTGTGTGAAGCGCCGGAACTGGGTTGCTGTCGATGATGGCTGCGCGGGCAATGGGGTCGACGACATGTCGTATGGTGACGGCTTGTGAGTCGTACCTTCCAATGGTGAAGCTAATGAAGAAGGTTCTACGCTTGAACGACATGGAAAAGCAGATAAAGCTCATCAACAAGCGTTCTGATGAGCTCCAGTTGGGTGTTGATATCAGTTCAAGAGCTCAAGTTCTTGTAAGTAAAGAAAGTTTGCTTCTTTATGTAAAACGTTGCCGTTTTGATTACAAGAATTGTGTGTTTGAATGTGTAGGTTAGTGAGATATTGGATTCAGAGTTATTAGGTGAAGGGTTGATACCTTCTCTGCAACATGCGCATGATGTGTTGTTGGTGGAGAGTCCTGAAACGGTGCCGTTTAGAGCAACCACTTATGGTCAGGTATGTGGAGATGCAAAGAGCTTTGCAATGTTATTAAAGTTTTGTACTTTGAACTCATTTTGTGGTGCTTTAACCTTGCTGCTCAGTTGGTTGAGAGCACATTTTTGTGGAAGCTTCATGATTTACATGGTAATGAGGCGGAAGCGTGTGATGGGATTCGTCTTGTTCCAACCGGGTTTGAGGATGTTTTGGCTGTTAAGCCGCAACAATACGCGTTTCATTGTGATGCTATAGCAAATGAAGTGAAATTGGTAATGGCATATGTTCGTCTTCAATAAAGTTTCTTGGGGATGAATAGCGGTTTAGTTTGTACTCAGTTTTTGGTTCTTCCAGCTGTCGGAACCCTTCAAGATATTTGAATTTGATTTCTCAAAACGGCCAGAGAGTCGTGGAGAAACCGAGCTATCTATAAAGGCGACCAATGATGGTCGTGTTCAGGCTGTAATTTCATGGTAATTAAATTCAAGTATTCCTTTCATGTATAACAATTTTGCGATGTGTTTGCTGAGTTTGTGTGTGTTATTCAGGTGGATACTCCAGCTTGATCGAGAAGGGACAATCTTTTATTCCACTGCCCCTAGGTGGATAAATTTGCCAGTCAACATTAGTAAGTTGTAGACACTAGTCCTCTGAGAGCAAGAACCATTGTAGTTATACTTTATGCTGTAATTAGTGCTTTTTCAATCTTCAGAGTAGGTTGAGCAAGTCAATGGAAAATTTAGTTAGATATCAATGTCTTTGTTTTGTCTGATCACCTGATAAATGTGACAATGCAGTATAATAGTATTAATATATTATCTACTCCAACCCGTGATTGCATTGGGCCTTTTGCTAATTATGTCAGACTTTTAAACAAAACCTTAATTGAAAAACTTATATCTATTCAGGATTTTGATGTGCAAGTTAAAGAATAAGTAATTTCCAGTGTTTGATGTTTTCCTTTGTGTGAATTTAAGAAATTTATTGTTGACAGGTCATGGAGATTGGTGTGACCATTGGAAACAGTGTGTTTGGTTTGTCCCTGGTGAAGGTATGTATGTAAAGAAGGATGAAGCAGTTTGTTTGCATGCCGTTCATACAGATATTAGCATCTCCTACAGTATCAAGAGCCCCGTATCAAGAAACAAAAGTATGCAGTATGACTTAACTGGTAGGGATTTCAAGCTCATACTACCACCAGAAAGAATTGCAATTTATGGAGACAGTGAATGGAGGCATACTATGTTTAAGGCAATAAGTAAAGCGGTAAGAATTGAGACCTCTCTCAGCCACCACCTCCCAAAAAGAAAAAACAAAATCAAGAATTTTCACATTTTTGACAGAAATTGTATTCTTCACAGATACAGGGAAGAGTTGATCCATTATGCATTGTTGCAGATGACAGCATCTTCTTAACTCTACTCGTTGCACATCTTTCTAAAACATCACATGTGATGTCATTTTTTCCGGGGTTGCAAGACAAGGGTATGGAATATTTGCATGCTGTCGCCAGTGCCAACAATTTTTCAGTAGATCGTGTAGAATATATTAAAAAGAAGAAAACTAAGTTAACTGTGCATGACACACATCAGAAAAAGGTATTATTCTTTTCAATTTTAACCACCAGTTTAAATCCTAGCATTGAAGGAATGTAATCTTTTGGTCTCTGTACGTGTATCTACCAGCATCCAGTTGAAATGGGTTACAGTAATGATGCATTGAACGATTATTTTCTGTTTCCTCCTTTTGCTGGTAGAGTTCAATGGGTGGTTAAATCTGTTAAAGATCTGAAACTTGTGCTAATGTAGCTAAACCTTACTCTATTATGTTCAGAAAATATGGTGTCTTGCTGTTGGATGCTTAGGATCAGAATCTAACCAGTGCTGGTATTTGTAGGTTGACCTGTTGATTGGAGAACCTTTCTACTATGGAACAGATAGCATGCTTCCATGGCAAAACCTCCGGTTCTGGTATATTACTGTAATTTGTTTTCCAGTAATTGCTCATGAGATGTCATGCATGTACTACAGTATATACAGTATGTAGACTCGATTGTGAGATGGCGTGGTGTTCTCCAGCAGAATTATCACTGTCCTTTTTTTAAGTTAATATTGCTTTTTTCTTATTGGTGATATATTATCCGTATTAGTTGATACATAGTGTTTGTGGAGAGCTTTTTTAAACCAATATGTATAATATCATCTATTCTTCTTCTGGATTTGGTTGAAGGAATGAGCGGACAATGCTGGACGCCGTCCTGTCCGAAGATGCATTCATAATGCCTTGCAAGGCAATACTGAAGGCTTGTGCATTGTCTATCCGTGTAAGTTATGTTCCTACCCATTATGCCCCTTATATATCATGTTTGAAACATGTACATGTAGTTGATCACTAAAGATCTTAAGTTATGGCATCTTCTGTTGTACAGGATCTTTGGAATAGTCGTCGTAGCTTGAGTAAGATTGAAGGTTTTGATCATTCTGTTATAAATTCCACCTTAGGGGCATGTGGCGAACTACCTGGGGAGCAAGAGGGTCCTTGTCTGCCCTATTTTATTTGGCAGTGTGGAAATGTTAAGGTAATCAATTCAAGTAGAATTGTGTTTTATAAAGACGTGTTTAACTCAGGATGATTATATGAGTTCCTTTTGGGTATGAGAAGAGAAAAAGGCCTCACATAGGGTAACTGTTTCAAAAAATATTTCAGAAACTCAGTGAAGCATTAACGGTCATGGAGTTTGATTTCTCAAAGCCTATAATGTCATCTCATGGAAAAACTCAGGTACTACAATCACCCCTTGAAATCTGAGTTGGGATATTTGTGGTTATCCTTGTTGAAATCTGGTCACAGTTGCACGTGCTTCAAAGTGGAATACTGTGAGTAAATTTCTTAACCAGGTATAACAAAGCACTTCTCTGTGTTGTTTAGCAACTAACTCTGGAATGAAATATTTATGCTTGTTCTCACTAAAGTTTGATTCTAGAACCTTCGTAGTTTCAGAACTAATTGTCTTTTAATCTACTTTTAATTAAGAGAGCTCTCACATGATTTGCTTCCATTCCCCTTCCCTCTCAAGTAACATCTGGATTTGATTATATGGTGATAGTTGTTTTCTTAAATAACTTAAAATGCTAAAAGGATTGGAAGTTTAACTGCTCTGGAATACATTCCCGGCAGGTTGAATTTACCGAGCCAGGCATATGCCACGGGTTTGCACTATGGATTGATTGGGTGATGGATTCAGATGGCTCCATTGTGTTGTCTACAGGGCCAGGTATGATTATGTTGTGTATCAAAGAAATTTAATGGACATCTATTTGATTGTGACAACTGAAAAGAAAAGAAAGACAAGAGGAACTTCCTTGCTTATATTTCTAGCATTGTTAAATGTGGATTCAGATAAGAGGTATTGGAAGCAAGGAGTAAAGCTTCTGGCCAAGCCTGTGGGAGTTGGTGAAAGTTGTTCTTCTGCAGTTATTGAAGCTTCATTTAACCCATCAAGTGGCGACCTGGACATTACACAAGCTTTCTCATAGATTCTCAAAAATCCATCTCGGGGTTTTAACATCTTTGTTAAGAGTGATGATCTTGAGGGTGCAATCCCAATTTTTGTTTTTAGGGCATGGATCAATTGGTATTCTTTAGTGAATTTCACTGGTGTCATTATTCTTGATTTTGTGAGGCACATAAAGTATCCGTTATTCAATGTCAAACATGAGCACAGGAAGTCGATTCCTCTTGAATCCTAATGTACCCAAGAGAGTAGAGACTAGAACACAGTGAATTGATCTCTGTCACCAAACATTTAAACCAGTCATTATGCCCTAGGTGAGACACTGAAACCTGAATGCAAGAGAAGTGTAATGTTGAGGATTTCGCACAAGGTTGGCTATCGATAGGTTCCATGTGAATATAGGGCCCTTGTAACACAGTTTCGTATCTTACGAGGGAGCAGTGTGTATATATATATATATATATATATATATCTATACACGCC
>NC_020495.1:9198346-9198719 GCF_000184155.1 Fragaria vesca subsp. vesca | reverse complement strand
TTTTGTTTGAAGTTTTGGGTGATCTCGCCGGAAAACTTGAATTCAGCAGACTCGCCGGGGAGGGAAAGTGATCAGGAACGCTGTTGGAGTCCGTTGGGGTGGAGGCGCGCCCTCGCCGGCGTCGTATGGTGGCGAACGGAAGGACGTCCGCATTTTAAGCCGAGTGCGGATGTCCGCACTAGAACGGGCATGTATATATATATAGGCCAGATATGAAGCGCACGTGCGTAAGTGCGCACGGAGCTCCGTTCGCCACCGTCCGGCACCGATGACTGCGCGCCTCCACCCCAGCGGATTCCAGCAGCGTCCCCGATCATTTTTCCTCCCCGACGAGTCCGCCGAATTCCAGTTTTCAGGCGAGATCACCCAAAAC
>NC_020495.1:9177402-9197430 GCF_000184155.1 Fragaria vesca subsp. vesca | reverse complement strand
GTATATATATTATATATATATATATATATATATATATATATATATATATATATATATATTATGAAGATCTATACTGCGCCAGTACGCCAACCAAAAACATACATTGCAAAGTATCGTTGCAGAACAGTGTGTTTGTGCAGGTTCTAAGTTATAGTGAAAAGTTTACTTTTACCAACTTCTGTTCCGTCAATCCTCTAATTCTCGTTGTAAGCTATCTAATGCAACCAATCTTGCATTTCTACACTCGCACCGGCCATCAACCATAGTTTCAAGTTGCTGGAACAAACATACGGCGTTCAACCTTTTCGTGTCGTATTAAAATAAGTAGAAACAAAATTCTTAAGCAAAAATTTACTATGGTCTCACTTGTACCCAGATACATCATCCAAATACATCAAAATATGGAATATACATTTGTATCTCTGGAGTACGCTGGAAGCTGGGGAGGCACGACACTGTCTAATGTATAAAAAGAACTGGCTATTATTCAAACTTCAGCCAAAGTACTAACACAAATATCAAGAAGAAAAATGCAGCAAAGAAAAACTCTAGTTGAGATACCTTTACATTTTGGGGGTACCAAATTCTAATTCCTTGGTAAGAGGCTTGTATAACATGCAAAATGTGAGAGGTAATCAAAATGTAGATTTAAGCGTCGTAAAATGGATGCTCAAATTCTGTGTGTTTCCTGAGGTAATAGCAACTCAGCATAATCATCAACTACCACCTGATACCAATAAAAGGCAAGATTAATATTAGCCATAGGAAAGTCAACAATCATAGGGCATCTGTGTTACAGTGTGTACCTCGTAAAAATTGCCACCATAAGTGTACTCTACATACAACTGCTTAGGCTCTCCGGGACATGGATCGCAAAAGCCCATAATGCCAGACTTCTTTACACCTTCGTGAAGCTGCTGGATCAAATCAAGCAATCAGAAGTCTTGGAAAAATTATTGAACCTATAAGGTTGGCTATTTTTTCATGAGTTAAAAACTTTCGCTGGATCATAAGTGGTGATTCAGAACAGACTACTCAGACTGGAATGTCAAGCAGTTGCCATTTAGTTACTAAAGAATGAGTCACGTGTTAACCTCAGACTCCCTCTTCCTCTTATTTTTATTGGAAAAAATAGAATTGTAAGACAGTGTTGCACTGGAAACAACAAACCTTGAGTTGCCCATCGTCGCTGACAAGAAAGTTTAGAGGCAATGCAACATCAATGAACTGTGAAGCTAATTCATCAACTGATTCTATAGGTTTGTCCCTTTTCTTCAAAGCTTTGACACTCCCATACAGTGCCTTGGTGATTACCAGGCCCCCTATTTCTTGCTGTTTTCTCTGTTTCCTATTTGCAACATTTTGTAATAACAGCTTGGCTTTATCTGCTGCTGCTCGTGCCTCTTTAACCTGCAGAAAAGGGGTTATAAATTCTTCCAAGTTTTTCACACAAAGCCAAAGAAAAGAAAAGCAAGATATCCAAAGTATAAATCAAAGGTTTACCAAATATTAAAAAGCAGATTTGAGCGTGCAATAAAATCTAAAACTAGCATAACACAAGAAGCAAGAACCCAACTCAAAACCAAGAGCATCTTTTTAGCATTTCACCACCATTTTTTTTTTTCATAGGACAACGCCCACTGACATTTTCTTGCAATTAACAACGACATGCCTACTGTAAAGAGATTCCCTACTAAGCATGATTATTCACACCGAAGTAACAAAATCCAGAAATCTGACACATGAAGATATTCAGGTCCTGAAATTTAATAAGGGAAGAGTAACCAGAAATCATGCATAAAGCACGACAAAGCACACATATACTATATTAGATATGGATGACCATACCTTGGCAGACGTTCTTTCCATGTTCTCTAAAGCCTTCTGCTTTTCCCTCTTGAGAATATAAGGCTTGACAATGAATTTCTGCAAACATACAAAGAGGACACTGAATCAATATACAATATATTGATCAACAAAATAAGGTCTAAAACATTAGAATTAGAAAATTTCCATTTCCATACACCACGTAAATAATATCACACTACCCCAAAGTGTTATTTAGAATTCTGCCAACAAAAATACAAGTTGGCGCCTGAATATATCTCTAACCTTCAAAATCAACAGCTTTATATTAGAATCTTGGCACCTGGTGGATATCCTCTTCCCTTTAATGAATTTTGCTACTAACCTAGGGGTTCAGAGAAAACCTAAATCCTAACATGTTGATATAATAGATTGCATTATCATGACTCCAGCCATATAACGGTAGCAAACCAAATCTCTTTTCCTCTTGGAGATATGAGAAAACTAAAAAAATTAGCAATCACATAATACCACATAGTACCTATCGTCTGTTTCCTAGCTCAACCTAGAAGAAAATTCTTTCCTACAACAGAAGTACCCTCTTTTTCATCACAAATATACAGACAGACATGGCTGTCTTCTAGATGGCTTATTTTTTTTTTTTTTTTTATTAAGACTTATATGCAAAGCACAAGATAAAACTAGAAACTGGGTTCATTTAGAGTATGCTCTGGATAAAAAGGTCAGATTTAAATTATTTTAATTGCGAGACAGAAAGAGAACAAGGAAACTCCTCCAGCTTTGGATATATGAAGCTAAACACAGTTATAATAAATATTACATCGTTGAAAGAACCTAATAATAATAATGATACCAGTAAAAACTAATTCCAGCTTATATGCAGAAGTTCAGGAACAATAACACATACAAAATAAATGTGACGAAAAAACACTTAGATGATAACCTTGGCTAAGAAGTACACCGATGTTGGAATTAAGAATGCTCCAGTTGCAAACACAGGATCCAAATACCTTGAAAGCAAAATCTGTATGTAAAGCCCATAAGAGATAAGTCAAAACATGTGTGAATATTACAATAAGAATAAAGTTTGAACCATAGAGAATTGATACAGTATAAAACCAACACATTCAGTTCCAGATAATAGGTGTTGTGGACTGCCTAGGAGGTTGCTATATCAGGGGGAAAAAGGTACACAGGTATTTACCAAAGGTATATATACATAGATATAGCTGTCAAAGTTTTCAATGCTCCAATGAATAATATATAACCACTCTGACTAAGTGTTAGCTATCTTTGAGGCATGATGCTATCTCCTCGGTAAATTAGCATTCTAACAAATGATTGTAAAGCCACAGATCTAAATTATCACACAAAAGCTAACAAATTATCAGATTAAGAACTACTTCTACATCAGTCTTATACTCAAACCATCCCGGTGGCACTACTGCAGAAAAAAATAAAATTCTGTTTCGAGTTTCACATAAACTCATAAAGCTAACAAAGCATCAACTAGAAAAGCCAATAGCCCTTTATAATCCCAAATTACATTAGTAAGGTGCATATAGAGATGAACAGCCTTTGATTACTACAAGACAAAGCAGCATACTAACATCTAGAATTCAGGAAAATTAAACAATGCTTACAGGAACAATTAACTTTTGGCCTCCACGATGCAATTCAAATTTCCAAGAGATACCCTGCCATACACGGATATATATAAGCTTATAGAACGGTCAAGGTATATAGAAGTCATATGAGTTCGTCTAACAGTAAATTTAGTAGAAAAATAGGAATGTTTGAATGAACTTTACACCAGTTACAGAACACTTGACAGTTGTAAAACTAATAGAAAATAAACACGAAGTTTGAATAAATTCATTTTATTGCGTCATTTACCTGCATTTAACTTCAGGGAAGAAAAAAAAAAGGAAACCTCAGAAAAATGACAAACCCAGGAAACTAACTGGACTGAACAAAAAGGCCAGCTCTATCAGGTGAACATGGTTTCAGATATGTAAAGGCCTAAAGTCACGTTTTGGTAGGCAGCTCAATGGTCTAAATTCGTTGAGACCAATGAACACCCAAGCATAGCCAGTTGAATAATCTTTCTAAACTCCCACTTCATTTCCATCTCCAATTCAAAAGGCTTTTAAACTCTTTCCCACTCTATTTTTCATGGTTCCAACTTCCAAAAATCAATCCCTTTGAACAATCATCACGCCGCTGACTCACTTATCTCTTTTTCTACGGTGCCACTTGACAAGTATGCTTCAATATCATTTGTTTTTTCTTTCACCCGTTTATGTTTTCTGCTTTACTTTTATGTGAAAGAAGGATTACTCATAAATTAATTTGCAAAGAACGCATGCACATTAAGTTTTCTTCATAAATCATAACTGTCATGACAATCTTCAAATGCTCATCAACCTCATCACCCATATTTAAGTCTTTTTCGGTTTGGATGAGATCAGCTTCTCTTCTTCAAGTAGTTGATATTAGGTTCAAATTTCCAAAACCAACATAGACCAGTCCAGGTGCTAAATAGATGAGCACCCCTACTCCCAGAAAGTTATAATGGATACCTTTTTCTTACAACTCCTAGCATTATTACTGTATCTTCAAGAGATTTTAGAAGAAAGGTGTTTAATAACTCAGATACATTAATGTGAATTGGTTATCACTACTCCAAGACATTTAATAGGTTCCACACAATTGAAAAATTAAGATAAACCGTAAATTTACAGATTGTTTTGTTCCATTGGAGGAAAAAAAAAAAATCTAGAAAGTATATTCCAACCAATAAATTGAGCTTAAAAATTATGAACATTTATATAGTTCCATTTAAATCACCTGAATTCCTATTGAATACAACATGCGGACGGCACTGAATTTCGATATCTTTCTCCCACCACCAACTTCAATCACAAGGGCATGGCTGCATTAATTCAGAAATTCATAGTGAAAACACGGACACACACAAGTACTTGAACCATCAAAATTAGTATTTTCATTGGTCAACAAGCCTATACAGCAAGTTAACATTTCATAAAAAGAGTACAAAAGAAGATTCCATATAAATTCCTAAACAACCGGAACTAGATTCCTCTACGTTGCATGCCAGCACAGTAATACCGTAATAGTAAACAGAGGATCTTATGATATGTATGACTGACAAATGAAGTTGTAGATATTATTTGGTTATATAATTTTCTAAGGAAACATAACCAAGAATAAGGTTTTCACAGATATCCATGGCCTACTGATCCATTAATAATAAAATTGTAAAGCTTGAAAAAATAAGTAACTTTCAACAAAAGCAGATGTAAGCATTTACTCATTATATGTTATCACCCCTACAAAACTTAATATCCATTAAGTTACTAAAACATACCTTCCAATTTTGCCTTCTAGATGACCATGAGACTTTTTTGAAAAACGATGAGTATAATTAGCTGATGCCTCAAAAGAACTTATTCCCAACTGTAAAATTTGAACATGAATCAAGAAGTGAATTAGGAAGAGGATGACATTGAGTTATAAGAAAAGGACGAAAATTATGTATAATATAGAATCACTAAGAGTCTAAGATGTAAACTGTACTGCAATTTCATTTATAAAAATGTCGAAATGTAGAATTAAAAAATACTAGAGAAGTTTAGGATAGGGGTTTTTACAACTGCATGTTTCCATGATATTCAACAGATTTCGAACTCCCAAACATAAAAGTACCTTCAGCTGTCCAGAAGCAGATGATTTCTCTTCTTTCTTGTCCCATCCTATCGCAATAGATGAATCAGAGCCCAGAGCAAGCTCGATCTGTTAACAGAAGGTAATCACCAAAAACAAAAATGCATATGTACAACCCAAATGAGTACTTTTTTATTGTTCAAAACACATTCACAAGCTGGGTACAGCTCATATTCCTGAAGCTTTTACTTGCTTTTTTTGTTTTCTGGTTAACTTCCTCCCATAAAAATAGTAGGAAAAAAAAAAATACAGATACTCATGAAAGATTTGGTATGTCCGTGTAAAGATGGAATACAATTCTAGTGCAAACATAGTTGGGATGCATCCAGCACATAATCATGCCTACAAGAAAAATAGCTTCCATTTTGCAAATTAGTCAAGCATAATCTCCTATTACTGATGTTACAAGATACAACACAAAGCTGAAACAAAAGAAAAACAAACAAAAAGCAAAAAAAAAAAAAAAAAAAGAAGTCAACTGGAACAAGGCACGTACATTTCCACTTGCAGTTTCAGACAGTCGTCGTGTCCACATGTTGGAGAGATTCAGTGAACCGTCTTTCAAAGACAGTGCAAGTCCCATTGTTGCAGATAAATGTTGAGATAAGTGACTGGAAGAAGAGACAGCGAAGATGTAAGGAGGAACCAACAAAGCACTGAAAAGTCAAATTGATTAATCACTTACCGAGATGTCTGCACCCCAAGAAGAGAATTTAAACCAGTTGAGCCTACAAACTCTATGGAAGAAACTGGAGAAAGCTGATGCCCAAAAACAAGAGTAGCTCCTCCACCGCCAGAGTTCCCATTAACTACCACATTTCCGCCAATTGATAGTGTATTGCGTTTTGATATCTGAGACTGTACTGAACTTGTCATAGCCATTCTGACATGTATGTATTAAACATATTAGTTACCGGACAAAACAACAGACACGATTATGTGAATAAGATTCTAGGGAGGTTACTAGCATTGCATTGCGAAATGACATCTGAATAAATAAAAAAAATAATAATAATAAATTGATAATCACTAATAATAATGATTATCATAATATAAATAAACCAGGTTAAAAAAGTGATAATCTACAAACTGCAACTATGTCGATTGTAACAGCACATTTATGATGATTAAATGTATAAAATAACTAGAGACCTAAGCTAAGAGCATCGCCTGCGCCTGTCAATGAGTGACATTTCGCCAAGAAGTAAAAGAAGACACTCAGATGGAACAATAGCATCAACTTAGAACAAGGTACGCCGGCCCAAGTGGAGAACTTTCTCAATAAATTAGCTATAAAGGTTGTCTCTTGTAGTAAAAGAAAAATGCTGGCCAAATTGTTTTAGTTTTCTTCAAGATGATTAATCACCAAAGGAACAAAAAGTATGATAAATGAATCGAGCAGTACCCTTTCATGAAGCCCTGGCCGCGTAAAAAGTGTGGTAAAGACATCCTGGCCAGTATGGTACCAGAAGGTAGAAAATGTTCTGCGGTCTTCTGTTGTTCCCTCAATTTCCGCAGCTTCTCAAGTTCCTCCTTGATCTCTTCTGCTTTACTCAGCTTTGTCCCAAGCTCCAAACCGGAATTCAACCCTTCCATACCATAAATATCATATATCTTCCTCTTGTTCTCATCCGACAATATCTCATAGGCTTCGCATATTCGTCGGAAGTTTTCTGTAGCAGCTTCTTTCATCTGAAATCAAGTTTTGAATTATACAAACTAATCGACTACTCATGACATTAATACTATACAACACTAAACCGTGACCCAACACTACCAAAAACTAATGATTGAGTTCAATATCAATTACAACACCAATGTCTTCCAAAGCACAAAACTTTTATGATTGTTCAAACTTCTAAACACTCCCCTAATCAAAATTAACTAAAACAAAACCGACCCAATAGACCCAATGTCCCATAAAACCAAACACCAAAGTCAATGCTGCAAGTACAACACATATTCTAATAGAGAAACTGATAAGGACTCAATAAGAGAAAGCTTGAAACTATATAAAAAAAAACAAAGCAAGTGAGTTGAGATTCAAAGTAAGACGTACATGGGGAGCTTGAATTTTATCTGGGTGGTAGATTTGGGCCCATTGCCGGTAAGATTTTCTGATTTCGTCATCGGAGGCGTCAGGTGATATGTGAAGCAGCGCGTACAGTTCTCTATTGGGTGGTCTGTCCTCCTCTTCATTCATCTTCTCTTTTCAACTTGGGTCTCTTCTTCTTCTTCTTTGTTGACACTCTGTTTGCGTGTCGGGTTTTGAAGAGATACACGGTGGGGTTTAGGGGTTTTTGCTGAAGCTGGTGGCTTCTGTGACACCAACTGAAACAGAGGACCTTTGGTCTTAACTTTAGTTTTGCTTCTTTTTTCTCAAGAAATCTTCATATGGGCCGGGTTGGTTTTTCTTGCAAAATTCAGATTTGACGACAAAATAGTTCTCTTGTTTAACTCGAATGTCGAATCCCCAAGTTTGAGTTTAGGTAGGTCACAACCTACCTAGTCTCAACTCTCGTCTTTGATTCCAACCAAGGCCCAAATTCAATGTTGTTCGAGTATAGGACTAATAGGAGTGCGTGCATCGGCCCATGTAAACCCGGGGTAAGCCCAAGAAGAGCCTAAGAACCCGAAATTGAAGTTCGTCCTTGTCAAGTTCCTCATTATCTGACGTTTTTTATGACACGGCAGACTAATGTGGGAAACCGATTTTTGGCGAGCGAGCGTTTTCATATAAGGAAGAAAAAACCTACAACGAAAAACCATGAACACAATCCTCGCCCTGCTGAGCTAGCTAGATGGAATGATGAAAACATATAAATAGGGAGACAAGAAAACCAAATTGCGAGGAAATTGACATTTGGTACATTTGATCAAATTGAATAGGTTGGATTGTTGTCGGTGAGCCGTGGCTTTGTTGGTCAAAGTGTAATATTCCACATCGGCCAAACGGAGAGGGGTTATGTGCTGTATATGTACATGCCCACCTCCAATCTAACACGAGGCTTTTTGATGGCTCAGCGGCTTCGGAGGGGATGGGTACTCCGAGGTTAAGCATGTTGATGCTAGAGCAATCCCAGGATGGGTGACCTACTGGGAAGCTGTTCCTGAGCTGCCGGAAACAAAACCGTGAGGGCCGGTGGGCCTAAAGCGGACAATATCGTGTTACGGCGGAATGGGTCCTGGGATGTGACACAAAGTGTTTAACCTATAACTTTGAGGTCATAGGTTCACACCTCATTGACATATGTAGAGTGTGTGAGTTATTAATAAAAAGTATAAAAAATAAATAAATAAAAGGTTGGATTGTTGGAACACCAATAATTGGAAGTGTAAAAGTTGTAGAGGTAAAATAAACTTACCTTCTATAATTCACAATATGCATAGGGCATTCCCAAACATGCTTATTGTCATGTTTTTCGGATATGTGTTTCGGCAAGTCCATGTTTATTGTCGTTTGCCTCAATAATTTTATTCTAAAATAAATTTAAATTTTAGATCTCTAACACTAATATTGTCCCCTTCATGAAATTTAAAAGCTTCTTATTCAAAGATGTACTCGTTAGCCTTCTTTTTTTTTTTTGAGAAGAAATAACTTTATTGATAACGGAATAAAATTATAGCATAATATAATAACCGGTTATGGTTCCTACACCACGACACACATTCCCAAAAAGATCCGTAGTTACGGGTTCGTCGCCAACAACAACATCCATGAGCCAAGTGCTGCAACATTTATCAAGAAGGCACAATGTTTCTATCTTTGCACCGAATGAGTCTCCATTAATTTACGTCTGCAGGCACGAAATGCCGATCAAATCCGTTAAATGAAGCCTGATCAAAGCAGCAAGCATGCAATAGTCACAAGTTTGTTAGGAAAACATTCCCTTACAAGTTACATCACACAAGTCACTGAGTAAGCAATACTGATAAAGCAGTTTTTAGTAGACTTTTGGTCATTGATAAAGCTAAGGAATCGTTGGAAAACATAATATGCAGATATGAGATCAGAAAGAAAAAACCAAGAAAAATGAGAAACTACGAGTAATCGAAAATGAATGAGACGAAGAGATTTGCAATAAAATGCATTATCCAAAGCAAGCTATATATTGGATATTCATTACTACAACTCCAGCTAGCGTCGATGACTATAACACGAAGCAGCATGCAACCAAACACTGAAACACTCATTAAAAGTCGGAATTCACATGAATATACAGCAAATAAACACAACCAGCAGCAATTATGCATGCACACACCGGTCTCAACATACAACTCCAACAAGCCACAGACAAGTGTGTGTCTTTCTATATATATATATATATATATATATATACACACACACATGTACTTCTCAGCTGCGGACGTCCGCATCAATGGTTTTGGTGTGGATTTTCATTTTTGCATCATTTTTCGATCGAATGTCCTCATCTCCAACGTCTAGTATCTAGATAATATTGTGTAGATCATCTCTGCAAAATTTCAGCCAATTTGGTAATCGTTAAGGCCCTCAAACTCGAAAAACAAATGGACGAACTGAATTCTGTCAAACATGAACCGTTAATATTTATAACAGAAAGACGCAATTTTGAGGGCCTTAACGATTACCAAATTGGCTGAAATTTTGCAGAGATGATCTACACAATATTATCTAGATACTAGACGATGGAGATGAGGAAATTCGATCGAAAAGTGGTGCAAAAATGAAAATCCGCACCAAAACCATTGGTGCGGACGTCCGCAGCTGAGAAAAATCCTATATATATATATATTGTAGCTCACCTTGCTTTCATTTCTCATTTTTCTTTTTTCTTTATGAAAAATCTCTCCATGCCATAATGCTGGCTTTTAGATTTCTATATTATATTCATAGTTCCAGAAACTATTACTTACCGTTCTAGATAAGCTTTTATGAAGTGTTCATTCAATCACTCATGGCTTTCATTTGAATTATCAGCAAGCTGCTAATCCAATAACCCGAAAAATGAAACGCGGTTTAGTTAGTTCATGAAATATATATATAACAATCAGAGTATAAATCCAACACCATGTAAATGCAGTGTTTTAAATCAAAGGAAAGGAATTCAAGTTACGTATATGTTGGTATAATGGCTAATACTATTCAACACTAAGAACTCCTAATGCAACTAGGAAAGGAAGAGATCAAGAAAGCAGCTTGATCAGAGGTATTTTGAGTGATAAACGTGAATCACAAGGTAATGAATTTTAAACATCTCAGATATGGTAAGTTAATCTCTTTTCAGTTTATATATTTAATTGAGGAAATTTTGGTGAAAAGTCTTGTATTTGGGAATTTCCATATCATATACATTAAGATGTTGAGTGCGGCTATTGAGACCTCCAAATTTGCTCACTAGACCTCACTCTATTGTGAATTATTAAATGACATATATATCCTCATACACAATGACTATTAAGGACAATAATTATACAAAAAGAAATTGTATATTTATTCTCTCTAAACTTTTCAATTTAATAATAATTGATTACATTCTTTATTATTTCCCTTACATCTTTTTGTTTTGTAATTTCTTTTTATTAAAACATATATATATATATATATATATATATAAAGGTTGCATTTTTTCTGTTTTGAGAGAACGCATCTCCCTACTCTGCTAGGGTTTCACGTTTAGCACCACCAACCAAGATTCGATGGAGGTTTTGGCTTGGAATTGCAGGGGTTTGAACAATGATAGAGTCGTTCAAGCCCTACAAACCCTAATTTGGCAAAAGAAGCCATCTGTGGTTTTTTTGTCAGAAACAAAGATCCATGACCGAAGTTACCTAAATGCTTTACGTCTGCAATTAGGACTTCGAAATGGCAAGGTTGTTTATAGTGAAGGGCAATCTGGTGGCGTCGCCTTGTTCTGGGAGGACGGGCTCGATATCAGACTCTTGTCGAAATCGCGAAACCATATTGATGTGGAGGTGTTCGCAGTGGATGGATCCGGGATCAGATGGAGGTTAACCGGGTTCTATGGTTATTCGGCAGCGGTGGACAGACATCTCTCTTGGGATCTTCTTCGAGAGCTGGTTGATCATTCCTCACTGCCATGGATCGTCATAGGCGACTTCAATGAGATTATCTTGGATTAGGAGAAGGATGTTCGGGTTCCGAGAAACCCTACGCAGATGAACCGGTTCCAGACTGCATTGGCTGACGTTGAGCTCATTGATCTAGGTTATTTTGGAGCGATTTTTACCTGGAAAGGAGGGGATGTCAGGTGGCAGATTGGAAAGGAATTTTTGAGGCTAAGGATTTACTAGTAAATGGAACTAGATGGCAGATTGGTGATGGTAGCTCAGTTCATGCATGGGAGGATCCTTGGCTGCCTAGAGCTCATGATTTTTGGCCTCTTAGTAGACGAAGTTTGCGTCTTTCGAAGGTTAGTGATTTTATTACAGCTTCTCATTCTTGGGATTTAGCTGCTCTTGAGGAACATTTTGAACCTACGGATGTTAGTCTGATTCTTGCTATTCCTCTTCGACATCATTCCTCTCAAGATAAGCTAATGTGGCATGAACCAAGAGGGAGATTTTCTACCAAAACAGCATATCTTTTAGCTCGGTCTCTTTCTCAAGATTTCTCATCAACTTCAAATTCATCTGAGTCCCCAAAGTTATGGAAGAAGGTATGGCAGCTTGGGTTACCGGGTAAAATCAAGGTTCATGTTTGGAAAGTTTGTTCTTCGATATTACCTACCATCGAGACTCTCCGGTCCAGGAAGGTGTTTATTGAGAATGGTTGCTATTTTTGCAATGCTGCTGTTGAATCTATAACACATGTGAGTAGAGATTGTTGTTTCATCAGCACATGTGAGTAGAGATTGTTGTTTCATCAGAGATTTATCCAAAATGTTTCCGGAGCTTCTTGGGATTTTTCAAGGTGTCTCTCCTTCGATGTCTATGATGGACTGGCTACTGGTATGTTCAGATTCCCTGTCTTCCAATAATTTCAAATTGTTATTAATCATTCTTTGGCATGGGTGGAAAGAACGGAATTCTAGGCTTTGGGAGAATAAAGCTAGTTTCTTGAGTAAACTTTTTTATCAAATCCGGACCTATTTCCTCTTGTTGCGTTCTGTTATGCATAAGAATATACCTCGCAGACGGGTACTGAAACCTTAGGTTCCCCCACCAGTTGGCTGGTTGAAGGCCAATTCGGATGGAGCTTTTCAGATGGGTACTAACCAGGGAGGTATTGGTGTTGTGTTTCGGGATTCTACTACAAGTGTGGTGGGAGGAATTTGTTTAAAGGTTTCTAATGTGTATACTCTAGAGATGGTTGAGGCCTTTGCCGGGAGAGCAGCTTCAGAGTTTGCTGCAGAGTTTCACCTCTCCCCTTTAGTGTTTGAGTCTGATTGCTACAAAGTGGTTAAGGCTTGTTCATGATATGTGGAGGATGAGTCTGCATTTGGTCATGTGATTGCTGATATCAAAACTGATTTGTTTACTATGCCTTGCTCTTTTTTTGCTCATGTATTTAGAGAGTCCAATTTAGTTGCCGACAAATTGGCTAAATTGGCTCTAAATATAGATCTCTCCCTTCTTTGGTTTGGTCCTGTTCCTATGGAACTTGAAGGAGTTCTAACTCCTCTATGTAATATGCATGTAGTTCTTGGTGCAATAAAATTTCGTCTTGATTCAAAATATATATATATATTTATTTATATAGTTCATAAGAGCTAAAACAATGATCAAATATCAATCATGTGACATAAAATTTTGTATTATCATACATGTTGAACGCATATACTTGCAAGGTGCATAAATATTTTTGCAAAAAAAAAAAAATATATATATATATCTATTGATTATAGAAAATATATATCTATTAAAATAATTTATTATGAGGTATAAAAATAGAGATCAAATTATTCAAAATAAAAAAAGAAAAAAATAACACGTATAAAAGAGAAAAACAAAAGTTAAAAAGATATATAGAATAGTTTATGATAAAACATTTTCTTGCATGAAAAAAATAACCAAAAAATGAAGGTAGGGATAATGGATGTTCAAAAACAAAGAATGAGAGGTAAAGTAAGTAATTAAGTGAAATATATGTCAATAAATAACTAAGGTTATGTTAGGAATTTGAAATGAGGTCTAGTGAGAAAATGCTTATATTGAAAAGTAAAAAAGAAGTGTAGAGAGAACGAGAGGTATATTGAGCAAATTTAGAGGTCCTAATAGCCGCACTCTAAGATGTTTATATGCAGAATCTTAAGTCATTATAGGATATCTGATTTTCAAATCAGGTGCACTAGAATATTTATTTGCATAAATCTTGGGATATTTAAATATATCTGATCATTCATATGCATGAGCATAATCATTGTTCTCTGGAAATTAATAGATTGATTTGTGGAATATTTGATTGTTGTGTTATAGCATGAAACTGATTTATGAGTTTTGGAAAGTGCAAAATGATGGTGGACTGATTGCATTTTTCCAGAAACGAAAAATTGATCTTCTCATTGAAATGCATTAGTTGAGGGGGAGTGTCAAACACTATAAATTGCTTCTGCTGTGATCTATGCAAGCCAAGCTTATGTTCTTGAGAAAAGATTGTGTTAGCATTGTCTTTGAGTTGATATTGTATTCATGCTCATCATACAAACTCCTTGTGTGTATCTGATATAGACTGAGTTTCTGTCTTCTTACTTGCATACAGGTTGCATTTGAGATTGGAAACTGAAAGCTCTCTGAGGAGCTGAGTCTGGGAGAAATTAAGGAGCTAGTTGTGTTCAAGAACTAGACTATCTGTCAATGTTGTCTCCAACTGTGGTATAGAGTCTGAGAGAAGAACTAAGAGTGTTTAAGTCTTAGTCTGCATAGAGACTGATTGTGTGTAAGAATCAGTTGCAGTATGAACTAGTTGTGAGAAAGAACTAGTGTGTCTAAGTGTGTGAGATCTCAAAATTTCACTTCAATTTCTCTTATGGAAATTCCCAATCAGATACATCGTTTTTCTTCTTCCTCCCCTATTCTTATTTCAGAAAAGTATAATGTGAATTCGCTAGGGACAAGTTCTTGTACCAGATAGTTGTATCCTCAAGATAGACGTCTGAAATTGCAGCACAAGTGGGGGCGAATTTCTGTCTTAGGTCACTGCATCGTAGGCCTCTATCTAATCAAGTTAGTGAATTTCAATTGTGTCTTATTGTTGTTTGTATTTTCAATTTGATTGTTGTGATATATATATTGTTTGGATCGAAGATATTGGATTGGTTATAACACTACTTAAGCTGTTTGAAAATAGAGATGAAAGGTCAGCCAGATCTTAACCTAATTTCCAAATCTTGGCTGTGTATACTTATACGAGGACTGTTTTCTAGAAGTGATTCTAATTTACATAGGATGTGAAAGAAAATCCAGCAAAAGCTGATTTCACAACCCTAATATCATACTGATTTTCCTTACATTCAACTGACTGAACATATAGTACTCCGTACATCCCTGTCCATATATCTGAAGCAGTCTCTTTGTGAAGCTAGCTTGATCATTACCGCTCCTGGATTCTCTTCACTGTATTTAATACCTTCTCTCTGGAAAAACTTGATAACAGATTGTTTAACAATAGACTTCCCTGCACCATGTCCTGTTATAACCCTGAGGAACCGAAGCGACTGGCTGTCGGTACCGTACTGTATGTGCACCTTCAACAGCTTCATGGCTTCGTTAACATGCTGCCCATGCAAATCGATTGTCAACACATCACCTTTTATGCCCTTGTCCCTGTTCTTAGCTTTAAAGATCTCCTGGCTTGCCTTCTCATCCGCTTCTCGTGCCATTTTCACCTTTGCCTTGGCGTGCTCGGACAAGTAACTTGCATATGCCTTCGATCCGTTCGAATATGCGGTCGCAGCTTTCTCATGGCAAGACTTCACTGAATCCCAGTGCTGCTTCGCTTCTCTTCTATACGCATCATATTCCGATCCCTTTGCAACATCAAGCTCAGGTCCTAAAGAATGATCATGGACGACACGCTTCTTGCAAGAATCCATGGTTCTTGGTTCTTCATCACTTCTCTTGGGGCTGTTAAACAAAGACTCCATCACCGTGTGAGAAAGACTTGCACCCATACAGCTATGAGCTTGAGGAGGAGGACCAGCAAGAACCTCGGCATAGTTCTTGCGGGTTTGTTCTGATGAAGAACACTGACTCTTTCTTGATGAAGAAGACACCTCGAGCAAGGCATCCAAGGCCTTCTCGACCTCGTATCCACACCGACCAAGGACTTTTTGAACCACTCCCAAGCTTATCTCCGGCTCGTCTCCAAACATGGAAAGAAGAAACTGCTCGGCAGCCTTTTTGGTAGCAGTTGCTGCAACATATCCATTCCCAAAACGCTGATTCATGGATGACATCTTTCACGTACTTTTGTATATCTAGGGCGGGCACGATCAGTCGATCGATCGTACTCTTTCCTAAAACTTTAGAAACTGGTGTGTGTTATGCAGAAGGAAATGAAAAGAAAAGAGAGTAAAATAATCAGATTTTCATTGATACTGAGCAAATGCTCTCGAAGCAATACATACACTCTTTTGGATGGTCACGTGCGAAGCACATGACTAGATGACTCTAAAATCATAACAATTCGATCATCCCCCCTCAAACAAACTTGTGCTCAAGTTTCACAATCTGAATCAAAATCTGGGCACCATTGCAAGATGTCATTTGAAACCCACGACGATTTGCAGTGTCTGCAGCAATATATCCTGAACAGTTGCTCATACAGATTAACCCCAAGGCAAAGATAAAGGTATATGAACTGAGGTATTGTTGGATAATCAGAACTTTCAAATCCGTAAATGCTTCTGTAAATGCACAAATATGTGCTGAAGCAAGGAAATATTAAGTTCCTTGTCTCCATCAGCAATATCATCTTCTACAGTCACCATTCCATCATCATGTAAAACAACAGCTCTCACATCTTCATTGTCTACAACAAGTCTACCATCTCCTTCATTGTCTTGTGCCCAATTACTGTATCCACCCCTTGCAAGTATCAACTCCCAAGTTGTAAATGCATGCTTCTCCCATTTCATGCGTAATAACACAAGGTAAAAATAATTGAAGCTGCCAATCTTTCTTCATAAGCTCCCATTGAAGAAAATGATGAAATGAGCCTAGCTTGCACCATTCCATTCACATGTAGAACCCATAATATCATAACATCTTTTATTTTGAAAATAGTATCATGCGCCCCATCTCGGTGTATTGCAACCACATAATTCGTCAAACCAAGAACAAGTCTAGCAATACCCCAGATATCTTTAAGAGAGTAATCACAGTTCTCATTTGACAACTCAGCAATTATACTTGTATCAATAACATATCTGACAGATGAGAAATAATGCCAAAACATCATACATAATACCTTAGCTATGTCACCAAGAAAATCCCCTGCTGCCATCTTATCCAAGTCCATTTCCATGATAGAATTATCACCAACATCAGCACTTGTAAGCATATCTTGGCACGAAAAGCTCAAGCCAACCCTACAGACTCTTCTCTGATGGTTGCTTTTTATTGAAATATATAGAAATATATAGTCAATAGAGAAAGTATGGTGTAGTGCTCATCACCCTACCACTCTACAGTAAAGTATGGTGTAGCATGTTGACTGCACCATACCTTACACAGTAAGTCATCCACCTTACTGTATAAGGAAGTCAGTAGTCATGACTCATGAGTATGGCTGGTATGGCTAGGTATGGCTAGGCTTGTATATATATACTTGGTTGTAACCTAAATGTTTTATATACAAGAGTTTTCTTTTTCTCTTCATCTTTTTCTACATGGTATCAGAGCAAGAACGATAGAGTTCTTTCTTCTGTTTTTCCATCTCTTACTGTTTTCTAGTGATCTTGTTATTGTTGTGGTTCTTTCCAAGCAACAATGACAGAGGAACAAGATTCTTATATTTCTTCATCTGTTTCTACAATTGTCTCAACTAAGGCTGAAGGCAATCCCAATCTTCGTCTCACATCTGTCTTACTCAATGAGTACAACTATTTCTCTTGGTCAAGAGCTATATCTCTTGCACTTGGAGGGAAGACAAAGCTTGGACACATCAATGGAAGTGTTCAACCTCCTGAGCAACTCACTCCCACATATGAGGTTTGGCTTGCCAAAGATCTGCTCGTTATATCTTGGCTTCTCAACTCCATGGAACCTGCTATCTCTGATATTTTCAGTTTCTCGGAATCAGCCCTGGATCTTTGGAAGGCTGTAGAAGAGATGTATGGAAATCAAAACAATGCTGCTCGAGTTTTCCAACTCCAAAAAGACATTTCCAACCTTCAGCAAGAAGGTAACTCCTTCATCTAGCACCTTGGAAGGTTGAAAAGCAAGTGGAACGAGCTCAACATCTACAGACCTCACACTACTGTCGCCAAGGAGCTGCGACAAAGAGCAGAAGAAGATAAAATCTTCCAATTGCTAGCCAGCTTGGGACCAGAATATGAAGACTTAAGAAGTCATATTCTCATGAGTTCTGAGCTACCAACCCTAACTAGCATATGCTCTACCATTCAAAGGGAGGAAGTGAGAAGGAAAGTCATGAATGCAGATACCAAAGCCACTGCTTCAGAATCAAAAGTTTTTGCTTCAAACTCCAGAAGTGCTGAGCACAGGGTGTATAAAGGGAAGAGGCCTGATCTATGGTGTACTTACTGTGAACATCAAGGGCATCTGAAGGACACTTGCTGGATTCTGCATCCCGAGCTAAAGCCAAAGTTTGATAAGGAGCAAAGGTTCTCAAGGGAAGCTAAGAGTTTCCAAAAAAGCCAACACCTAGCCACACTTTCAAGGCCAACCATGCAGCTGCTAATGACGGATTAGTGGATTTCACCACAAATCCTACTGCATTGATAAATGAGTTTGCAGCTTACCTTCAACTGAAGAAGGTTGGAAATGAAAGCAATGAGGAGGGGAACAAAGCTACACTCCTAGGAAAGTTTGTTGGTTTTTTAGCTGAAACTGATGGACTATCTCAGGATGAGATTCCAGGTATCGTTAATGCGTTCTCTACTGCTCTTAATGTCAATACTATGCATGATTTTTGGATTATAGACTCACGTGCCACTGATCACATGACAAATAAAAATTCAAATCTTCATGAATTTGAAAAATTTTCAAAACCTTCTACTGTGTCAATTGCTAATGGGAAGGGAGTAGCTGTGTTAGGAAAAGGGAAAATCAATCTGTTGTCAAAAGACATTGAATCCACAGCCCTATATGTTCCTTCGTTTCCTTTTCAATTATTGTCTGTGGGAAGAATTACAAATTCTGTCAAGTGCATAGCTATTTTCTATCCTCACAAAGTCGTTTTCCAAGATCTAGCAACTTCGAAGGTGATTGGTGAAGGTTTTTACCTAAATGGGCTATATTACCTATCCAAAAGCCTTAATGTTCCAAGAGTCTTCCAAACCAGCCTAAACCAAGATCAAGAGCACAAGTTGTGGCATCAGCGTCTTGCCCATCCTTCAGAAACTATTTTGTCTACCTTGTTTCCTAGTTTCTGTAAAAGTTCTCTTATTTGTGAGATTTGTCAATTAGCAAAATTTGCTAAACTTCCTTTTGATGTATCTCTTTCTAGAGCTAGTAAAATGTTTGAAATTGTTCATTAAGATATTTGGGGTCCAGCCCCCCTTGATTCATGGGATGGTTATAAGTATTTTGCTACCTTTGTTGATGTTCTAGAGTTACTTGGGTTTATCTGTTAAAATTCAAAAGTGATCTCTTAAAGGTCTTCCAAGACTTCCATAATCTTGTCATGAACATATTTTCTTCAAAAATTCATATTTTAAGATCAGACAATGGCACTGAGTATATGTCTAAAAATATGACACAATATATAAGCAATCATGGCATTATACATCAGACAAGTTGTGTTGGAACTCCACAACAAAATGGCATTGTTGAAAGGAAAAATAGGGATTTGTTGAACAAAACTAGAGCTTTGCTGTTTCAAATGAATGTTCCCAAGAAGTTTTGGTCTCAAGGCATCCTTACTGCCACACATCTTATCAATCGACTTCCTAGCAGAGTTTTGCATATGAAGTCTCCTTTCGAAATTATGAAAGGGAGGAAAAGTGAGTTGTCTCATCTCAGAATTTTTGGATGTGTTTGTTATGTTCACATCCAAGCAATACATAGAGACAAATTGGATGCGAATGCTGCCAAATGTGTGTTTTTGGGTTACTCCACAACTCAAAAGGGTTACAAATGCTATAATCTAAAAACCAGAAAGCTGGTGGTTTCTAGAGATGTTAGATTTGATGAATCATCTCCCTTCTTTAGCGGACCAGAAGTTTCCACTCAAGGGGGAGTTCTTCAGTGATTTTATTTCATTGCCTCTCCCAACTCTTACCATGAATGATGTAGCAGTTATTCCTTCATCTACTCCTTTAGAAAAGA
>NC_020495.1:9131306-9177382 GCF_000184155.1 Fragaria vesca subsp. vesca | reverse complement strand
AGCAGTGAACCATGAGTGGCCTATGTTTCAAATGGATGTGAAAAATGCTTTCTTACATGGAGAATTAGAAGAAGAAGTTTATATGCAGCTCCTTCCTGGTCATCCACAAGAAGGCACTCCTAACAAGGTCTGTAAGCTACATAAGGCTATCTATGGCTTAAAACAATCACCTCGAGTTTGGTATTCAAAACTCAGCTCTGTGTTGGAAACCTCTTGATTCAAAAGAAGCAATGCAGACTCATCCTTATTTGTCAAGAAAGGATCTGCAAGTAAACTTTGTGTTCTTATCTATGTTGATGATCTCATCATTACTGGTGAGAATTTGGAAGAAATTAATCTTCTCAAGCAGTCTTTACATCAGACTTTTGCCATCAAAGATCTTGGAAGGTTGAAATACTTTCTTGGCATTGAAATGGCCACTTCCACGAAGGGTTTGTTCTTAAACCAAAGAAAGTATCTTCTGGATCTACTTCAAGAAGTTGATATGTCTGAAAGTAAACCTTGTGTCACTCCTCTAGATTGCAAGTTCCAAATGAATGCAACAGGTGAATCCCTCCCAAACATCCATGAGTACCAAAGATTGGTTGGGAAACTCATATACCTCACCATTACTCACTAGTACCGAAAAAGTTTCCATGACGTTTGGAAAACGTCATTATAGCGATTTCATGACGTTTATCAAACGTCATCTACTTCGTCGTCTTAACCATAGTGATGGAAAGGGGCCTAAAACAACGACGTTTAGAAAACGTCATAAAATAACTTTTAACGACGGTGCATAAATGTCATAGATAATAAGAATGACGGTTGGAAAGTGTCATTTAAAGTTTTTGCAGGACATTTTTACACTGTCATCAGATATGTACCATGACTGTTTCCAATTGTCATCATTTGTTTTTAGATGATGTTTATCCAACGCATCAGTAGTGTTTTCATGACGTTTTATAACTTACATCCAATGGTTTCAATGACATTTTGTTATTGTCATGTTATGTTTGAATGACACTTTTACATGTCATTATCTGTTTTTCAATGACAATGTCAAAGTGTCATAAAATACATTCAATTGGGCAAAAAAAATTATACCAATTAATTTACAGAATTCAAATAGCATTAGAAACTATAATTCACAAGTAATTACATCCATCATCAAATAGTGCTTATGATACAAAAGTCCAACCATCAAATTGTTTCTGTCCTACCTAGCTAGCTAGCTGAAAGTTGCAGCTTATGGCATGGCATGATCATATATATACATTGACCATAAGCAACAACAAAAGTTTAAACAAGTACTACTTATTAACATATTGTCTAGCAACATCCTAAAACCAACAACAATAGTACAAAAGACTGCTGATTCATAATGCTTGTAACAAAAAACAGCAATAATTCAAACTAGCATAGCCACAACAACAAGGTACTTAAAGAAAACATCAATACCGATACTTAAAGAGGGACAATGTATTTTGTTGGCCAAGCAATGGTACTTCCAACTGCATCTTCCATGGCAGAAAATTCATGTTGGGGACGATAGAATTCAGCTCTAGGAACGACAACTTTCTCAACAACAACTCTATAACAGTTAGGTCCAAGACTGTAGCCATGCACTTTTGTAGTTGGGTCAACTGCTGAAATCTTTCCTCTAGCCACTACTAAACCTGTGCCCTCCCAATCGAGCACTTCACACAGATCATTGACACAAATGGTGCTTCCTTGTACTGACTACACAATCAAAAGTCCAATAACAGATTGGTCAAATCTCTTGATTGACATACAAACCTAAAACACTAACTGATATGCTTAAATAATGTATATTCACCTTAGAAGTTCCAATCTGAGGGCTAGGGTGAATTCCTACTTCACCATTTTCAGGCCCAACCTAAATGGTAATTATATAGGCAAGTCAGTACATATAGATGAAAGAACAAAGTTTCAACTAAGCCATTATAGACAGTACATATAATCAAATTCAATTCAATACCACATAGCCAATACCAACTCAGTACATCATAACAAAATAGTATATATAGTAACCAAAAGAGTACAACAATACACAATAACTTACTTGTGAAGTATTAGTAGTATTGCTTGTTCGCTTGCTTCCACCATCACCATTACCACTATTTGGATCACCACCACCAGTACCACTTTGGCTCTTTTAAAACAATCACAAACAATTTATGCTACACATGCATGACTGGGAACACTAGATCTAAAGAATACTTTCAGAGCATAAAACTTACCCAGTTAAAAAGTATTTGCTCGAGAAGCTTTGTACGCTCACAGTTCGCCTCAAGTTTTTCCTCCAATGACTTTTTCCAAGAGGCACTTTGTATCTGAGCATCTACCCTCGAAGGTGTAACACCTGCTCCCATACCTCTAACACGACCACTTTTCTCTTTACCAAGAACTTGACTCAATACATCAAACTTTATAGGAATAGACCCTTCATTCGGCGGTTGCTCATCAAGTTTTTTTTGTAGCTCAACCTAAACAGATGAATATCAGTCTAGCAACAAGTATACTAAAACAAATTTGGAATATAAACAATGATAGATGATACCCTAATGTATTGGAGAATACTCACCATTGTGGCAGCCATCTGCACATTTTTTATCTTCTTCTGCTGATGGCCATGGATAAATAACTCTGTCCTGCACAGCCGCTTTCCAGGATTGTTCGTATTCCAGTCATACTCGTATCTTGCATAACCTTTTCGGCTTTGAGGATGAAGCTGTTTACCTCTGATTATCTTCATTTTCTCGCTCTTTTCCTGCAAATCATGACACCATAACATAATATTGTCTTGCACATACACCTAGTTTCAACTCACTTGTTCCTTATAACAAGGCACATACATTATGAAAAGTGATCCACTTACTTTCCATTCCGCTGATCAACGTTCTGCCACAAACATATCCCACTCATTTTATGGCACATCAGAGGGTTTAAGCATGCTAAGTAGCCGTGAAGATTCTGTCTTAGTGGTTCGAGAATCTATAACTCTCCTAATGCTAGTGGAGAGTTCAGATTTGTATGATCTCCATAACCTTCCCATTTGTTGTAGGATGAATGTCTTATGAGCAAGATCCACCTTATATTTGTTCTACATAAACAATTAACAAACTATTATCATCTTCATACTTAAAGGGTATTAATATAATTCCAAAGACAAGAAAAACTCGTAACAAATGGGAAAACACATTACCATCAAAAGATCCCAGACTTCATTTTTCATCTTAGTATCCACTTTATGCCAAGTTTCTATGTTGATCGGCACTTGCTCCCTTATTAAAACCCCAATGGTTGAGCTAAACCTTTTTGAAAGCTCTCCAACAGGTTGCCCTTTTTCATTCCACTCAATCGTTATTTTCTGGGACTGTCCTGAAGGAATAGCCTGCATGGTAGTTTTACCTCTTACATTCTTTTTTGCTCTGTTAGCATCATCAGGAGTAAGCTCTGAATTTGGTAGTGTAGCTTTGAAGGTTTGGTTGAGTGGTAACCTTTTGTATCTACTTCTTGGAAGTAAATTGGAGAAATTGAGTTGGTTTTCTGTTAAGTTGGAGAAATGGGAAGGAAATGCCATAATGATGTTTGATAAATATTGGGGAAGATGGGAATCTTTACTAGTGGCTGCAAATGAGTGTTTTGCTGGAGGTAGTTTGAAATGGTTTAGGGAGCGAGATCTTCCTTTACTTCTGTTATCTCTTTCCAGAGAGCTTGCCAATGGAGAGAATCCTAAGAAACTGAATGTTGTTCTTAAGGAAGGCCTCAAGTTTAAAAATAGGACAGAAGTAGGCTACAGTGACCCCTAGTCTCGATCACATATATTGCTGTGGTGCATTCTGTTTTTCAGACTTGGTAATTGTGAGACAACTTTACTATCTTGCATAAAAGCATTGGCAGAATGTCCAGTTATCCAAATCTTTCATTCTCAGGTATTCATCATCATTTCCAGTTCTCAACTTGTTCGAACAGCTTTTGATGGGGTATGGTGTGACTTGATTACGCTCTGTGTCATGATTTATAGTGCTTTTAATGATAATGCTGGAAATTTGCTTCATGATGACATATTTGGGACAATGGGATCTGTTGTGAGCTCTCTTGTTGATATGCGTGCTCAATGTGGAACTTTGAAGAATGCATACAACATGTACAATTGTGCTAGAGCAATATCATTGAATTGGTTAGTCCAGCTAGGGCTTAAACAACGCAACTGGACTGCTGCAATTTTTTCTGCAATAATCTCAAGTTTCTTACAAGTTACTAATCACAAGCAATTAGAGTTTGGGAAAATGGCAAGACTTGTGGAGGTGATGTGTAGCAGCAAAAGTGTAGAAAAAGATGAAGAGAAAAAGAAAACTCTTGTATATAAAACATTTAGGTTACAACCAAGTATATATATACTGTCACATCCCAGGACCCATTCCGCCGTAACACGATATTGTCCGCTTTGGGTCCACCGGCCCTCACGGTTTTGTTTCCGGCAGCTCAGGAGCAGCTTCCCAGTAGGTCACTCATCCTGGGATTGCTCTAGCATCAACATGCTTAACCTCGGAGTACCCATCCCCTCCGAAGCCGCTGAGTCACCAAAAGGCCTCGTGTTAGATTGGAGGTGGGCATGTACATATACAGCACACCCTCTCCGTTTGGCCGATGTGGGATATTACAATCCACCCCCCTTGGGAGTCCGACGCCCTCGTCGGCACACTCGCACCACACGGCAGAGTGGCTCTGATACCATTTGTCACATCCCAAGACTCATTCCGCCGTAACACGCTATTGTCCGCTTTGGGCCCACCGGCCCTCACGGTTTTGTTTCCGACAACTCAGGAGCAGCTTCCCAGTAGGTCACCCATCCGGGGATTGCTCTAGCATCAACATGCTTAACCTCGGAGTACCCATCCCCTCCGAAGCCGCTGAGCCACCAAAAGGCCTCGTGTTAGATTAGAGGTGGGCATGTACATATACAGCACATAACCCCTCTCCGTTTGGCCGATGTGGGATATTACATATACAAGCATAGCCATACCTAGCCATACTAGCCATACTCATGAGTCATGACTACTGACTTCTTTACACAGTAAGGTGGATGACTTACTGTGTAAGGTATGGTGCAGTCAACATGCTACACCATACTTTACTGTAGAGTAGGTAGGGTGATGAGCACTACACCATACTTTCTCTATTGACTATATATTTCTATATATTTCAATACTCCCCCTCAAGCTGGATCAAGGATATTGACTGGTCCAAGCTTGGATAATAACTGATGGAATTGAACAGAAGGCAGAGCCTTTGTAAAAACATAAGCAAGTTGATCTTGGCTTCGAGTATATACTGTGGAGATAACCTTGCTTTGAACTTGCTCTCACACATAGTGACAATCAACTTCAATATGTTTGGTCCTCTCATGGAAGACCGGATTTGAAGCAATGTGCATTGCAGCTTGATTGTCACAAAATAGTAACATAGGATGAGACTGAGAGAATCCTAGATCAGCTAGGAGATATTTTAACCAAATTAACTCACAAGAAGTTGAGGCCATTGCTCTGTACTCTGCTTATGCACTTGAGCGAGCAATCACATGTTGTTTTTTGCTTTTCCAAGTGACTAGATTTCCACCAACTAGAGTATAAAATCCAGTTGTAGATTTTCTGTCAAGCTTGTTCCCAGCCCAATCTGCATCAGTAAATCCTACAATGTTGCTGTGACAATTAGTCCTCATGAGAATACCTCTGCCTACAGATGCCTTGAGATATCTCAACACTCTTTTAACAATGAGCATATGAGATTTAACAGGAGCATGCATGAATTGGTTAATGATACTCACTTCAAAAGTGATATCAGGCCTAGTATTCATCATGAGTGTAAGAAAATCTTTCTTTTATCCCCATCTCAATTCCAGCCTAAATTCATGTAAGAATTGTACTGCAGAAGAAAACAAATTGAAGGTCGATCAAATATTTCATCATGTCAGTCCAGAAAAGATTGATGCGATTGCACAAAGAAGCAGCTAGGTATATATGAACGTCAACAACACATTCATTCCTATATATGCTCCACCCCCATAAATAATGAAATCAAGCTAGCTAGATCCACAACCAAAATGACGAGAAACTTCCTCGAAATTTCGTAGTACCAAACCAATAGGCTCCACATTTCGTACCTCATTGATGTCGAAGGCAATCATAGTGGTCCAAGAAGTGTCTTGTACATATCTATCTTCTCACTAAATCATTAATCAAATTTGACATAATTTCATGCAGCAAATTAACTTTTTTTTTCTAACAAGAATCATCTATTTACCAAGGTTTGAAAACTTGTTACACGCTCTCAAGGCGGAGGCAGACTTGGAGTGCCTAGCTAGAAACCGTCTAAGTAGGTTTGACCGCTTCGTTTATAAGAGCATTTTTATCATACTTTATTTTAATTAGCTTTTTAGCTATTTTAGAGAGCGTGTTTAACTTTTTGGTTATTTTAGGAGCTCCAGCAGACTAGCCAAAATTTAGCTATTTTAACTTTTAGCTATCTCGCTAGCTAAATATAGCTAATGTAGCTAGTGAGATGTGACTCTCTATAATTTAATACATTCTTTTAAGTTATTTAATGTGATATATAAATACATATAAACTAATTAATCTTCATTTATAGAATAATATTAATTTATTACTAGTTAAAGTATAGAGCATTGATGCAGACGTATCTCAAAAGTTACTAGCCAAAATGACATTTTTCGCTAATTTGACTAAAATTTAACTCAAAAATGGCTAGCATTGGTAAAGATGCTCTACCACTACACATAGTCAAGGTTTAAAAACTCACCAGACACTACTAGGACAGATAGTTAGCTTGGAACACCGAGGCTCCACCTAGGACGGTCTTGTTTTATAACACTGCTATTTACTAGGTTTTTTTTCTTGGGTCTGATATTTACTTGTTAATTAGATGATCAATATTCTGCCATAATCTACGTATTGTAATGGGAATTCGTTTTATATACATAAATATTCTTTAACTTACCCCAATAATACCAAAATAGACAAAAATGAAAATTGGAAGCTTCACATTCATGTCAGGACATTGATATAAATGTGATAAAGCTACTTAGCTAGCAACTGATCGATCGATAAGAACAAACCCAGATCCCATTCCGGAACTACAAGCTAGCTCAGTACCTCACTAGCTTCCATGGTGTTGCACATGGCGGTTGCAGCTTCGGTGAAACTCAAACTCCTGTCATGTACCTCCCACAGCTTGATAACCCCGATTGTCAGTGGCTTGATCTGGCCATTTGTCATCAAAGTCTCTTTTAACCTCAGGAGCGTCCGTCGAGCCTACGCCGATGTGATCCACTCCTCGAGGCTCTTCTTCTTCCAACTGAATAGGATTGTCAGAGCTTTTGATGAATATGATGTTCATGCTGATCATGATGAACCTGCAGCTATCAACAACAACAACAACAACAGCAGCAGCAGCAGCAGCAACAGCAACACTAGAATGGAACGAGCTCTTCGGCTACTACGCCAGACTGTGACGAACGGCGTCAGACGGTCATCAGAAGCCATGCAGTTGGATGAGCAAAGCATTCATGCTCTCGCCATGATTGCTCTCTAAGCGAGCTCGATTGCATCCATAACTAGGTGAGGCCATACATAAACGAATATGTATAAAACGTTTATGCATGATATACATGGCTGTTTCCTCTTGGGGCTTTCACAATTTGATCTGTAACAGATTACCGGAATTAACGTCCACCGGTTTCACGACGACTGTTATTACTATATACATATTATTGATAGTATATTCTTTTCTGGGTTTGGTTCTTTCTTATTGTTTATTACTTAATTTGGAAATGTTGTTCCATACATCATCATGCATATTGGGAGTTCTGTAAATTAATTGCTGGAACTATTCTAAACATGTAGTGAATCCAAAAGTACGTTGATCGATCATAGATCCCACAATTTATTCTAGATCGAGAAGCTAGCTCTTACTAATTATCTCTTTCAATCTTGAGTCCAATCTGAACCTCCAACAAGTCTAGAAACATAAATTTTGGAAACCAAACGACTATAACGTACGTACTGACAACTAATTTATCCATAATTTCATCCCCCAAAACCATAGTCTCGGGTGCCGGTGCTTATGAACAACTCGATGGAAAGGTCAGTCACAATAATTTCCAAAGCTTCAGCCTTTGCCATAAGAATGTATTTTTATTCCATGAGAGACTCAACTTTTTCCTTGAGAGCCAATACTTCCTCATAGTTGTTGTCAACCACTTTGATCTTCTTCTCATGAGTGAAAAATTGCAGTCCAATATATGCTGCATCATCTTCGGCTGTTTTCTTAGTATGTTGCCATGTTCCTTCAAACTTCGGGAAAGACACATCATTTGTGGTAATAGTACACACTTGAACCTTGTTGCATGGAATGGTCCATCCAAAATGACAGTGAAAACGGGATCAACATCAAGCTTTTTACATGCGTCTCGGAACGAACAATTTAGTAGGCCATAATAATTTAGATTCCGTGGATCAATTTCAATTCAGTAGGAAGAACATCTTTACTGGACTTTGCATGAATGCCAAATAGTTTTTAAACTCTTTGACGAGTGATTTAGCTGCTGGAAGTCGAAGACCTGCGTTCATTGTTCATACTGATCGAGCAGCTTTAATTTCGATTTGTTGGTTAACTTCTGGACCTAACTGTGTCGTCAATCATCAGTTAATCCGTTATGTAGTATGCTTCAATCACTTGTAATGAATAAAGTTGGTTTGAAAGTTATAACCTCAAGTTTGAAGGCAATTGCGAGTAACAACTCTATTCAAGTTCGTACCTGCTGCATTTTTGGTTAAAGTTGTAGTTGCTATCACTATAAACCAATCTTTCTGTTTCAGTCTTTGAGATGATAATTTGTATTTTCTAGGTCTTGTTTTTTTTTTTTCGATACATTTTTCTAGGTCTTGTTGTATGTCTGTGTTACCAAAAAAATTTGGACCTTGTTTCATGTGAGAAGATCCAGATGAAATTACCGATGGACTATACCTAGATGAAACTATAAACCTATTTCAAGCCTTTTGCAAACCCAACCCCCAATACATTATGTATGAATGGGCCATTGGGCCTTAATCTCAAAATGCAGTTCTATAAGCTATTCGGATTTTTTTAAGTTTAGTAGAAGAATTTACCTCTAACCAAATATGCTTTCAATCACGGATCCACCAAGCAAGTTCTAGACTTCTAGCTGTGATGACTGCCATTAATTATCTTTGCGGCAATGAAACTATGGATATCAACATTAGAAGTAAAAGCTCCAACAAACTGATCTTTACAACCATGAAAAACAACACCAAATTATGAAACTATGGATATCAACATTAGAAGTAAAAGCTCCAACAAACTGATCTTTACGACCATGAAAAACAACACCAAATTCTCCAATACTCTCCTCATGCTTCCAAGCACCGTCTAAATTTATCATCCCTATATATAAGCTATTCGGATATGCATCACTCCAAGTATATATAAGCTATTCGGCAGGTTAATTACATATATCTTTTGGATGGTCAATATTATCATCCCTGCCATAAGACTTTCCAAATATATATTCTTTGTTAAAATGAATTCCTAATCTATACACATGTGATGTCATTCTTTCCACCATATATAGGAAAAAGAAGTTGAACAAATTAAGCATAAATCCCCTTCCGTCGACATCACCCACCTCAAGTACTATCAATCTATCATATAAGACCAAGACAATGTATATGTGTTGCCATATGCCAACCATACATACAGAGTTGTCTAAACTTTACAAATAAAATAGGACGATCGAAAACGATTGAAATGGTCGTTTTCGATCAATCCGCGAATTTATCATTCTAACATAAACCTATAAACCTATACGTTCAAATCAATCTGTCATCCCCTAAGCGACCTTGTATCGGACTTGCAGAATATTAAAAACAGCAGCAGAAGATTATTCGGGGACATATTCGATCGGGCTAGTCGATTAATGCTTTGCATAAAACCTACACCAGGTTTTCTGCAATCTCAATAAAAATGGTCGATCGATCATACTTTGTTTTTATAATATGTGGAGTCATCGATCCCACTCTCATTTCCGAGCATCCAGGTTCACACAGTGAATCCACACACTATAATATTCATACACTTGGCTAATGTTTATCATTTAGTCGGTTAACAACAAGTATTATTATTATTATTATTATCATCGGCATGATCTAGGCAAAATCACCATCTCCCTTCCTTAAAAACTATGGACTGCTTGGACGTATGTGTGGGTTTGGATAAGAGCTACATTTGTATTATAGGGAGTATCAAGAACTTTTAGAACTTTCATTTTCCTAATATTCTTTGTTACTGAATATTTTAATTAGTATGATGATCATTTGTCGTTGTTATGAGATAAAATGTATGTGCATTCTATATGTTTTTCGTATTTTACGTGTTTTTCGTAAGTGGATGATCGGATACTCGACCTCTTCGTATTCGTCAATCTTGTCGGCCTAGTCAAATTTCAGCTAAATCAACTTATATTGTGTTTGAAAATTTAATTTATGAACTAAAAATTAAGAAATTTATTAAAACACCCAGCTGTCACGTTATACAACAAGTGCAATCCAAATATGTAACCTTTGAATCATCGTAATTATAGATTCCATCCCAAGATTTTTTACCTCATCGAGTCGTCCACAAGAGCAAGAAATCTAGCTACAGTTTTAGGTAAGCTAATTTTTCTCGATCCCCAGTCAACAAACTCAACAAAACTTTCCGTTTTTCTTCGACCACCTCCTGACTCCCCTCCACACGTCCCCCTCCCATTGGCAGTCCCCAAACAGTAGAAACCAAATCAAATATTTCTTAAATCAAATAAAACCCCGAAAATATCTTGATCCCCACCATAAGAACACTCCCCGACGTTCCCGTACTCTCCGCCGGCTTCAGACACCAAAAACCTTAACGTATTACACCAATCATACAATAAGGCATAAAGCCTGCACCCGTTCTCGACCGTTAAACTCAGCCCCACCAACGTTTCAGATCCCATGAGCAACTTGCTTCTCTCATAAAAACCTTCCCCCGTTGTTTCCTAAACATTGGTGTTCAAACTCTCTCAAGTCTTCAATGGCGTCTCGGTGTTAGGAACAAGAGCGAGAGAGACGAAGATGGTGAGGGGCAGCATTGGAATACTGGCGGTGTTGTTTCTCTGGGTCTGGGAAACTACGGCGTATGGAGAGCTGAGCCGGCAGCCGCAGCAGCAGCAGAAACAGCACCGGAATGCGTACGCGGCGATGATGTACATGGGTACGCCGAGGGACTACGAGTTCTACGTGGCGACACGCGTCATGATCAGATCGCTTGTTAAGCTCAACGTGGACGCCGATCTCGTCGTCATTGCCTCGCCGGACGTCCCCCTCCGATGGGTCCAAGCCATGTAAGTCGTCTCATCCCCTTCTCTCTTTTTTCGTCTTCCCTGTTCTCGAGGGCTTAACGTGACATTAGAAAAAGCCAGGTTTTTCTTTTAGGTGTTGCTTTAGTTTTCTTTTTCGAGTCAACTTCGGTGTAAACTTAGGTCTACCGGCGTGTTGAAAACGGCGACCGGTTTGGTCGAGGCCACCAGTTTTCCGGTGGAGTTGGACGCGGCGGAGATATTTTGTGTTAGATTCGTGGGATTCCTAATAAGGATAGAAGATGGGTTGCTATCTACCATTTTTGCTCACATTTCGAGTCATACGGCACTATGTGATGTGATCACCTACCGTTGACTATCCGGTAAGGACAGGACCGGTGGTAGCGTCACTTTAGGGAGAGGAGGAGCTAGACGTTTCGTCTTTGCACGACGTGTGGCAGGTTGTTGTTGGTCGGCCTTAAAGTCGATGTAACCCAAGTGATGGAAACATTGTTGTCGACGAACCTCGTAAGACTAAATATGGGTCGAGAACTACAGTCCTATGAAAATGTTCGTCGAAAACAATGTTTTTATTGCAATCCAAAAAATACGTAGTCTTAAGAGGGTCGTCGAAAACAATGTTTTCAACCCATACTTGGTGTTAATTTCTCTTTCAAATGTGTGGGTTGACATGTTAGAAGTGTAGGAATGTAGGATTAGCCGATTTGATTTTAACCGATTTTAAAGCTTTTTTTGGTGTTTTTCCGATTTGTTGTTGACACAAGTTTAGAAACAAAAAACAAAATCATTTCTCCATTTTGGATATGTGATTTTTAAACCGCAATTTGAAAATTGAAATACTCTGAAATTCGAACTTGCATGAGTTCTATACAAGCAAATTTATTGATTAGATGTACATAGATCAGTCCAAGTTTTGGAAAACGATTCCTACAAAGGAATGGTGTTATATTATAGGATTTGAAATATAGGATAATTTCAAAGCACAACTATTTCTGAATACTTAATTTCTAATGGAACAAATATTCATCTGCATTTGCAAAGCGATTTGGTTTTATCTATGTAATGTGACAAGCACTTGTTGGTGGTTGTTTGTCATGCTGTGGTTTGTCAGATAGCCCTTTCTTTTGTCACATCAATACTAGTTGACAACTTGGGATTTAAACAATAACCCATCCCCATCCCCCAGCCAAGAACTTAAGGACCGGTTGAATCTGTAGACAACCTGTACAAGGATTCAAGGAATTGCTCCAAATGATACTACCTTCAAATTAGTTTGATATCACATATGAAGAATGAATAGGAAGTTCACCCTTTCTGGTTTTAAAGGTGCGGGTTTAAAGTTGGTGAAAAATAGATATAGCGGCTGAAAAATTTAGAGTATCGTTAGAACGACTTTTAGAATGATGATTCATAAAGCATAGAACGTTCGGATCATTGAATTGCATGAGACTACTAGCGTTCCTTGAAAAGAAATCTCTCTGATATGAAACTTATTAGTCTCCCTTTGATACCGTAACTACTAGCCATGGATAAGTTACATTGTTTTAGCTATTCAGGCATTTTAACAGATTCTGTTATTGCGACTCAGGGAACAGGAAGATGGGGCAAAGGTGGTGAGAGTGGAAAATTTGAACAATCCATACAAGGATCAGCACAATTTTGATAAAAGATTCAAGTTAACCTTGAACAAACTCTATGCATGGAGCCTAGTGCAGTATGACAGGGTGGTCATGCTTGATTCAGACAATCTCTTTCTCCAAAATACCGATGAGCTCTTCCAATGTGGTCAATTCTGTGCTGCTTTCATTAACCCTTGCATCTTCCACACTGGCCTCTTTGTGTTGCAGGTAATTGCTAGTTGCTACCATATTCAACCATATTTTGCTTGAAGAAGAAAATACATTTAAACAATGTCACCGGCTCGTTTGTCATTCAGCTCTTCGAATTCAATATTGTGCTATTTTACAACACTCGTGAGTTGTGACCGGAATTGGAGAATCACAAACTTCAAGTGCAAGTAGCATTACCCCTTAAAACTAGTTAAATTCTAGAGTGGAGTCTAATCTGGGACAATCATCAAAATCACCTTCTAGTTGAATTTCATCCTTTCCATACTTTTTTGCTGGGGCATCATTTATCTATATTATTGCAGCCATCAATGGAAGTGTTCAAGGACATGCTTCATCAGTTGGATATTGGGAAAGACAATCCTGATGGTGCTGACCAGGGTTTTATTGGTGGTTACTTCCCGGACTTGCTTAGTCAACCCTTGTTCCATCCACCCTCTGATGGCTCCAAGCTTAATGGAACCTACAGACTTTCTTTAGGCTATCAAATGGATGCTTCTTATTACTGTAAGTGAAACAAAATAACATATCAAATATTATAAATGAAATTTGGGAACTATTTTAGACTGCAGGTGATTTCTTGTCAAACTATGGTCTCTTATAGTTTCTTGGCCTGCTTTTGTCTGATCCAGATCTTAGACTGCACTGGAGTGTACCGTGCGGACCTAACAGTGTGATTACCTACCCCGGTGCAGCATGGTTGAAGCCATGGTATTGGTGGTCATGGCCTGTGCTTCCATTAGGCATATCCTGGCATAAACAACGTCATAATACTCTCGGGTAAGACCAAAATCCTTTACTTCAGTTTTACTCAGTTAGTCACCAAATTGAGGAGCTAAGTAATAATATGCTACCATACTTCCCATAAATGATCAAGGTTTAGAATAGTCGAAGATGAAAACCAAAAATACTTGTGTTAGTTGTCTAAGCACACACGAGTTCTGTCAAACGAACACTTTTCTACATGATCAATACAACAAGAATGCTCCTTCCCTACCCAGAAGTGACTAGTTTTTATTTCATGTACTTTCCTAGTTCCTACAGGAACTATAAACAATATACCCCTCCGGCCTATTGGATTATTGTAATTGATTGGTATGTACAGCTGCAAAACCATTCACCTTTTGCTGTCCTAATTGTCCTCTATATTACAGGTATGGTGCAGAGATGCCTGTGTTTGTAATACAGTTCATCATATTTCTTGGAATAATCACAGTGACACGTCTAGCGCGACCAAACATGTCAAAATTGTGCTATAGGCGATCGGACAAGGGCATAATACACACAGCCCTCAAAGTAATAGCTATGCTGTCCATTCTAGCTGCTTACACAGTACCTTTCTTGGTCATTCCCCACACGATTCATCCAATATTAGGCTGGAGTCTATATTTCCTCGCCTCGTTCACCCTCTGCTTCATTGCAGTCAATGCGTTTTCACTACCAATGCTGCCTGTTTTAGTACCATGGATTGGCATTTTCGGCGTTCTTTTGGTCATGGTATGCCCTTGGTTTCCAAATGGTGTTATAAGAGCTCTCTCTGTGTTTCTCTATGCATTCTGTGCAGCACCATTCTTATGGGTGTCTCTGGTTAAGATCATGACATCTCTTCAAGCTTCGCTTGAAAGGGAAGCATACTTTCCTAAGATTGGATGAGTCCTCTCCTAGTTTGACATGGAAGGCATATACAAATCCAGACAAGATTCACGCAGAGACAGGGCAACTTTTTGCGGATCTGGAAATTTTGTAACTTGGGGACGAGGGAGAACGGGTAAGAGATGGAAGCATTTATTTTGCATAGCCTTCCACCATTGCCTTTGTACTATAAACTGCATTGGTATTAGTTTGAACTGAACCCCAAAAGGGTAGTCCGGCAAGAAAAACGTCTGTAACTATACCAGATTGCTTATATTAGATTTTCTTTACATGGTGCAGCTCATGCATTTTAGTGGAAGAGAACTATTTAGGATGGACTATGAGGTAATTCTCAGCTAATTAAAAAAAAAAAAGGTAATTCTCAAAAAAAAGGAAAAAAAAAGAAAAAGAACTATGATATTTAGACGTATTGTATTATAAAGACACTAATGACATGTTTATTAACCTGGAATAAATTGAAAGTGGCGAAATTGATTCTGAGATGGCGGGATGAGTGAATTTCAGCGTTTACTACCATGGAGAAATTGTCAAGGTATTAGAATAGGTGTGGGTCCCACTTGCTTATCATGAATCGATTCTTTATAAACCTCCTAATCTGATAACCAATGAATCAACTTTTTCTTCTCAAATATCCTCACATAATTATAATATTTCTAAATTACCAAACCCTAAATAATTACAGACATTCTAGCTTCTTTTCTTATAAGTTAGTTTTAATTCTAATTTTATACGGTAAGCAAACAACATAAATCATAATGAGTTTTGTTTATGTTTTAATTCTTTATAATAAGTAAACAGTAAAATAAAATAAAATATTCTCATATCAATTTTTGTTGATACTGATTCATGATAAATTTCATTCCAAGTTAGTAAACGTGTCATAAACATATATTTGATTAAAGTTTGAAACAGTTCAAGACATATTTCATTAGAAAGACACTAAATACTTCAGACATTTTAGCCTGAGACTGACATACACGGTCGGTAAATCAGTTGATCGCAGTTCAAAACTCTTGTGAAAGTCTAGAGTTCAAAACTCTAGCGAAAGAAATGGAAAAATAGAAAACAATACGTAAGGCATCAAAAATGACTTGCCCAGCTTTCCAGGTTAAAAAAGACTTTTGCAGGATATAATGTTCACCAAATACCGCAATTAAAAGACAACAGTGCCACAACTTTTAACTCCAAACATATAGTTCTCATTCATTAGTCTAGATAAGTGATTAGTACTGAAATTTTTCCAGACTATACTGGATGAAGGTGCAGTTGCTTCTGTGCAACTTTTAGGGGATCTACAATCTACCACTCATACAAAACCCATTTCTACAAATCCTTGGAATTCCAAATGCTGCAGTACATCTTACTTAGGATTCCTAAGAACAATAATCACAGAATCACCGCGGAGGAACATCTTGCTGATGAATCTATCTTTGTTAACCGGTTGCGCTTTCTTCTTTCCCTTACCAGTTTTTGGCACCTGCATTTGACATGGATTAACACTGATTGGCAAAAAAAAAAAAACAAAGGAATATATACATAAAACACAGAAATAAGAGTTTTGGAAAATACCTCAGTCCACATCTCCTTAACATTCTCAAGAACCATGTTGCAATGCCTATCAAAAGCCCTCACACGGCCAAGAAGCTTCCTGTTATTACGACAATTGATGAGGACCTGCTTGCACAATGAGAACCAAATTGAATTAGAGATATAATTGTTGACAAGTGATAAAAGAATACTAATATTGTAACCATATATATTACCTGAGTGTTATTTTTGACACTCATCATCAGAACAGAAAGTGGTCCAGTATTGAACTCCTCTTCCTCATTCTTGGCACCCTGAAGCAATAAAGTTGGATTAGAACCAGATGGTTACATGAACATAAAAGCCATGATAAGGTAAGAATGACAATCTAAATCTGGAAAAGACTGGGATCCAAGAAAAACTCCAAGTGCTCAAAATACAATTTTTTAGAGGTGAAAACACAACAATTCTAATGGTAACACAAGAAATTGATTTCCTCTTAACCTCGTAGAAAATGTAACATTTCATGATCCAACGAAACAACATTTAGTAAAATCAGATCAAGTATAACTTACATCTTCCTCCATTGGCCGACTGGAAGAGAAGGGGCAATAATCACAAAACGAAGAAGAGAAACAAATGTCAGTAATTCAGTGAAAAGGATATCCAACAAACAGATTAATAACATGTCACACAAGTTAAGCTGTGTACCTCATCTTGAACCAAAGGATAGGCTTCTACACTTTCACGAAAATCTGAATATCAACCTGGCAAGGAATACATCAACCACATTAATAACAGTACTGAGGGGCACTGTGTTCTAAGAGAATAATAGCATAAAGATAATTAAAGGAGTTATAAGAGAACAATCAATAGCATAAATAACATAGCTGAAAAGGACACAGAATCCTTCAAACTAAACTGTGGCCCTAGAGATATGGTCCAAAGTATATATAAATAAGTCCCTTCAGTTCAGGTCTCCAAAAAGCTTCCGCATGGAGCATCTCGGAAAAAATGTTTCAATCATCATCAGGGGCAACATAAAACCATACCAACAACTAAACAGTGTCCCTAACAACCAAGAAAAAGTGTCAAATACAATATGCATCCTTAGAAATATGATTGTAAGTATAATTTAAGTATATATAAAAAAGCCTCCAGTTCAGGTCTCCAAAATTTTCCACAAGGAGCATAAAGTAATATAAAAAATAACTTAATAGACTCGATCACCAAATGGTTTAGCTCTCCAAATAGTTTAATGCTACGGATCTTGGAAACAAAAGTACTTTGAGTCCTCATCAAAAGACAGAAGGTACTTTGGTACACTATCTACCCTACACATAAAGCACACATAAAAGCCTCTTCAGTTCAGGTCTCCAATATTTTTCCGCATGGAATATCTCGGAAGAACGAAAGTATTTTGATTCATCATCAGGGGCATAACAAAGACACAAAATTGATTCAAATACAGTAATATATATCCTAGTCAAAATTATATTTAGTCTTTGTATACTGTAAGTTCATATAAAGAAGCCTCTTCAGTTCAGGTCTCCAAAATTCTTCCACATAGAGCATAAAAGCATCTCAGAAGAACGAAAGTATTTTTTGGATCATCATCAGGGCAAATAGAAATTACATAACTTAGTAGACCTTTTATTTTTTCAAAATAATTTAATTTTCTAAAACTGTAAACCCGTAATAGAAGACAAGTAACTTATGCACAATTGTAAGCAACACAAACTAGCCTCTTCAGTTCAGGTCTCCAAAAATGTTTCCACATTGAGCATAGCGCATCTCGGAAGGACGAAAGTACTTTTTGAATCATCATCAGGGGCAATGCAAATTACATAACTTAATAGTCTTTTATTTTTCAAAATAATTTAATGGTCTAAATACCATAACCCAAAGGAGATGTAATAGTAGACAAGCAACAAAAACTAGCCTCTTCAGTTCAGGTCTCCAAAAATGCTTCCACATTGAGCATAACACATCTCGGAAGAACGAAAGTATTTTTTGAATCATCATTAGAGGCAAGAAGTGGTCGTATATTCCGACTCTTTGTTGATTATGTCAAAAAGCAACTCAAGTTCAAAAGCCCAATACAAACCAATGAAACGCAAAGAGAACACACAGAAAGATGAATCTTTCCTCAAACAAATACACAAATTAAAAAACAAACAACCACTGCTAAACACAAGAACAATCACAATGCTTAAATTGGATTTTAAACAACGAAAAATCTTCCAAACAAAATAAAAAACTAAACTTGAACTCAGTTCAATACCCTTGGGCTTATCAAAGCAGATCACAGAAGGACTTTCGTGTTAAACCAACTACTCAGAATCAGTTCATCTTCAGCATAATACACAGACACGGATCTATGGCCAGTAATATATAGCAAGTTATACGCTAACAAGAACCTAAATCTTTTTGAGCTACAGAATCGTTAAATTCTCACCGAATCGATAACAGATTCAAACTACAAATCTTCAATCAAACCTAACAGATAAACAGCAGAGAGCATATATAAAAAGAGCGAGTGATAAAGAAGTAAGAATTTAACGATGAGAATGGTTCTCACCGAGGGATGAAGCGCCGAGAGAGAGAAGGAGAGGGCGGTTGATGTGAGAGTGAGGGATCTAGGGTTTATGTAAAGGGGGAAGACGAATTGAAAGTTAAGGGAAATATTTAGGGCCGGCCGCTTGAATGAGTTGGAAAAGCATATTTGGGCCACAAACTTTCTTTGTTTTGTTAGTTTGTGTGATATACAGGCCCACAGACCTGTTTTCGTCTGAGAGAAGTATAAGACCATTTGTAATCACTAAACCAAATAAGAGCTCACAAAGTTCTCTTCTTTACGGCTTGGTTTGATTAATTGATTTGAAGATTCGAGTATTTTTGAAAGAAAAACCAATTAGTTTTTTTTTTTTTTTCGGGTAGAAAGAATAGTTTTTTGTGCTATGTAAGCTTAAAGAGTTTACATAGATAATGGAGAGAGAGAGACTCGTTCGTTAAAGATTCTTATTATTTTCTTGTTCGTTTTTGAGTGCTTCTCAAGTGTTATGAAATGTTCATATGATTATTTTGTTATCCATCTGCAAGCAAAGAATGTGATTTTCTTTACACCTACAAGTTTAGGATAGATAGATAATGGACCAGATAAGACAGTTGTGTAACGTGACATGTATGTTCGACTTATTAATCAAAACATCTCGAAATCATCACATTCACACCTTTATTATTGTAAACCATCTCAACTGTTTGGGTTGGCTTAAGTAAGGATAGTTCGCAAAACAAAAACAAAAAAAGAGTAAGGATAGAGGGAAGAGAAGTGGTTTGAGATTATGGTATGTTAACATTCTCTTCTCTTCAATTTCACCAACAAAAACAACCTATATTATCATTAATAGTTCTCTCAACCTCCTTTGTTAGATCTCATTACTAAGGTGTTGGTCAGGGAATTATGATCGAAATGATCAAGAGACATGTATTATGCATGTAGCAAAAAAGTTCACACTCGATCATACTTCAAGCACACTCTCTTTAAGTTGGCCTGCCCTAGCTAGAGAGAGCCATTACAATCGGATTAACAGGAACCAAGGATCATCTTTGAGATGCATTAAGACTCAAGTAGTATCTATTGTAACATGTATGTTTTGCCCTTTTGCATATATCATATATGTGATGCCACAGACATGCAATTCAGACTGATCGATAAGAAGCAACTCATGTACAAATCTGGGTACGAATACGATCTATCTCTATATATCCAGATTGAGTTTCAGTCGATGATCAGGTTCTGCGTTGGCCGGCCGGGCTCAGATCCCAACGTTCGGAAAAATAAGTGGGGACTGAAAATATGTCTCTATGGAACATGGAAGCTAGTGAGCTAGAATACAAAATGGTATTTAACCATGCCTGGACCATAACCTAGCAGCTTTGTCATCCTCGTGCACACCACCACCACCACCACCACCACACCACAGATACAGTAATTTGATTATTTCGGATATTGTAGGGCAAACTTATATAACCGTTTGAATTTAATTTGAACGAAGCAGAAGAAGAACACGCAGCAAGAAGAATGAGATGTATGCTTGGAAAAAGATGGGACTGTATGTTATTAATAACTCCATTTTTCTGTTTGTTATAGTCTGGATCGTACTACCAGCCAGCAGCTCTGAACCATTAAGTTAATATGTTAACCATAACGGATCGAATTCCCTTCTTGTTATTGGGGACCATGTGGGTTCTTGTAGGTAGAATTCTTGGACTAAAATCTTACACACCATTGTGTTGCGCACTATAACTCTACAAGTCTAACTCCATTCATCCGAGTTAACGTACTCAACTATTTTTTTCAAGTAAGAAACTCAATTACAAAGTACGAATTACGAAGTGTTTCCAACTCGATCACACTAAAAACAGTAAGAGGAGACAGACAGCTACAACTCTATGGACTAGAGACCCTACATCCGAACTCAATAATGTAAAAATTACAAACAAATCTATCATAATTACCACTCACGCTTGCTAACCTTGTCGTCATCATTGACGCTAACTAGCAGCCGTGAGATGGTAAAGAGTTACTCAACGATGGAGACTTATTTTTGCTAGCTAGTTTTCTTATGAAATCTGTCGGAGTACGTCACGTATTGGAAGCTTTTCGGTCCGGCAGTCTGGCACCGATCAAATAGTTATAATTACCGATAAGAATACGATCGACTTCAAAGAGATAAAAACGCAGATTTCTAAAGCGGACGGTCACATTGCTGGAAATGTGTATGAATAACTCGCACGCTTTGATCAAATGTGCAGGGAAAGTAGGTAGTTTAGTCAAAACTGCTTTTTTCTATCATGATATATAGAAACGAGCTAGTTCATGATCAGTTCATCTGCTACATTTGTTTCTGTCTGAGAAATTCATCTGATTAGCCGCGACTCTTTCTCCCTACTACTATTTTATAAGCAATTGGTGGAATTCACAACCTGAGACTCTGAGAGCAAGCGAAACCAATACTTAATGATTTTTATACGAATGCATGCTGCTGTTACCCTAGAGAAAACTAAGCAGCAGACAGCGATCGAGATAGTAATTAACCCATGCCTCAAGATAACCTAATCAACCTACAACTTGCCATAATCGACTCCCACTTTCCCAAATCAGCTTCTGCATTATTCTAATACTGGATTAGCTTAGTGTCAAGCAATTACTAAAATCACGGATACACAGTAGTGAGCTAGATTCCAAGGTTAGACAGACATATTGTAAGAGCTAGTTAGGTATCTGACTGATTTGTATGCATTACAGCAAAGCTACCCAAGAAGATAATGACAACAATTGAGAAACCAAAAGCCAACCCATGTAACTAGCTCCTTATCTCTACTGTAAGGCAACGAAGGAAGGAAGCCTAACAAAAAATAACCGTTAGAAATGAAGAAAATTTCCCCCCTAAAATACAAACATAATAGAAACACAGATTATGTATAAATGTGTTGGTTTGTTTGTCTCCCACAGATATAGAGCGTACTTGGTCCAATAGTCGAATACTCGAATCTAATATAACCTACGAGAACAAGCACACTAAGACATTCCTTCTCTTTCTCTAATCTCTCTGACCAATCCATTTAATGCTATTCTAATTCAAATTTGATTCAATGGCTTCTCTTCCATCATCTTCATTCGTTTGTTTCTACTTCTTTGGTTTCATACTCACTTTGCTGTTGTTTCATGCAGAACCAACTCAAGCTAGAAGAAGCAGCTTTGATATTCTCAGCTCTCCTGCGACAGGAGATAGTAATAGTAGCAGCTCCTCCAACCATACCAGCAACCAGCGGAAGTGGGTGGGGCCGGTTGGCTACCTACACATTACCGTGGACATAAGAGGTTCCGGTGACTTCATGTCCGTCCAGTCCGCCGTCAATGCAGTTCCGGTCAACAATACGGTCAATGTTGTCATCCACATCAAGCCAGGATGTTACATGTAAATAAGATTCTCTATACAATGTCAAGCATATGATCATAATGTGTTTATTTGGTCTCAGAGGTTTACATGGAGTTTTGTGGGGTTGTGCAGAGAGAAAGTGGTGGTGCCCGCGACGAAGCCGTATATAACGTTTCAAGGAGCTGGGAAGGATGCGACGGTGATCGAATGGCACGACAGAGCCAGTGACCGTGGAACTAATGGACAGCAGCTGCGGACTTACAGAACCGCTTCTGTCACTGTGTTTGCCAACTATTTCTCAGCCAGAAACATTAGCTTCAAGGTAGCTCAAAACGTTTTCTTGCCGGACAGACTAACGGTTGTTAGCATTTCATTATATGTGTGACGTTTGACGTTTAAAACAGTAATATAACAACATAACATATGTCTAGTACTATGTACATGATTAGTACATTACCGTTATCGTGTAATGCTAATGTGTGGATTTGTTACAGAATACGGCACCGGCTCCGATGCCGGGGATGCAAGGATGGCAGGCGGTGGCGTTTCGGATATCGGGAGACAAGGCATACTTCTCCGGCTGCGGGTTCTATGGCGCCCAAGACACACTCTGCGACGACGTTGGACGCCATTACTTCAAGGAGTGTTACATCGAGGGTTCCATAGATTTCATCTTTGGAAATGGCCGCTCCATGTACAAAGTAAGCACCTAGCTAGCCAGCTAATTTGTATTTTACAACCATAAGTACTTCGCTAATTTGGTTTGCTAAATAATTTGTCCTCGTCTCAATGTCTTACCCTCCAATCAAGATCTAGTGCTTGTCTTGAAAAATGTGCATGCAGACATATACGAGTGCTGATGTGATGTGAGGAAAAAAAATGGAAACCCGTGACCTCGAAATGGTCGTACGTAGCTTGATAAGTGCATTATTGGTATGAATCTGGCAAAAGAAAGAGAATGATGTTGCAGACAGTGATCCATCACTTTTGAAAGAAGGAAGCTAATTTTTATCACCTTCCCCATTTTTATGTGTTAGTGGCAACAATTTTCATCACCAAACCTGAAGTTGTGTAATATGAGGCTAGTAATTTAACAGGTTTAACGATGGTTTAAATGGAGTTGTAGCCGTTATCGACAGTGAAGTTACGTCTGTGTTTTAGTATTTACTTTCGTATGCAGAAGCAAACGTTTTAAGTTTTAATCGTGTTTGATACCTTTTATGTAACAAAGAAAAAACGGCATGCAGAATCATTTCCAAGCACCAATGTTCCAAATGGTGTTTGTCAATCTCAGTCTCTTTTTCAAACAATTGTTACTGTTTTACAGTGACTTTTTTGGTTGCAATGAGTTGGTTTGACTTGTTAACCATTTTACTGTTGACAGGACTGTGAGCTGCACTCAATAGCTACCAAGTTCGGCTCCATTGCTGCTCAGTTCAGAAAATCACCGGACGATAAATCGGGCTTTGCTTTTCTCAACTGCCGGGTAACGGGTAAGGGTCCACTCTATGTGGGTCGGGCCATGGGCAAGTACGCCAGGATCGTATACTCCTACACATACTTCGATGACGTGGTCGCCCATGGTGCCTGGGATGACTGGAACACAACTAGTACAAAGTGAGTGTGCTACAGTAACTTTGAAAATAACAAAGAGTTTCGAAAAATAAAAAACCGAAGAGTTTCGACGCATCATTTGGTGAACAAATTTTCCGATTTTGGACTTTTGGGTTATTGTTGTTGCTTCATAATGATGTGTTATTGTTTGGGTGCAGGACTGATTTTCTAGGAGTGTACAAGTGCTGGGGTCCCGGAGCAGAAGCGTTGCGCGGTGTTCCATATGCCCCGGAGCTTGATTTCGACTCGGCGCACCGATTTCTGAGGAAGAGCTTCGTCAATGGAAGGCACTGGATATCCCCCTCTGATGCTTAACTTGGCCGTACATATCCCGTTATACATTCTTCCAACATCCCATTCTTTGATTCATTCTCATACTCCATTCGAGCATTCTTTCATTCAATTCTGAACAGATTTCACACAGATTTGTATTACCTCGCTTCGAATAATCATGATGCCCCATTTGGCTCATGTATCGTTCACTACTCACTACATGTAATTCATATCACTTCATTTTACTTGGAAATACAATGCTTACAGCTGCATATTGATTTATAGGCGAGAACATACTGCAATTAAGTCCCTGCCTAACAAAATTCTGAAGGAGTAAACTGTGTTCTGCATCTGAATATTGCTACCCCTACGAAGCAAAACCCCATTTACATTGTCCACATTCCAAAGAACGAGGATAAAGGCTGTTTATGTTGTGCCTTGCAACATAACCACAGCCATAAACATAAAATAGGGAAAAATCTACCTCAGGATACCAATAAATAAACAGAATAATCTACTTCAGTAGTTTCTAAGAAATTTTCAAATTTTCCTTCACATATCACCAAATTTTATACAAGCTCACATGCCCTAAACCTTGATCTGAAATTGGCAACTAAAAATTATAAGTTGAGATAATAATACTGTAACTTTAAGCCTAATAACTTTATTTTTCACAATATTGAGAAAAGAAAGATATCCGTGTGCCCACAAGGGATAAAGGAAACAATTAAGAGGAGATGTAAATTGCCCAGGGTGAAGACATTTGCTCACATTATACAACAATTTCCCTGCGACTCTAGCATCTCTGGAGATCTGCAAAGGAGAGCAAGAGCAATGTTGGTCATTAAGTTGATAGAACTTATCAAAGACACTCCTGTTCTTTCGTAAGATACTACTGTGGTTATCAATACATTTAGATTTGAGATGTATATGAACTTTGAAACTTGCATGTAAATGTAAACCGCTAGTTATTGTTTATCAACAGTAGAAGACTTACATTTGTCCAAGACTAGCTAGATCAAAATCAGGAGCAAGCTCCTGAACAATAGCATTAGGTGGTTGGCCGCATTCTTGCATTTTCTGCATAATTTCAAAGATTTTGTTGTAGTTGCCAGAATCATTTTCATACACTTCATTAAGTTCTTTAATGAGTTCACACTGGTGGAAACAACGATCATATTCTTCTTTACTCAAAGTTGCTTCATTATCCTTCAACCACTTTGGATACTTTTCCCCAATTTCCTTCATTGGTTCGTAAAGAATCTCCTTGGACAAAAGCTGTTGCATCATGGTCTCAACCATAGATCCCATGTCCTATACAAACAGGGGAAATATAACAATAAAAATATATTAGAAATCGAGCACATAAGGTTCTACCAGTTTGACAAAGTCTAAGGGGGACATTGACAAGATAATGCATATGATATGTAGCAAATAATCAAAACATTAATAACTAAATATGCCATTAAGATCAACAGTAGCAATGCACAAAAATAAGAGTTCATTACTCTGATAATTTACATAATACAGAGACGAGTCGTATAGCCCACTTAGGTCAAAACTTCAGATTTTAATAGCCAAAACAACGTAAACAGAGAGTAGTCTCACATATATATATATACAAGTTAACTTTCAAAAAAAAAAAATACAAGTTAGATGAAAATGAAAAACAAAAATAAAAAGAATCAAACAACAAAGATACTCGTTCAATAAGTCTCTTATGGCGGGATACTCCTGTACGTATATGCAGGCCCGCTAAAGAAAAACTTAAAAAAAGAAAAGATAAAAGGAGTCAAAAGCATTAGGCACAAGAATTTCAGAAAACATATTTGTCTATCCCATTTGATTGGGATTCACTTCTAAAATTCCCAGTGGAAAGGAGTATAAATGATAACAAATTTTTTTTCTTAAACCTGGATAGAGATTTGTGAGAGGAAGTAATTGGAACAGACATATTGAAACCTAATTTTTTTTTTCTTAAACCTGGATAGAGATTTGTGCGAGGAAGTAATTACAATTACTGCATCTCTCACTAAAAAATGCATTTTGATTTGCAACAATTGTAAAGTACAATGCCCCTCAATAACTCTTACATTCACTGTTTGACTAACTCTTAAGATATAACAACAGAAATTTTTCTATAGACCAGAAGGCATTGGCCTGTTCTGCTTCCAAAGAAGATTCTCTTCTAATCAATTTACTCTTTCTTGTTAAATCTTAAGCTATAAAATGAACTCAACCTGATCAAGTCATCACCTCCAATATTTTCAGGAAAGTATCTGTTGTTCATGCTTTAGCTTATAGCCACATATTTCAAAGAATATTGTAAAACCAAGCCTACACTACTTTGTGCTCTCATGGATGCAGCGAACTGCCAAATGGTCGGTAGATTTTGTGATTGACTCATCTCTTATAATATAACTCGAGCACAACCATAATCCAAATATAATTGGGTTTATTCATGATTCCATAAGAATCTGGATCCCACACATATCCATAAACCAAGCTGGGACAAGGTTGAACAGAATAAAATTATAGTGCTAAACCAAGCAAAACTCATGCGGTACTTAAAATCATGAGAGAGAGCAGAATCACACACCCTTTGCAGTTAAGATAGACCATTTTAACACGTTTAGAAGAAAAATTATTAACGTGTTTTTGAGTAAAAAAAACGGAGGATAAGTTCAGCGACTGCGATTGTATCAAACACCAATTTTAGTTTTAAACACCATATGCCAGCTTCAAATATGATAAAACTCAAGCATAACTGTGTCTCAATTACAATTCGCAAACCACTAACAGTACAAGCTCCATAAAGACTCATCCAAACAGTTAGCAATGTAAACTTCACATTCAGCACAAACACATTAACTTGACATTCATACGACAAGAGAAAGCAAATTACCTGACCGCCAGCAAGTTCCTCAAACTGCTTGACCCAATCCTCCATCATCAGGTCCTTGGAAAAATCATCTGCCCCAGGTTGTGGACTCATGCTTTCCAGTCCCCTAACAGCCTCTCTTGTCTGCTCTCTGAGCTTATCAAGTGCCTCAGTAACATGGGATCCACCCGCAACCTTTTGCTTCCCCTTTTTCTTAGCTTTGAGGTCAGGTAACCCCATTCCAAGTCCTTGAACCCCAGCAGGCAAGGAAGGAAATTCTCGCTTGGTCTCTACAGTTTCTTTACTTCTACAATCAGCAAACGAAAATAAAACATTCAGTTTGGAGCATAAAGCTTATGCACTCCATCGGTGCAATGAGATTTCCTAAAAGACATTATTTCACGCGCCTTATTCTACCACTTTCTCTACGGTTCGATGCTATCGAAAAACATAAATACATCACATAGGCAATGCCATTGAGCAAAACAAACTACAAACACCCATTATGTAATTTTTCTACTGAATTGTACACAAAATGGTTTTCTTGGTTCTACAATCATAAAAATTTCTAGAGACAACCTTATTGAATCATTATAAACTGATTGGGGAGCAAAGAAGTAAACTCAGAAACTTATGAAATCCTTAATTGCAAAGTAAAGGTTAAATCTTTGAAGCTCTGAAGAAAAAGATAGAACCTTTCGAGGGAGGGTTTGCTGAGGTTGAGATTCTGGAAGTCATCTAAAGCACCTGCAAAAGCAATTTCGAAAAGGTAAAACAAACAAGAATTTCAGAGAGAGAGAGAGAGAGAGGGAAAGGGAGAGTAAAGGTTTAGTCTTCACTGTCAAGGAGTTGGTCTAAATCGTCGGAGTGGTCAGCCATGGATGAAACTTGGGAGGTTTTCTGTGTTGGGAAAGCAAATATGGGATTGAAGGGGATTGAGGAGGCAACGCCGCAGCAATAACAATGACTCGATTTAACTACTAGATATGGGCCGAGGTCTTCAGCTTTCAAGGTATTTCCAAAGTATCTACCTGTTTATCTTTGCGGTAAAGTATCTACCCGTTTGTTTATCGAGTTATAAAATTTTTATATCCGGATCCGATTGGTTACCGGCCGGATCATTGATAGATCGATTCAAATCTGTATCCGATCAGTTTACAGATATCCGTCTTGTTAGTTTGATCAGTTTATAACAATGAATATTCTTAAATTTTAAGTAACACTATCAGAATTTTATCATACATAACCATATATAAACATCTAAGAGAGAAACAAAATAGCAAGGTCAAAAAATGAGAAGACACATATGTAGTAGGCCCCATTGAATCGGTTGACATATTTAAGAGGAAAAAGCTACCATTAGAAATTATCGACCAAACATTTAGTCGGGTAATAAGACATGTGGTGCATCGATTTTGGGCTAAGAGGCCACACCATGGCATTGGCTGTTGAGGTGCACTTGCTCTTAGCGTCTCTGATGTATTACTAAAAGATGATCTCCGCTACTTCTACAAATTTCATTGTATTAATGGGTATGTCGATTTCTATGTACCACTTAAGGGACTACAACTACTTTTTTGTTTGTCTGTAGACTGGTTTTCGATAAATATATTATCAATGTTCAATGTTCTAAAAGGCGCTAAGCGATACGAGGGCAGTTACGCGCAACCTAGACGAGGACTAAACGATAATTTTTTTTATTTTTTATTTAATCATTAGAAAAATATATAATATCTTATAATATTTGAAAATAGTCAAATATACACACTTTTAGAAGTTCTACCACAATTTGCCATAACAACCCTTACATGTGAGCAACCCGACACACAAATGAATAATAACAAACTTATACACTTCTATTTCAAAAATAAATCTCAACTCTTAGAGCCTCCTGCTCGTTACAATACAACATCCCCATTAAAAAAATAAACATATAAGGTGGAGCACCAAGCTTCCTAGATGAAAGACAAAACATTTTGTTGCTGCCTAGCGTCTCGGCGCCTTTTAAAACATTGTATATGCCATCTTCATAAAATAAAAATCAAAAGATGAAAGATTAAGGAAAAATGGGAAGCAAAGACTGAATTTTCACCTTTTTGCAACAATTGTTACTGGTTTACAGGACTTTCGGTTGAGATGAATCGGTTTGATGTTTTAACATTTTACTGTTGGCACAAGATCAAAACATAAGAAATCAGTAAGGTCAAACATGAAGACAGCACATTTTTTTCCTTTTGAGCTCCACGTTAGTGTGTTAACAAACATGAATGTCATTAAGTGGATGCTGAAGCATGCTGAGAACCTAAGCAAGATATTTTAATTTGATAAGCTTCTTATTATTCTGTGGGCACTTTAGAAGAATAGAAACACCAATCTCTGGAATGGTGTTTGCTCAAACTTCTACTGACATTGTGTTTAGCTCTATAGCTTGGAAGAATTTAGAAGAATTTAGAAAAGCAAGACAATCAGCGTCTTCAAAGCAGGAAGGTGGAAACTAAATGTTGATGGTAATTGTATACCAAACCAGACAAAGGGTGGACAAGTTACTGTGCTGGGTGATGAAAATGGCTGGTTAAAAGGCTGCCTTTGCGCTTCCTATGCAGCATGTTGCTGCTGCCAAATAAGTGAAGTTGCTTCGAATTAAGGAAGGCTTGCAATTGCTTCAGTCCTTGCATGTTCAACCAGTTGTGCTGGAAATAGATTGTCTTGAAGCCACAACTGATCTTGTCAATCCAAGGTATGACTGCTGGAATCATTGATGATATCAATACAGCTATGTACACCTTTCAAGATTTGCATATTAGTTTTTCACCTATAACTTGTTACACAGTAGCTCATAGGCTAGAAAGTTTAGCTTTTGATGATGCTTATAGATCAGTTTGGATTGGTAGTCCTCCAGATTGAGTTCTGGACTTATTGAACCTCCTTGAGGTTCTAATGCAATAAAGATAAATCATTGATGAAAAAAGAAATTATAAGAAATCAGGGACTCGCTTTTCTTAATAGCCGGTTGACAGTACGAGTACATCTTATGTGGATTGGTGCATTCATTCATGCGGATGAACTTCAGCAAAGAGGCTGGTGTCCCTGTTTATGGCCCATGGGTATCACATTGACAAAGTTCTTCCTCACAACCACAGATAAAAGCAACTATATAAAGAACTCAACAAACACAACAATCTACTTGGGATGCCTCTAAATCTAATGAAATGTAAAATATCCCTCGCATATCACATATCCAAATCAAGAGTACTCTGGAGTTTGGATTCTGAGCTAGAAAAAATAACAATGCAGTTCTGAAAATAATCTCTTCATGTCTTACAAACCTGAGAAATAAAAAGGGTCATCACTTGGAGGTGAGGGGGTTGGAGATATACTGAAGCAGGCCGAGATATTTGCTCACATAACATTTCCCCTCAGCTGGATTATATCTCTAGCTATCTGTTGACGAGAGCATTCTGCACCAATTCAATCATTCCTTTTAGTTCTTGAAGCTGCTTCTCCGTATTCTCCACCCATTCCTTCCTTCTTTCTAGTTTTTTAAGAACCTTTTTAAGCTCATCCAGATTACTCTGAAATTTCATTGAACATATTAACTTCAATATCCATTTACCATTTTCACAAGTTTCAAAAAAGCTGAACATAATCGCGTCATAATAACATTTTCAAAAACTCAAACTGCAAGATGACTCAATGGAAGGCTTAGCGACGTAAACTTAATTATCAGCAAAACCCCCGAAAAAAGGACAAAGAGAAATCTGATCGAGAATACAAAACACGTTACCTGAGCTGCAGCATGTATCTCAAGCTGCATCGTGAAAATCTTCTTCATCAGATCCTTGCCAAAACCATCTCCCCTAGGTTGTTCAGTTGTTGATTTTAATCCATTAACAGCTTCATCAAGCTCAGCCTCAAAATCGTGTCCCAAGTACATTCCAAAGGCCGCCAAATGCTCAGGCTGCAGGAAGACAATCGAAGATTTAACTCATGTAAAGTTACTGTTAAGCAAATACCCCAAAATGAGAGAGAGAGAGAGAGAGAGAGAGAGAGAGAGTAAATACATTACCTGAGAAGTAGCTATTTCTTCCTTCAACTGCTCCTTAAACTGCTTATTCACATTTTCCATCCATTCACTAATTCTAGTAGCTATCTCTTCGACCTCAGCCTTTTCTCTCTGAAATTTCATTGAACGCAAACCTTAGTTCTAGTTTAAATAGCCATGCATCAGCTTCACAAGTATCACAAAAGGTGAGCACAATCTCGCATCTATGCGCATGGGGCTAATTTATTTTATTTGCTTGCAAAAGAAAGAATACCTCAAAAGCAGCAATTTCCTCACGAATGGAAATTTCTTGAGGCCCAACCAGCTCCTCCAACTGCTTGATCAACTTCCTAAAATCCATAACAAACGCCCATTGTGTTATGTACTTATTTACATTGAGCAATTTGGGGGAAATAAACTCTGTTATATACTCTTTTACCAGGCCGATCACAAAACGTTTTCTTTCCTTGAAACAATTCTAGACATACGTTTAATCTAACTGGTGTAAAACCAAACACCCCAAGAACTATTCAAAGAAACAAGATTTGGTTCATGATTTTGGGTTCTGAAAAAACTTAGATAAACAAAACATAGTAAAGTTCAAAGTGTTTGAGGAAGGATTGAGAGAAATACACCTTTGAAGGGTCAGGTTGAGGTCCTGGAGATCATCTTGAAAACCTGCATGGGAAACTCAAAAGGTCAATTAGTTAAAAGAAGTTGAGGAATAAAGGGACTGAAAGAGAGGGAAAGAGAAAGCATTGCTTCAGGCGCGCGTTTACTTTCGAGGAGTTTGTGGAGATTTTCCGAGTGTTCAGCAGCCATGGATGATGATACTTGAAACTCTCTTTTGTTTCTCTCTAGTTATGAAGAGGAAGGATCAGCAAAAACGAAGAAGCAATAAAGCTTTTTCAGAATATCTGTTTCTTACATGAATTATGATCAATTTAGAAGCGTGTCATTTAAGAGAGAATCATGAATTGTGTTGGGAATACAAATTACCTTAAATCTGGGATTAAAAGTGATGAAAAGATTTTACGGTCATTAATAATTCAATCGTGCAACTTTGGACTCTGCATGTCTCATTCAATCAACAAGAAAATGTGCTGTAACCCTAAACTTCAAACCCTAAAAACCTTAATATGTATGAGATTTTTCTGCTATACATGTGTATAACATACATCAAACCGTGAACCGTCTGGTCGTCTTGAATTGTAAATTTTTATTATAACCCTAAACTTCAAACCCAAGTTAAAGTTAGACTTGGAAAAAAAAATATAAGTTTTTTTATTGAGCAAATTACTGAAATGCCACAAACGAATATATTTTAAGTCGAACTCACGACCTCTCACATTCCACTTACAGAGTAGAGACTGATGCCGTTAGACCAAATAGTACTAGGCATAAGCTTTTATTTTGAAAAGAACTTTTTGTTTTTATAGTTTATTGTAAGAAAAAAACTCAAAAAAGAGAAGATAGGCATTCCACTGGAAATTCTTGTATGCATGACGTGTATTTACACAACGCAATCTTAATCGTTCATAACAATTTATATGTTTGACCATCATGTTTCTATATTATTTTCTCTATTTATGACCATCTATATATATATATATATATGTGAAGATACACGCCGTATACTATGTTCTTTCTTTTTAGATGCGTCCTGGAGAAAATAGTTGATGCATGTGATCGAGCCCTTGCGCTCGATTCAGCAAAGAAAAAGGTTCTTGAATTTGTTGAAAGTAGAATGGGTTTTATTGCCCCAAATCTTTCTGCTATTGTTGGGAGTGCTGTTGCGGCGAAACTTATGGGGATGGCTGGTGGTCTTGGTGCCTTAGCTAAAATGCCTGCTTGTAATGTTCAGCTTCCTGCTCTTAGGATGCGTTCTGGTAGGCTCTTGGCTGCGAAATCAACCCTTGCAGCACGGGTGGATTCTACAAGGGCAGATCCATCTGGGAACACTGGGAAGGCCTTACGAGAGGAGATCCAAAACAAAATTGAGAAATGGCAGGAGCCTCCCCCTGAAAAGCAACCTAAACCACTTCCGGTTCCTGATTCTGAACCTAAAAAGAAGAGAGGTGGACGTCGACTGAGGAAAAGGAAAGAAAGATATGCGACAAGCAGACATGAGGAAGCTCGCAAACAGGGTGCAGTTTGGCATACCTGAAGAGAGTTCTTTAGGAGATGGACTGGGTGAAGGATATGGAATGCTTGGTCAGGCTGGGAGTGGCAAGTTACGCCTGTCAAAGTTGCTAAAAAGTTCAAGAATAAGAATTATGGAAGCGCTGGTGGTGCTATATCTGGACTGACTTCAAGTTTGGCATTTACTCCTGTGCAGGGGATTGAGCTCTCGAATCCTCAGGCTCATGGACAGTAACTTGACAGTGGAACTCAGAGCACCTACTTCTCTGAAACAGGAACATTTTCAAAAATCAAGAGGATCTGAGCGAAACTGGAGAAGAATAACCCTAGTCTGAGTGTCTGTAATATGCTTTACCGGATGAAGTCGTGTTGTTTCACGCTGTGAATGGTGATACGACTGCTGTTGCTTCAAAGACCAACATTTTTTCTGTATGTGATCTTGGAATTTGGAAATAACTGCACTAATGTCTAACTATGTGCTTTTGGTTTTCTGTACGAGCCTTACATAATATTGTTAAATTTCAACAAAAAAAAAAAAAAAAAAAAAAGAAACTCATCGCACTCGTTTATCAATTGCACTGCAAACAATCATCTTTAACATACAGCCTACTCCTATATTGATGCAAAGGTCGAATTCAGTTTAGTTTTAGTTTTTATTTATAGTTGTGAGGAAGAACTTAATCACATAGGAGTCACTGTAAGTAAACTAGTGATCATAGCTATCTCATTGTTGAAGTTCTTCCTCACAACTATAAATAAAAACTACTTAAAAATAATCAACAACATAATAATATAGTTTGATTTCTTCTAACGAAACTGAAAAGCTCCTCCCCATATCACCCATAATGTTAACAGTTAATACATGTTCTGATGTTCACATGTCCAAAACCAGTCTGAAACTCGGGAATGCAACAAAAGCTAACTTGAGAAAATAGAAATGCAGTTCTGGAAATAATCCCTTTACGTTACACATTTGAAAGTAAAAGGGGCAAACGATATAACTTGGAGGGAGAGGGGGATGGAGAAACCCTAAACCCTATTCTGATGCAGGCCAAGACAGTTGCTCACATAACAGGATGTTTTACCTCAGACTTGCTTAAGTATCTGGCAACCTGTAGAGTGGAGTAATGCTTGGTCAGTAAGTTGATCCAACTGTTTAAAGCTGTAACTGAATTAAAGCATGTTATACTATGATAATAATTCCAACTGTTGCATTATACACAGAAGCAAGGAGACGTCATATATATTAGATTTTGGCAATGATACATGCAATGCATCATTTAGTTTGAACTTATCTTTTGCCAAATACAACATTTAGTTTGAATTTGAATTTCAATTAATTGGCTTTTACCTTTTCATCTTTCTCAAATTTCATTAAACACCACGTTGGTTTAAAACCTATGCATCCTCACAAATCACAAGAATCACATAAGTAGACCACAATTGTGTGTCTATACATTCACAAACCATTCACAGCCCAAACTGCATGAAGACTCAGTCAAGAACTTGGCAATGTAAATTAAACATTCAGCCAAACCCCCAAATGAAGAGAGAGATAAAGCACATTACCTTCTATGCATGCAACCTGTTCTTCAAGCTGCTTCACCATAGTCTCTATCCATTCATTTCTTGTTTCTTGTTTCTTAACAACCTCTTGAATCTTATCCAAATCTCTCTGAAATTCATTGAACACTGCTATTAGTCATAATAGCTACATACCAACTTCACAAGTATAAAAGAAAAAAGTAAAAAACACGAACTCAATCTTGTGACAATTACATTTCAAAAGCTCAAGTAACATGTTGACTCAATCGAAGACTTAGCAATGTAAACCAAATTACCTGAACTGCAGGTACCAACACGAGTATATTCATGCCAACCTTCATTATCTTATCTGCCAAATGCATCTCCCCTAGGCAGTTCGGTTGTTGATTTAGTTCATTAGCAGCCTCTTCAATCTCATCCAGATCTCTCTGCAATTCATTGAAAACCACTGCTAATTACAACACCCACATACCAACTTCACGAGTATAAAAAAAAAAACTGAACATTGTTGACTCAATCAAAGACTTCGTAATATAAACTTAGTTACCTGCATTGCAGGTGGTAACTCAAGTATAATCTTGAAATATTTCATTATCTGATCCTTGCCAAAACCATCTGCTCCCCAAGGTTGTTCAGTTGTTGATCTTAGTTCATTAACATCCTCTTTCAAGCCAGCCCGTACGCGCTGAAATTTCATAATAAAATTTTAAAACCCATGCATTCACAAGTATCACAAAAATTGGACACAATCGTGAATCAAGCTGCATGAAGACTTGAGCGGAGACTAAACAATGTAAACATACTACAGAGATAGCTGTTAACACGAAACAGAATACCCGAGATGCAACTAAGTGAGATAACTGCATCATCACATTCTTCATCCATTCAACCCTTGTTATTAGTTCGCTGACAGCCTCTTCAAGCTCAGCCTTTTCTCTCTGACAAATATAAAAAAAGTTGAGCACATATTTAGTTACCTCCTCTAGGCTAATTTAGTTCAGTTACTAATAAAAGAATAAGTACCTTAGCAATAGCAACATCCTGACGAATGGTGATTATTTGAGGCCCAACCAGCTCCCTTAACTTCTCGTCCAACTTGCTACAATACATAACAAACACCCATTGTGTATTAATACAACTAACATCATCTACTTAAATTGAGCAATTTTGCGCAAAAGAAACTACAAACACCCATTCTGTTATACTTCCTAATCACTGCCTTGGACACGAAGTGTTGAATGAAATTGTATTATTTTCTTCAAGAATCCAAGACATAGATCCAATTTTTTATGAAGAAATATGGGCAAATAAAAAATAAAAAAATCAATGCTCTAAATAAAGAAACAAAATTTTGATAAAAAAAAAACTCATGTACAGAGATGTATAAGACATCACATACATATATGAACAGAACACAGTAAAGTTCAAAGTTTTACAGGAAAGAATGAAAGAAGTAATAAACCTTTGAACGGAGACTCGGCTCTTGTTGAGGTTTTGGAGATCATCTGAAACACCTGCGCAAAGGAAATTCAAAAGGTAGATTGTTAGTTATAAGAAGTTGAGGGATAAAGGGAAAGAGAAAGCAATGCTTCTAGAGTCTAGAGTTTACTGCCGAGATGTTGGTTGAGAGTTTCCGAGGGATCAGCAGCCATTGATGATGAAACTTACAGCTATCTCTTACTCTCTCTTTAGCTCTGAAGAGGTCTCAGCAAAAATGAAGAAGCAATGATATTATCAGAATATCTCTCTCTTTTATAGAGGGCAGAAGCCCTAGCTAGGTTGCGGTTGGTGCAGCTACCGAGAATTTTTATTAATTTTCAAGAGAAAAATCATTTCCAGAGTGTTGGGAAAATAAAAAGATCTGAAGTGTGACCTGCAACACAGGATACTGGAAAAAGATTTCATCGAAAGAATACAGGTAAAAAGATTGTACGTCCATTAACAGGCGTGCAGCTTTAGACTGTGCATGGCTTAATGGCTAGCCGGTTTAATGGCTTAATGGCTTAATTAGGTGTGAATACGGTACGGAATCAGATTTGCTGACCAACAAATTTTTGGCTTATGGACAGTGATGATGGACTGTATTTGATAAGATATGGAGGAATATTAGTGACCAGTGACTAGTGACTGAAAACTGGGAAGGTTTGAGTGAGAGAGAAGAAATCTCTGAACTTAATTTCAATTTACCATAAAAGGATGAAAAGACTAGCCTATGACACTCTGCAACCATGAGTTATCATCAACTGCATGCCATTCTTCGTCCTTTCAGCCTTCAATTTCATTGGGCACAGACCTCAATTTTAACAGCCTTGCTCCATGCATGGCTTACCCAGCAAGAAATGTGTGGCAAGTTTGTGTGTGAAGATGGTACTGGAATTGAGACTGTTGACTTCATCCTGTAGGGGGAAGAGAAAGACGAAGCGAACTGACAACATATGGAGGCCAGGAGTGGTGATCGTCTTGACTCGTGACTCAAGTCGTGAAGGTTAAGTGGTTAACGCACTGAACTTTACATAGCCAGACTTCCTTACATGAAGGTAATCAAGACTGAAGGTAAAATTTTATAGTTCAGTCTTCCTTACATATTAGGTACGCAAGTTTTTTTCTGGTGATTCTGCGAGTATTAATGGTTGCAATGGAGTAAGCTAGGACTGCTAGGTATAGCTGCTATACAATTACTCAATTTGACAGACTGATAGACCAGACTCATTTTAGTGTCTGCAAGTGAACTCTAATCAGCTTAAAGAAAAACAATGTTCTTGGAATTGGTATTTCTTATATGAAAAGTTTCTGTGGGGGTAAAGTACAAATGAAGTATAAAAGTATGGATCCAAAAGGAAAGAATGTAGAGCTGCAGAACAGTATGCCTAATGTTACTTACATTTGTTAACTAGTGTAGTCTTCAGGAGCTCCATGACTGAAAGAGCACTGAAACTTACTGGGCTACTAGAATTACCTTATCAGGTTTTAAAATTGAGTCCAGTGAAGAAGTATTGGACCCCTGACCAATCTCTGAAATACCAAATGTTGGGCCTCAATGATGTGAATTCATTCAGAGGTTGGATGTTGAAATTGGGGATCTTAACTTGTTTCCACCAGTATATCTTGGTACACATGGGGAGGTATATATCTTCCTTCTTGGGGTTGGAGTACAGTTTCAGTCTCTGCGTTAGGGGGATAAACAACTTGAAGCCCCACGGGACGATGCAAAGGTTCATGGCCATTAAGTCGTTTATACTTGGCAAAATGCTTCTTTCCTGAAAGATGGCCCTCAAAAACTGCCTGTGTCTCACACTTGACATTACACAAGTCACAGGCTATAGGAATGACATCTTTACGTTTGGAAGGTTCAACCCCAGCCATTCTCGTTTTCTTGCGCTTCTTACCCCGCTTCACATTGTCAGACCCGTCACCTGGTGGAATTTCAGCCTGTTGCTTTCCAGTTTCCCTTGAAGCTTTGTAGCCAACAGGTTCAGAGAGCATATTCTTTGTTGTGTTTTTCTCTTCACCACCTTGTTCACACTGACTCTGATGAGGAACTTCAACCTTTGTATTAGATGTGCAACGCTGTATAGCCCCTGGTCTGACACCATCTTTCAACCGTTCCATATTTTTGAGGTTCCTTTGATGTCGCCTTCCACTTTGGTGTTGTTTAAGAACGTCCAAATTAGTGCATGAAGCCTTACAAACTTCACACCATGCAACCATGGTTTTTTGAGCAACTTGAGGTTTTTGGTAGTTTGGAACTTCCGTTTTCAGTGCTGATGCAGATTCCGACGTCTGAGGAGTTAGTGTTAGCGGAGGTTGATAAGTTTGATGGGGAGGATGAGAAGATGTTGAAGGGACACCCTGTTCTGTTCTGAGACCACCCCTACCTGGACCATATGATTCCCCAATGAAAGATGGGTGAGCTCCCCTGTAGCCAAAATTTCCTTGATGTCCTCTGAATAGTTCACCACCCACTTCTCTGATACCCCTATATGGAGGTTGGTCAACCTGCAAAATATAGCTTGAGAGGTTCTCAAGAATGTAACAAGCCAAATTGTAGCATGAAATGCATGATATAGCAGCAAGGCATTCAATCGAAGGACCCCCCAATAACTTCAAATTTCAAACTTGTAGATTGATCCCATTCAAAAAAGCCTTTTGTGGTTTTAAGAATACCAAAATCAATTTACTAGCCACTATACAATTTTGTGGACTATGATATGACTGGTTCAACAGACCATGAAAAGCATAAAACAAGAGGGCACAGCTTGAACAGAGTCAGATTAAATCAATACCATAAAGTCACATGTAACTTTTTCTAACGAAACAAATAAGTGAATAACCAAAACCAACACAAGAACTTTCACTAAAGAAAAATAGAAACCGAAAATAACTGACATAGAAGAATAGAAACCAGGCGGAGCTTGTAATATAGAGGAACAGAAACCTGGCAAGCCTAACATATTGTTATATAAAAGTATAAAACCTACTGCTGAACATATCTTTAAATCAATGGAAGCAGAAAAGTAAAACCTATGAAGCCGAACCAACATACAGTTTAAACATAATGCTGAAAATGGAAGTGTTACAAGGCTGTAAACAGATTTGGAAACAAGTCCTGCTAATAAATATCATGTAAATTCTCAAAGTGCAGAAGTTTCTATCAGTGTCTGAAATTTAATGAACAATGTCATTCTGCAAACTAATAGGGTCAGTACCAGGACACAGCGCTACAGGCTTGAATTTACCATACATGAGTAAAAACGAAAAAAGAGGCGAGAATAGTTAAGATCAGCCAAACCATCTGCACCATTTGGTTCATACAGATTCTTTTAAGGCAGTATATTATTTCACCAGAGTATTCTACTAGAAAATGGGGAAGAGGATGGTGGCGGGAAGAAACATGACAGGGTCAAGTTTGAACAATCAATTGATATTGTTAACCCTTAGTGAAGATACAACCTTCTCTAACATATAACCCAAAGACCAAAGGTCATAAATCACCCAACTAAAATTCAAACAAGAAACACAGACACAAACCAAAAGTGCCTTCTTGAATTCCCATATTCTTACTTTAGAACCACCGCTAAGGAGGATGACACTGGACAGCAATATCCGTAGAATCAGAAATGATCAAAACCTGGAAGTTGGGATTATGGCATAAGTCCTCACAACTAAGAAACTAACCAATCTGAAACATTATCCCAAATATGCCAGTTGATCCAGAATTTAATTGGTCTAGACTACTTAGAAAGATTTCATCTTTACATAGTGTCTGTCTATATTAGCCCATCTCGCTCCCTATCTGCATCAATTTCATGCAACTCACAGTAAAGCTCTCCCTCACTATCATGAATCTGTTATGAACCTCCAAACATCTAACAAATACAGTTCCACAATTGTATCTACAAACAAACCTTTTTCTTTTTAACATTACACAACAAAACACATTAGACAAGCTCACAGTTTAAGCCAAATGAATGACAATGCCACTATTCCCAACAGAATTTATTCAACAAAGCAGAAAAACACACTGTACCATTGGAGAGGCCCACTGAGGCCTCACTGTGCCCGAGTAAGGCGACGGTGGCACCGTAAGCTGAGGTGGTTGAAGGACTGCCGGCTGGGGATAAGCTTGCAGGGGATAGAGATTGGTATAGTTTGATTGGCTATAACCATTTTGTGGGTATTGATATTGAGGAGGGTAGTAAGGTGGGTGCGGATTGGGATTGAAAGGGTGGTGGTTTGGTTGTTGTTGGGCTTGGAGGAGGAGCTGTTGCTGAAGCTGTTGGAGGAGGTGATGGTCCATTGTTGTTGGGGGATTAAAGATTGGGGCTTTGAGATTCCTGGGTCGTAGGGGTTTGGTGTGTATGAACGGGAAAAGGTGTGAGAAGGAGGAAAGGGGACCAACGGACAGGGAGGTATCTGTGTTTGTTGCACAGAGAGAGAGAGAGAGAGAGAGAGAGAGAGAGAGAGAGAATGGGGTGGTCAAAATGTGGCAGCAATGCTAGATTTCTAGTGACATGACAAGTTCGTTAACAAAATACTTGGTTCTCTGAGTTTACATCTCTTCTGTGCTTTGCAAGTACATGATTTAATTTTAGATATGTGAGACAATGCATAATTGCTAAATTGCATTTGTATTATTGTTATCTATTATCCGTTATCTACATGGTATGTAAATATGTATGACCATCTACTAAATAAATGGTGTTCGTTCTTTAGAAGTTTTTGGTGGGAATTAAGATTGTAAGGATAATTTTTTTCTTTATAAACTACTCTATGACTCAGTTTGGTATTGAGTTTTTTCTTTTTAAAATTAAGTATTTTCACAGCAATACACATGTAATTTTTGTGTTTCCAAACACATTCTATTTGTCAATTCTCATTTGGTATGATGATGTAATATGTCTTTATAAGTGAAAAGTTGTGAATACGACGAACATAATACTACTTAGAGTTGGTAATTCACTATAACAAAATAGAGGCAAATTATTCATATCATATCGTCTATCTTTAGCTTTTCGTTGCATCAATCATGTTTCAAAATTATTGTATGCATGGTGATGCAATCCTAACCATCTATATGTAAATTAGCCCTCCAATATGTATTATTGTCATTGAATGATTTGAATCATAGTTATTTATATACTATGTGTAAATACACGACCATGTGTACACTAAAGACATCATGCTAACATAATAGAAAGTATAAGCCACACTACTAGTTGGAATGCCTTCGGCTCATTCATGTTATTATTATTTTATTTATTTTTTGTGATAATTTGAGGTGGTGGTATTGTGCTACATTTTATCAGGTAAATTATAAATGTATGAGTCAAACTCACAATCTCACACTTACTAAAGGCGAGACTACATTAGGAGAGTTTCTTTCTATATATTTTTTTTCAATAAAGAAAAAGAAAGATTATAGTTAAAAAAAAAAGGCCATGCAATCAACCTAAACTATGTAAATCAAAATCAAAAATGTTGGAGGAAGGATGTGATCCCAATTTTTAAACCATTTTTTGGCGAATACGGACTATTACAGTGATATTATAATCTTAATTCGCTATTTAGTTTCAATTTATTAAATTTCGCATATTTAGAGAGAAATTAACTTTCTAGTCGATGCAAATTGCAAATTCTGATATCACTGTAATAAGTAAAAGAAGTTTTGAATCTTATTTCGGTAGTTTTTTAATATTCAATATTAGAAGAATTGCTGTCAACTAATAAAATAGAATCTATTCTAAAAAAAAGCCTAATAAAATAGAATCTAATTTGTCAAAAACATAAAAAAAGAAAGATAAAAATGGAATAAAGTGCCACGTAACTAAAAATCCTGAATCGCCACAGAGAAGAAAATGCAGCTCTGACTGACTCGGTATTTGGGTAACGGCGAAGGAGGAGGACAAGCTCTGATCTGATCAGGCGTCTTGTATGTAAAAAATAAAAAACCCAATCTTCCAATTCTTTCTCGTTTTCTGACTTCGCGTTCATCCCCAAACGTCAGAATTCACAAATTTGGGGACCTCGGACCAATCAGGCTCTAGCCATCAAACACCAATTCTTGATCGATCAAATCAACAGTCGAAGTATGTCTTGGAACTTCAAAGATTTGGTTCCTCAAAGAGATTCATTCTCTGATTTATCTCTAGATTCATTGAATAGCTTATTGAATGATTTCAATCTCTTTGTCTCTCTGTCGGTCTCACTCTCTCAAGACTCCACTCAATCTAGTTCTCCAGACTTCAATCGATCTCCAACTCTCCAAGGTATGTCGTCTACTCGTATGTATTTTCATAATTGAATGAAGTTTGTAGTTCGTTGAGATTGCATATTTGTCTTGCAGTGCTCAATTAAACTTGAGATTAATCAGATTATACGTATCTAGTAATTTGCATAACTCTTATCTGCAATGAATACAATGATCCTTTATCATTTATCAATGTTTCAAAGTCAGGTAATAAGGTCTATATATGAATATATGATCAGGAATTTTAGGATTCAGGATTGGGATTTTGAATTATAGAAAATCTGGTAATGTCACTTGGTCTTTACATAAATATCGATCAATGCATCAGCACTGGTATTACATATATACTTGACACAAGACATATGGGGCATAACTGTAGATAGAAGAAGGTGACATGACAATTGAGAAATAGCTGCTAATGTGCCTAAGTTCTTTTCACTATCAGGTTAACCGCATTTGAGCAGGTGTTTTCATCTGAGCAGGTTTTTATGTACTGTGGCTGAAACCATAAGTCAAACATTATGTAATGTACCGGATCTTCCGTTTATATTGGTTTGGAACCTCTTAGGTTTTTTATGGCCGATTGCCTTTTTTTTTTTTTTTCTTCCTTCCTTTTATGAGATTAGGGCACCATTCTTCAAGCTCGCCTCAGGTCTTGAAATCTTAGGTCCGGGCTTGGTCGTGTGTGTTTCTCCAGAAATCTCCCAACAACCATATCATCCTAGTTGGCCATGTTTCAGACTCTAACTTTGATCCGTTCATGGTCTAAGTCGAACTGTAGAGCTTTATCTTTAGATTCATGAATCATGTTTTTGGAGTTCAATTGATTTGTGGTTCACTTCCGATTGTTTGACTGATGAATCATTTGGGTTTCATTGATTCTGTCTTGTGAAATTCATGATTATGTATCAAACTGCATTGTCAAGTTCAAAAGGCTGTAATTAACTCCCCTGTTCTACCTGACTGGGGAACATGTTTCTCTTTGATTTGATCTTATCAATCTTCTTTCCATTACATTTGGGCTTCATTTTATGTAGTAAAAGATCCATCATTTGGTGCTCTTATTGATTTTTGAGGTTCCTTCAACCCACCATACACTCTGTAGTTTGCAAATTGATATCGAATTCTCACTGCCATTGATGATTTCTCATAGCATTATAGCTTTACAGGTGTTTCAGTTTATAGCAGGACAATCAGTTTTAGTTCTTTCGTTTTATAAATTGGGTATAGCTGAATATAGTTATGTTCTTTACTGTCTGCAGGTGCAGTCTAGATGGCGTGGTTATTGATCATCTCTTCTGTGATAGTAATATGGATAGCTTCTCTGCTCAAAATCCTCCATGGTTCATACTCACCTTCCAAGGGCGCTTTCTTGAATGATTCTAATAATGGTGGGTGGTCTGCTCGAGCTTTCTATTTTAAAGGGTGCTTTTTGATTATTGGATTAGTAAAATGAGTTTATTATCTCAGGTGGCGGTGCCAAGAAGAAAAAAGTGTTGCTGGTTGTTGCCCACCCAGATGACGAGTCCATGTAAGCATAGCTTTACACATTGCTTTATCATGTTTCAAGTCCAATTGCCTTTTGTTTCATCTGTTGGGGCTCTTCAATGTTGGAATGGTATGAGGGAGAATTTCTCTTCATCATATAAACATCAGATTGCTTCTTGTGCTCTTCAAACTTGGTGGCTACATATATTGCTGAACTCAATTCTTGTCCTTGATAATTATTACAACTAGGTCCTGAATGGAAAACAAAGTCTAATTTGATTCCTAGAAAGCCTTATTTTCTGAGTAATTGTTGAGGTTTTATATTTTACAGAGGAAATCTGTTCTCGGTGGCTGAATTGGTAATCTTATCCAGAGGATTGTTATATATCATGTTAAAAATCTTTGTTGCATATCCGCAGGTTCTTCACTCCAACAATAAACTACCTCACTTCGAGAGGGCATAATATTCACATCTTATGCTTGTCAGTTGGTAACACTCATCCCTATATATCTGCATTCTTTTACTTTTTGTGGCATGCGCTGGTCTATTAAACTCTTCCTTTAATCCATTCTCCTTTTTGGTACTTCTATTAAATTTATACCTCGATATAACTTGAGCCATAAACCTTCTCACAGATGAAAAAATGTTGTGCTTCATTTTCTCTAAATAGGCTTGAAATAAGAACTTTTTCCCTTTACTTTATTTTATGTAAAAATGTTTGGCATTCCCGTTGTGGACCAAGACAAGGTAGAATCCCATGCCTTATTTGAGAATGGTTTTCCTCCGATACATCAAGTGTATCAAATCTAGAAGCACACAATTCTGACCTATTCATGGAGAAAGTTAAGGTCATATGACAAGAGTGTTGATGAAAATAAATATTCTGCACTGAGGTGTTTAGGAATTTAACAGTACTCAAAACTTTTGTAAGATGATTATCTGTAACCAACAGGAAAATCTCCTAATTTATCCATCTCTCTTTCTTTTTTTCTTTTTTTTGAGCATCGAAATATAACTATAGGATTTCTGGGCTATCTCTCTTTTTAACAGAAGGGATCTCACTTCAATACCAAGCCTATTAGTGTGTGTATTATTTCCACAACTTACATTCGAATTGCATTTTGAGTAGCATTTTATACAAGGGTTCTTTTCCATCCATAAGTATTTAGAATAAATGTAAGACCGTCTCTTTGATGGAAAATGCCTTCCAAATCTTTCTGTCTATTCATTGTACAGTAGTTTTAGGCTTTAGCCTCTTTACCATTGCTTATACCGATGGTAACTATTGTTATGCAACTTTCCAGGAATGTGCAGATTAATTTACACTTGCCTCTATCATGTCTGGTATTAAGTATTTTTTAATTACTGTTCAGTTTCATCTGTATGCAGGCGATGCAGATGGTAAAGGAAATACTAGAAAAGATGAGCTCTACAGGGCTTCTGCAACGCTCAAGGTGATGTAGAATTTGGAACTAGAGAGATGAGGCTTTTGTAATTAATTTGTAATGTAGTTGTGACTTTGTTAGCTAAAATTTAAGCTTCTACTTGCATCCCATTCTGAAAACTTTTAAATATATTTAGTCTTTTTGTTCTTTTGATACATTGCTGAGTACTTAACCAGAGCATTCACATTGTTTTACAACATTTGAAATTGGGCATGCAGGTTCCACATGCCCAAGTCAAGATTCTGGACCATCCAGATCTTCAGGTTCTACTCAATTATGTAACTACCACCTCTTGTCTTAGTACCATCTTGAGAGTCTATAACCATTTATTCTTAAATCCTTAGGATGGTCTTGGCAACATGTGGAACCACAATTTAGTGGCGAAGATTATTGAAGATGAAGTCATAAGTCATGGCATTAACTTGGTAAGATAGTGTTTCAAAACAAATTAGTTTGCGCTTTAGCTCTTCACCTTCTACTATCATT
>NC_020495.1:9111821-9131286 GCF_000184155.1 Fragaria vesca subsp. vesca | reverse complement strand
TTTTTGGTGGTGCAATAAGCATCATTTAACGGACTACTTCATGGTGAAATGCACACCTAATCTCGTTCTGATCACATATTGCATTTCTAACCATTTCACATGGGGTTTTACAGATACTTACTTTTGATAATTATGGAGTTTCGGGACACTGTAACCACTGTGATGTGCATTATGGTGTAAGGTATGCTGAACACCATTTTTTTTTATCACCTCCAGTTACTACTTGTATAGTTTAAAATGATTCTGGTAAATAAATACCCATGTATGTTATTGAAACTTATGTTACAACTTGATGACTACTCTTCACATCACTTGCTGGTTATTTGTCTATCCGTGGACATTTAATCCTTTTATATTTCAACACTTTCAGACAGATCATAAGTTGGAAATTTCATGCCTTAAAAAGAATCAGGAGTGTTATAAGTATGTTGTGAATAGTGCCATTATTTGATAAACTTTGATTAAAAGTTTCCAAGTTCTAGTAAGTTGGTCTAATTAAGATATGTATATGGTTATCTAAGATGATTTATTCAATTGTTTGTTTATATGTTACTGTTAACCTATATTCAGTCCTTACAATTTATTGGATATGCTGTTTTCGTAACGGTAGCTGTGAAGTTTACATGACGGCTAGTTAAAGCAGCTTAAACTCTTTATATGTTTAATCCTTTCACTTTATGTATTTCGCAAGGTGATAAGATGAAAGGGATAAATATCTATTGATGGTCGCAGAAACTTTTTATTGTTTTTTGTTTTGTTTCAAATTGAAAAGGTTTTCCTGTTAGGTATCTTGCACAACATATAATAGAGATGATTGCACTTGTGAAAATTCTTTTGATTGCCATGACTAGTAACGTATAAGAAAATGATGTAACTGCCTGCTTTTAATTAATTTTTTTTATTTTTAAGGCCAAGTGTTAAATGAACTCAGCTAGTTGCATATTGTCTGAACCCTTTTCAGGGGATATACATTTCCATGATAGGCCATTTTGTGCTCTTATTTGTTTACTTACTGAATTCATATCTGATTACATTGACAGTTTGCTCCAGTCTATTTAATAATTGTTGATGTTGCAAAGCAGGAAGCTTTTAAATGCATCGTCACAGAGGAATATTGAAGCCTGGGAACTTGTATGATCTCTTCTTTTGATCCTTTAAAAAAATAATCTTTGTCATTTTAGTTAACTCGCCCAGTGACCCACAGTATAATGTTTAGACTTTAGAGTATCCCGACCCATTGACAATGTGATCCTTCCTCTGATTATGATTTCCTGTTTCACGTCAACCAATTGATGATGCATTTAAATACTCGTCATTATAGTACTTCAATGATTGTGAAAGAAGTAGCATCGCTAGCTATGCTTACCGCATATGTTGAATCTGTTAGATAATTTTCTTTTGTTTCCCAATCCATTGTTAGGTCAGTACAAACATATTCCGCAAGTATAGTGGACCAGTGGATATATGGTTGTCCAATATATATTCCATGCAATGCTCAAATGAAATGTTGCATTGCTTGGTAAATGAGCAACCCCGAAAGAGCTTCCGGGCGATGGCACAACATGCAAGCCAATGGGTTTGGTAAGCTTTCACTTGTAATCTGTTGAAAGTACATGGAATGTTTTTGTTATTCTCATACATTCTTCCTTGTTTTTCTTTCTTGTGTGAATCTTGTTATACTTCCATCAACTACAAGAACTCCAAGTAATAACTTCTTCAACATCCCTAGATTGGACATATTTCTAAAATTAAGATAGTCTAATGAGCTATCATTCTTTCTAAAATTCGTTTTATATTTTCAGGTTTCGCAAGCTTTTTGTGGCATTTTCCAGTTGCACCTATGTGAACATGCTTAGAAAGATGAAGTAGCTTCTAAGATCCTGTACTTGTGTTTTGGTAAGTCTTCTCCCCTCATGATATACGGCAGGTAAAGACATGATTCCTTGTTCTATATGCTGTTTCTTTCTCTTTTCTGAGACATTCATTTAGAAAAGTGATTGGAGACCTTACAATATTGGGCACAGTTTCACTGCTTCTGGGACAACATTTCATTGTGAGTTTTGAGTCAGTAATAAGATCCCAATCTGGTGGAATAAAGTAGTTCTTTATTCTTCTGCCCTTTTGCTATCCATGAAATAGAGATGCAGGAAGCTTCTGTCCAATTTTGTTTTGTATAATTAATAAGCCTCTCTATAAGAAAATGGTAGGAACAAAATGGTTTGTGTAATTGATAAGCCTGTCTATAAGTACCTCAAAGTTTTAATTATAGGAACAAAATGGTTGATTTTGTGCAGTTATGTCAAAAAAAGATAAAAATAATACAAATAAGAAACTACTTGAATGATCAGCTTTCATCAGTGAATGACATGCTCATTCTAATTGATTTGTTGCAGGTACATTTGTTCTCATTAATTATATTGCAATTCTTCTTTTGTCAGGTTGGCCAGCATATTGTTGGAATCCTGAAGGAGTTCGATTAGCTGAATTTATTCTGGATAATTACATCTATCGGTGGTATCTTAATTTGCACCTTTACGGTTCAGGTAAGGACTTCATTTGAAACTTCAAAAAACCACTCCCAGTTGCGCACTGCTGTAAATCTTGCATTCCTCTATTCTTTTTTTCTTTTGGCAAAGAAATCATGACTTTCTTAACAGAATATCTGAATTTTGTTTCTTTGAAATGCTTTATTAAACACTCTGCAAGTATTGAGAAAGCTAACATGTAATTATACACTCCAACCAAAGGATCAATGGGATTGCTATTTTGAGTAGTAACACGTAGTTGTATAGTTATATAATATCAGAGAGGGTTAAGCGTCATATGTATGGAAGTTCTATTTAGCGATCCATACCTCTGAAATCCTATATATGTACCTATTTTCCTTTTTCTTTTTTAAATTCCCTTCTTGTTACACCAGTTTCTCATGCGGGCTCTGGTTTGGATTTTGAAAGGCTTGTATAGTTTGCAACTGAGATGGAGAATATCAAAGATGTGGTTCCTTTCCCATTGACACCTGGCTCATCAGAACTTTAAGGAGGTTGTTAACATTCTTTGGTTCCCAAGAAGTCTGTTCCCTTCTTACCTTTACCATTTTGTATTGCGTTTTCTCAACTCAAGTTTTACAAGAAACCCAAGGTGGCTTTAATTCTGTAGGCCTGAAAGTGAAGGATTCTCATATAAGAACTAAAATGTTCATAAAACATTCTTTTGTTTGGGACAATATTCTCATATTTGTTTGATTCTTTATCATAAAAGTTGCTGAAACATTTTGAGATTGGAACAGTAGGCTGACATTTTCTTATGAATTGCTAGTGTTTGTATTACTTAAAACTGCGAAAAGAAAGTTTAAGATGAGCAGTAACAGAGAATTAAGAATACAAAAGTGAAGGTGCTTATGGACTTGACTGGGAGTTCTTCCTTCAGAACAAAGTAAAGTTGTTTATGCTTTTAAAATGCTGTCCAACTATTTTTCAGTTGGATTCAATGAGGAAGTGGTTATCAAAGAGGCCAGTATTTTTCTATGTCCGAGTTCCTTCTCCTTTTTTCTGTTAACTTTTTCTTAGTAATGCAGGAGAGGTGGTATGCTTCACGAGAATATCGACCTTCACTTAGAATTTCTTTTATTATTTTTTTTCCAGAGATTGAAGTTTTATTCAAATACACAACAGACTAATTTTTCTTCAGAGCCAAAAAGAAAGAACATAAAACAAGAAGTGAAAACAGGATTATTTTCTCAGAAAAAATTGACTAGCAGGCGGGGTATGTCGAATAAGAAATTAAGAACATGCCATCCTAATTAGCTTTTTTTCTATTTTGCATTATATATGGCAAAACAAAAACAAAAATCAAAGCATACAAAAAAACATGCATGATGAAGAAGCAACTGTTACTGATTGTCCTGGACAAAGAAAGGAATAAGGCAAAGGGAATGACCCATCACAATGCACTCATATTGAAAATTAAGATGCTGGCCCCGCGTAAATGTTGTCCAGCACTCACGGCACCGCCGACCAAGTACATTCCTAGCCTTTCTTAATTCACAGTAGTGCATTTTGTTGCTCTGTATTTGGAATTTTGGATAATCTACTTCTCTGAGAAACAAGTATTGCCTCTCGATTTTCTTATTCAGTTATCATGATAATCATCTGTTCTTTAACTGCTTATAATATATAATGCATGCTCTATATTTCTCATCTACAGACCTGACTGGAGTGTTTTCGCATTCCTGATCCGGTGTTCCGGGGGAAGGATAAAGGATTTGAAGAGCTAACTAGCTTTCATTCATACCATATAAGGTACGTTCTTCAGTTTCCTTGTTTACTTTTACTAGTTTCCACCCGCGCGTTGCTGCGGGCTAGGGCCTAGGAATAGTCGACAACTGTTTGTTTACTGGTTGTACAAAACCTAGTTAAACATGGTTAAGCCATTCCAAATCCACCACCGAACCCCCCCCCCCCCTCCCATATTCTTCCAGCAGCACATCCACATTTTCAAATCCACCTCCAGCACTCCTTCAATTCCGCCTTTCCCATGCCTCCTCCTTTCTCAAATCCACCACCAACAGCATGGCATGCCCCCTTGTCAAAACCCACCATGGCCACCACTAAACCTCCTCCGACATCGGCTCCACCACGTCCTCCGGCTCTACCACCATTACCTATATAGCCACCTCCAACACCATCAATCCGGCTCCAAAATTACCACCACCAGCCCCCACCTGCTCCACCGGCAAACCAGCGCCCAGTTTCTTTTCCTCATTTTGTCCTCCGTATTTAAGTATGGGTTTCACGATGGAGGGAAATTGAACAGGGGCAAAACCGTTATTTTTCAGACCAATGGCAATCTTGTAAATAAGTCTAAAACAGGGGGAGCACTGTCATTCCACACGTGGAATGAACAGTACTAATAGCTTAACAGTATTATATGTACTAGCATTCTAGCCTGTGCAACCGCGCGGGCAAAAGCGCTCATGTAGGGCTAGGCAGGGACGGGATAGAGCTAATTCTACGGCCTGTCTCAGCATTGAACTTGGAACGGGACGGGTTTTGCGTTTTTTAGATTTCATCTAATCCGGGCCCAGGCCCTATCTCTGTCGGGACGGGTCTAGTCCCAGATAAAAAAGTTAAAAGTAAACATGTAAGCAAAAGAAAGAGTTCCATATTTTTATAGTGCTCTCTACTCTATTAAGTATTAACAAGTAGTTGTAACATATTTACAAGCTCAACACGGTATAATAAAATGTTTATATTGCTTACTTTCTCTAAACATGTCATCACTACTAGGGTTTAAGAAGAGAATCTATAACAATCAATAAATTAAAATATTAAAATCATTGTTATTGAATTATGGATAGCTTAGTAACTTAAAGAAACAAATAGCTAAAATGAAAACACTTATATAAAAGGCTTAAATCACATCTTAATCAATAAAAAATCAACATTTCTCTAAACATGTTATCAGTACTAGGGTTTAAGAAAAGAATCTATAACAATCAATAAATTAAAGGATTAAAATCACTGTTATTGAATTATGGATAGCCTAGTAACTTAAAGAAACAAATAGCTAAAACGAAAACACTTAAATGAAAGATTTAAATCATATCTTACTCAATAAAAAATCAACCATTAAAATAGTCGGAACGGGACGGGTCTAAATGAGACTTGAATTATCTGTCTCATGTCCCGACCCATTATATAAGGATGGGACAGGACGGGACGTACCTGACGTTTTGAGATTACTTGTCCTGTCTTGGCAAATTTCGAGACGGGCCCGGAACGAGTTTAGGATTACGGGATTTTATGCCCACCTTTACGCTCATGTCCCAACATAATAAACATGGAGAGATAAACAAAGAAATTCTGCAACCACTTAAATAGAAGTAGTATTACCGTGATACAAAATCAGTGAAGCGTAAAATTTTTGTCCGTCTCATACTTTGCACAATTTAGAAGCATTCTCTGTTAACAATTGAGGGGCCACACTCACCATACTCAGCTTTTGCGATCCACATCTGCACTCACAAAATAAAATAGCTTTCAAGTAAACACTTGGGCACGGAAACATGATCCATTCAACCAGTCCGATGACGCCGCTGCGAGGGCGACCCCCCATCCGCTTAATATAAAGAGATCTATATTTAATTTTGCGGAATTGCTCTAGCTATAGTTTTAGTTTTACCCCAACTCCTCTAAACTTTAACCTCTGCAAGAGTTAATGATCAACAGAAAACATGCATGTTTATCTTGTAATCATATAAATCATATATGTTTGATATATGTGCATGGCTGTGTGTTTATACTTATTTGTACAGAAATGGAGATTCTTGTTGCAATAGCCGGAAAACTTGCCGAGTACACAGTCGCACCGATCGGACACCAAGTGGGTTATCTAGCTCACTACAAAAGGAACCATCGAAATCTGCAGACCAAATTGGAGGACTTAGGTGCTGCCAGGGAGGAGGTTGAGCATAAGGTTGTTCAAGCTATGAGAGGAGGGAAAAGAATCGAGACTACTGTTCTGAATTGGAAGAGAAGAGTGGATGCCATCATCACAGAGGCAGAGGAATTCCTGAAAGACGGCCGCCATACTCAAACCGAGTGTCTTCATGGTTTCTGTCCTCATCTGGTGCTCCGTTATCAACTAAGCAGGAAATCAGCAAAATTGGTGGAGGAGATTGCTGAGCTTTATGGAAAAAAGGATTTCTCCAACTTGGCATATGATGTTCCTCTACAAGATCCATCCCTCTTATCTACCGGGAATTACCATGCCTTTGCTTCGAGAGATTCAAAAGTGAGGGAAGTCATGGATGAACTGAGAAATCCTGATACAGAAATGATTCTGGTGTGGGGAATCGGTGGTGTAGGGAAGACCACGCTTGTGGAAGAAGTTCTTAGGCAAGCTACGGATGACAAATTATTTGATGATGTGGTGATGGTGAGAGATGTTAAAGGTTTAGGGAACCCAGACCGAGTACAAAAAGAAATTGCCACAAAGTTAGGTATGAGCATTAATGAAAATCATTCTCTTGCTGAAAGAGCACCCATACTATGTGCTAGGATAAAAGACAAGAGGGTTCTTGTAGCTTTAGACGATGTTTGGGAAAAGATTGATCTGGTGGCTATCGGACTTCCCCGCCTGGTGAATTGCAAAGTGCTGCTGACAAGTCGACTCCGCAAGGAATATTCATTGGATATGCGCAGACAGATTTATATTCCACTTGATGTTTTGAACGAAGACGAAGCATGGAGTTTATTTGAGAAGATGGTTGGTGATGTTGTCAAAGATAGCCGCATAAGAAGCGTGGCAATTGAAGTAGCCAAGAAATGTGGACGGTTGCCAATTTTGATTGTCACAGTTGCAAGAGCTTTGAAAGACAGAACCAAGATGAGTGCATGGAAAGACACCTTGAGACGCCTTGAAGGCTTTGACAAAAAAGAATTGAAGGAAAAAGCATATTTGGCTCTGGAATGGAGTTACAATCAATTGGAAGATAAAGAACTCAAGCCGTTGTTCTTGCTTTGTGGGATTATCGTAGTTAAGAACCATATTTATTTGGGAGACTTGCTGAAATATGGTTTTGGTTTGGGTTTGATCAAAAATGTTTATACAATAGAAGAAGCACGAGATGCGTTGGATGCATTGGTTGAAAAGCTTAAAGATTCTTGCTTGTTGCTGGACAGTGATAAGAACATGCATGTTAGAATGCATGATCTCGTATGCGAGGTTGCTGCGTGGATTGCGTCCAGAGAACAACACGTCTTATCAGTTGAATATGGAGCTGAATTGAAAGAATGGCCTGATAAAGATTTCTTTAAAAGGTGCACTAAGATGTCTTTAAAATCCAGCAATATTCCCATGCTTTCTCAAGTACCTGCAGAGGAATGTCAGAAACTGGAAATGATTTATTTGTACAATGAATATGTTGCATCAACAGAAATCCCTTCCTACTTTTTTACAGAAATGAAGAAACTGAAAGTGTTGGGGATCACTGAAATACGCATGACGTCACTTCCCTCTTCTGTCGAGTGTTTGAAGAATCTTCAAACGTTGAGTTTAAAAGCATGCAAGTTGGAAGATGTAACTCTAGTTGGACATTTAACCAACTTAGAGACCCTTAGCTTTGCGAGGTCCACCATTAGACAGCTACCCAAAGAAATAGGGGAGTTGATTCGACTGAAATGGTTAGATCTGAGTGATTGTGGCCGTCTTGAAGTGATTTCACCTAATGTTCTCTCAAGGTTGGAAAAACTGGAAGAGTTGACAATGAGAAACGTCTTTCTCAATTGGGAGGGTGAAAGGGGAAGAAGTAATATTGCTAGTCTTTTAGAGCTGAAAAACTTGTCTCATCTAACTGCATTGGAGATGTATATCGAAGATGCTAATATTCTTCCGCCAAACTTGTTCTCCAGTAATTTGGTAAGATACCAAATATATATTGGTAAGGTCTGGAAGTCCGAATCTCTACTGCCCATGGCTCAGCCGACCCTCAACGAGCTAAAACTGGAGCTCACTTCCAGCAATGAATTGGGCCAAGGTATAATAACGTTGTTGAAGAAATGTGAAGATTTGAGTCTGGATGGATCTGAGACTGTTAATAGTATTGTCCGTCAATTAAATGCTGAAGATTTGCGGCAACTGATACACCTCCGTCTAAATACGGTCACCTATATCATTGATCGCAAGGTAAATTCCTTCGGCTTTATTTTGATGTATTATTCAATGATTAGTGTAACTTTATACTTGAATGATGATTAAGGGAGTCTATTGTTTTTGAAAAAAGATGAAGTCAGTTCATTGATTAACAAATTAAATTGGTGCTAGGCTGCTAGCTAGCTAGTCTCTCTTATCAGGCACCACATTAAATCTTGCTATGTTTGTACTTTGTAATAACATTGATACCTTACCAAGTTACCAGTCCTTAATTTTTCTTAACTGTTTGATGAGAATAATATCATTTTGGGTTTGGTTGAGATTGAAAAGTAAGAACAGATGGGCAAATACTTTAACTTTCCTCCGGTCATCGACAGATGATTTGAAGGTTCCTGATTTGTGTCATTTAGATCTTGTACAACCAGACTACATGCAGTATGTATTTGGAATGGCACGTATCAATAATGTTTATATGTGTACTACATGCAGGCTGTGTTCCCCTACTTAACAACCTTGAGCGTCAATAGGTTGAATCATCTAAACTTGTTGCTCTCATTTTCTATGGCTAAAAGTCTGGTGGAGCTGAAGCATCTCGAAGTGTCCGAATGTGTAATAATGGAAGAGATAGTATCTACAAGGGATCAACTCAATGGAGAAAATATCGATATCGTGTTTTGTAAGTTAGAAACGCTAAAACTGTATGACCTCCCAAACCTCGCTAGATTCTGCACTGAAAGTTCTATCGAATTGTCTCTGGTGAAGAAATTTGATATGGAACTGGGGGCATCCATCGTTGATCCTACGAGTAGTAAAAAACTTGATGGCAAGAGTGGGACTGCTGTTCTAACCTGTCTTTTTGATGCACAGGTAATTTGTTTCACTGTTTCTCAATCATGCTATGACTTCACTTGAGATATGTTACATTTTAAACAAGTTGATTACATAGACATAGTTTGTAGATAAAATTTCCGAGCTTGGAGAGATTGGAATTGTGTGCGCTTGGGAAGTTGCAGACGCTATGGAACAATAAGAAACTTGCTGATCAAGACTCCTTTCAGAAGCTCAGAGAAGTTGAGACTCTCGGTTGTGACAGTCTAATGAATATCTTTGTGCCCAGAATGATGAGAAGACTGAATGCTCTAGAAACCTTACGGATATGGTTTTGTGATTCACTAGAAGCGGTATTCGAAGTTGGAAGAACTGATGTTGAAGAAATATCTGCAGACACATCATCATCATCCCCTGGCAACTTGAAACCTTTTCACTGTCCAAGTCTTGGTTCGGTAGATATAATGGGTTGTGATAGACTGAAAAATATCTTTCCGGCCTCAGTTGCCAGAGGTCTTCAAAAACTATATGATTTGAATGTGGCAGTCTGTGATGAGGTGGAGGAAATCATCGGTGGTGAACAAGGACTGAAAACAGAGCTTCCCCTCTTCGAGTTCCCAAAAGTAAGACGTGTGTATTTGAGTGATCTGCCCAAACTTTGTAGATTCTATCCAGGAATGCATGTTTCCAAGTGGCCGTCACTCACATATCTGTACATGTGCGGATGTAATAGAGTGAAGATGTTTGCCGCAGAACTTCCAAATTTTAAGGGTCACCCTCTAATTGAACAATCTCTCTTTCTAATTGAAAAGGTACGCACTTTTCCCTTTTTTTATTAAATAAAAAAAAGAAAGAATATATATAAAAAAATCCTCTTAGTTTCTAATTGAAAATTCATGTACTGAACTTTTTAATTTTCTTTGTTAACATTTATAGAGCTCAATGCCCATTGCTTGAAAAACAGCAATCAAGCAAGATTTGACTCTCGCATTTCTTTATAATCCTCCTGACTTCGTATTTATCTAAAATTGATGAAAAACCTTCCGAGTCTTATATTTCTAATAATTGGAAATTCACTGCTTCTCAGTAGATGCATGCTATATTTGACAGGATTCATTTCCCAACTTGGAATTATTAGACGCGGACTTGTCTGACATATGGTACGGTCCATCATCCCCAGCAGAGTTCTTTAGCAGACTAAAATCTATTACGTTTGGCTCTCTGTATGGCTCTCGCGATTGGACGACACCTTTCTCCAAGCAAGCCACAATAGATTTTCTTCAGAAATTACAGAAGCTTGCTACACTTTGCGTCAGGCGCAATGATTTCACGGAACTATTTGTCAGTCAAGAAATTAACAGCGGTGAGGAGATACATCCAGTTGGGCTCTCAGGTGTAAAAACTTTAGAGATCTATTGCATGGACAAGCTCCTGCAATTAGGGAACGGGAACTCTCAAACAGCCGGCCCACTTTTCCCAAACTTAGGCACTCTTGATGTGGGTTATTGCGAGTTGTTAAAGAGCCTAGAGTCATCCTCAATATCCTTCCGCTATCTAACAAATCTGAAAGTACAAATGTGTCGAAGATTGGAGTACTTGACAAGTTATTCCGTAGCTAAGAGCTTAACACAGTTGACAAGACTGGAAGTGGAGTATTGTTATGTGCTGAGAGAAATTATAGGGGCAAGCAACGAAGATGATCATGATACAGAAGGGACTTGTGAGATTGCTTTCAGCCGCTTGCAATATGTGAGACTTTGGGAGCTACCAAGTCTGCGAAGCTTTTGTTCGGGAAATTGCACTGTCAGACTCCCGTCCTCAACAGAGTTAGATGTCATGGCCTGCCCGATTGAGTTGAAGATTTCTTCTGAAGGGGTCCTGCTCAGTAATGAAATACCAAATTAACAAGAGGATCTAGATGATGATTATAATGAAGGAGATAATTGATTAATTATCATTGAATTTTATGAGAGTGTGGAGGAAGGTATGAATTCTTTCACATTTTATTTATTTCCAGTAGCTTAATTTTTTTTAGTGCTGCTATTCTGTCACTTTTCTCACTCTTGACACTTTAAACATTTCTGTTGGTAATCCTAAATTGATCTCTGAGAATATTTTCAATGCATTATGGGGATTATCATTACTAGCGTACACTACAAAAAAAGTAGGCAGCACCCACATTTCTTATTTGTGGACATTGATGGATACAAATTTACTGACCATCTTTATTTACCCATTAAAATACTCACCTTCTTAATCTATTGACACATGTCTATTTTATTATCAAGAATAAAGTTAAATAATTTAAACTGTCAATAAACTAAAAAGATAAATATTTTGATGGCAAATAAAAATATCAGTAAATTTGTATCCGGAATGTAGTCACATTTACCCACATTTTTTCACGGGGAACGCAGTTTGTCACTGTGCAGCAACATTTAATGGTATTGCCACAAAGTCACAATTCCCTTGTATCCTTTAGACTTCACAATGGGCCCACCACCGTGAAAATATCATAACTATCTCACGTTTGTAGCTTAAACGTGGCTCAATGGATTAATAAAAGAAAAAGAAAAAAACAAATTATATATTTACATTTAATTTCAATTTCTCTATAGCTTCTGTGCAGCAAAAAAAAAAAAAAAAAAAAAAACCCCAATTAAACTGGAAAGGAAAACCGTTGATAAGATTCAAAAATACAATAATTCAAAGCTACATGTTGAAAAGGGTAATCACTTGTACATAATTCCTTCACTATTACATAAGATTGTCATAATCTCAATGTTCTTCAGAGTCACCATTAAGGAGAAATAATAATGAAATTTCCAACCTATTGATTATGATCCCATGATTCCAACTTCCAGAATATCTATTTCAAAGAGGGATTTTCTGTACCCTAGCTGCACAAGCTGCATGAGTGGAGTCATCCATCCAAAATATATACCTACACAGATGCACACGAAAATTTAGCTGTACTGTACATGAAATATGCAACTAGCAATCAATCTTCTCTGTCACTGTAGACAATTGAACACTACATAACTATAGATTAATGCGTACGATCTTTCATGAACAACTATATATATATATTCCTCTCCAAAACAATATATATAACAAGAGTCTACAGACAAAGAAAAAAGTTATTCAAATAATTTGCATTCAACTCATAACTCCCACCTAATCAATAGTAGAAAATTCTCAGTTTATTCCCATAAACATATTCTAAGCAAGGAAGAACAGAAGCCAATATGAAATGGTAAATATAGGAAGTTTACGGCTCCTTACTGGTAAATTTATTAAAAAGTTCTTCAGGCAAATTTGATCTTCTCCTGGTAGTTCTTCATATTTAAAATTGCCCAGTGACTCAGATTGCTGCAACTCATGCTGCACAATTATAGTGGAACTGTAAGCAATTTGTAAGGCAAATGAGCATCATACATAAAATGATGATGATCAAGATTAATTCATTCGGTTAAGTATCCAGCCTCTACAATAATCAACTATTAACAATTGAATATATATACATGTATATACACATCTAACCTGACCAAATTAGATACGAAGCTATGCCAGCCATGTCTCAGAAATCCAAACTTGAAGGAGTTAAACACATTGAGGCGTGCTGACCCTGCCATTACCCAACTTTTAAAATTACCACATTATTTATTCCAATCAAGTGTTCCGCTACTATGACACAAAAATGATGATGATAAAGAGTAAATTGTTACCTACCGTCAAAAAGAACAAGTATTAAACAACCACATACTGCTTTTCGAGGCTTGTAGCTTCTGTATATGGCTTACCTTGAAGGTCCCTGCACACTGAAACTTGGTGTCATATTAGAAACAAGTTAATTTCAAATACAAAACTAGTGTGTGTTTCTGGTATTGAATGACAACAATTGACTAATTTTATTTGGATGATACACCATGTTACAATTGCTAAAAAGGCAGAGGAAAGCACTAAAGGGTTCTGAACACTTCTGTTAACCATGATTCTCATCTAAAATACAGAGACAACTACAATTTGAGCAAAAGAGAAGGTAACAGAGATATGAAAGTAATAAAAATCCTGAGAAACCTTGAATCATATCGTACTAAATTCTTACAGCCAAATGATAGTTCAATTACAAGGTTCACGTAATCTTTATTGTAATCCCCATTTAAGACTATGGAAACCCATGTACAAGGTGCATATATTGTCCATAAGTAATCAGAAAATTGCATACCTTGTAGTCTTGTACAAAAGCTAATTGTAAACTTTGTCATAGCAGTCTCTCTCTCTTTCTTTTTTCCCTATGTTCCTGCAAATTGTGAAGTTCTCAAAACATCATTAAAAGACAATAGTGCAACCTAGGATTATAAACCAAACAAGTAAATTGAAAGATAGGTGGTAATCGGGGTCTAACTATTAAGCAGCAGGTTTTAGGCATTTACTGGCAATAATTGTCTAATTTTACTTGATTGATAATTTGATAAACCATCTTAGAAGTGCCAAAAACAAACAATAACTATGGAACTTGAACTAAAATGACATTGCGAAAAATTTAAATGCAACTAATCGTTGATCCTAGATCCCAACAACAATATAATTCTAACCTACTATAGATCAAAAGGCTAACAAAGAAAAGAACATAAAAGAGAGTCTGTACACGTGAAGTTGAAGCAGGGTAAGGGAGCTGCTACACAGGTGGTATGTTGGAGAAGCCTTGTTTTGTATCCTTTGTAAGCATAGTAAGCAATCCCCGGAATCTCATCAAGAATCGCAAGGAATAAACCTGAAATTTCAAAACCCTCAAATAAAAAAAATTTGAAAATAATCAAACTAAGTTGTGAGACGCGCGGGTGAGGTTAGGGCTCTGTCACCGGTGACGCGGATATAGGCCATGACGCCGCCGATGACTTAAGCCGATCGTTCTGATGACGAGAAGAGCGATGGCGATAGTGATCTCCTTAGGTCGAGGTTTGGTGTTGACGGTGGAGGAGGTACGGTCTCCATCGATCATTACATCTTCGTCGGTAATGAAGAATGCATGAAGATTTTCAGGTTCGGAATTGGTAGTGGTAGTAATTGATCCTTCTCGTCAATTACTTTAACGAAGCAATGAAGGCATTGGTTTCCCCTTTGTAGTTCAATTCTCCGTCAGTCCATCTTATACCCTCATTACCTGAAATTCTGCCCCCTCATTACCTGAGAGGCTGTTGTGGAAAAACTACTGAAAACGTATCTAGATCCGTGTATATATGATTATGTGCAAGTAATGTGGCAATTTTGATTTTAAGGCTAGAAAGTTTGTGACACTAAGTCCCAATGATCAGAGGTGAATGGTGATGATCCTAATCCTAATTGTCAATGCTGCATTCCATATTGACTAAAATGAATTCCTACTCAAAAAATATATGCGCGCCCTGTTCTGAACATTGTAGATTAGTATGATTTTACTGAAATACTGAAACCTCTTTGCAGTGGCGTAGGGAGGGTAGGGCGAGAAGGGTCAATTGACCCTTCTAGTTATTTGAATTAAGCAGCCATTGGTTGAACTATTTGGTAATCACATATATAAACTATAATTAATGACCCTCCTCACATAAGAAAATCTGTAAAATTGAAACGGAAGATGATCAAAAGTTTTGATCTTATGGCCCATTCACCCCACAAGTCCAGTGTTTGGACGGGTGTCCATCATGTTTTAACTTTTTACTGCATTTTATTTATTAAGTGGCCAATTAATAATGATTCTGTCCTATAAATCAACACAGTTAAACAATATATATATTTAGATTTATACACCCTTTTTTCACTCATGGTCTCTAGCAAATCAAGTCAAAATTAGAAGAATGTAATATAAAGTAATATATCTAATATTTTTTTTTAACAATGGATGTAATTTATGTTATTTGATGAATTCGAAGTTCATCTTTGTCCAAAACCCCCACCAACAACCAAGATTGATTGGGTTAAATAATTTATCAAATGCTGATTTTATGTGAAGGATATAGGTTGCTTAAGAAAAGTTAAGTTATGACCCTTCTAAATAATATTTCTGGCTACCCACCGCCTCTTTAAACTGTTTTTTATAATGCAACTGTGATTTCACAACACTTACTTATATGGCTCTTTATATGTGAATGCAGACTGAAACTACAAAAGTTATCATGAAGTGCATGTGGGAGCTGGAGGTAGTGGAGTTGTGGAGCAGCTTTTTGTGTCTCAGCTAGTACTTCGGAGTCGGAGTGTTGTAGTGCAAAACTCAGTTCCCGCTATTTGTCATTTTCTGTTCCTGTGTTGTAGTGTTGTACCATTAAATAATTTGGAGTTTTCGATTTATTTTTAATCTGTTGGAGTGTTGGACAAATGGACATTATATTTGTGTAATGGTGAACTTATGCAGCTGATAATTTGACATGCATTTGCACTTTTTTAGATTTGTTGCATTTGCAGGTGATAACTCGATGATAACAACACATGCATTTGGAGTTTCTAGTTGACATTGTTGAAGAATTATTATTAATTGATCTCCAAGAATTATTATTCATGCAGTCTCCAATTATTCTGTACTAGTAAACAAGATCTGGTTAACATTGTTCTGGAGCAAATGACAATGTGGACGCACTAGCATCGAACAAGAACCTGTGATTTGCTTGCTGAGCCGCGCCCAAAACGTTTAGACCGCCTCTAGGCATTTGAAAAATTGCCATGCAAACCTCATCGTGTTGTTCCATGTCCACGAGCAGTGTTCTTCTCTCCAACTCAAGGTCGGCTCCCTTAAAGTGAAGTGTCATGGATGACACAGTATATACTGTACGGATCTGGTAACACAAATCAAACTCATGGCCAGCCTCACTCTTCTCCAATGGTTCCCATCCGTACTTATTAACTCCGCCACAGCTTGCTTCACGATCAAGAAAGCCTCCTCAACAATGTAACTGTAGGGCGCTCCGGAATCGATGACCATTCCTCCACTGGCCATGAACATGTTTGGATCGATTTGGAGAAGAGCCCCGTTTAAACTTATACCATTCAGTTTCAAGAAATAATGGCTACTTTGGTCTCCCAAAAACCGTGTGCTACGTACATTAAGACCTGTAAGTTGAGCATCATCACCGAAATGTAACAGTGCTTGGTCCTCAAACCGTAATGGAAGGCAGTAGGATAATTTTAAGAGGGTGATCGACCTCAACTGCTGTATGATACTAGTAGGATCACCCTTCCCTAATCCGAGAATTCCTGAAATCAGATTTGGTTGGCTATGAAAAAGATCCGAGAAGTCCATCTTATTGTAGATTCCTAGACCAAATGCCACATTTTGGATGGCTTGTTTTTGCTCATTTTCATCCAAGAAAAAGAACACGTCTAGTGCAAAGCCACCTCTAGTGAAAGAGCCATCAGCGAAGTTGATCTCGTAGATACAATATCCAAATCCATCGTGGGAAAGATGTGGAGGAACACAAAGAGGATGGTTTACTTCTGATTGTTTGACTGAATGACTGATGAATCATTTGGGTTTCATTGGTTCTTTCTTGTACCAAACTGAAACTGAAATTCATGATTATGTATCAAACTACATTGTCAAGTTCAAAAGGCTGTAATTAACTCCCCTGTTTTACCTGATTGGGGAACATGTTTCTCTTTGATTTGATCTTATCAATCTTCTTTTCATTACATTTGGGTTTCATTTTATGTAGTAAAAGATCCATGATTTGGTGCTCTTATTGGTTTTTGAGGTTCCTTCAACCCATCATACACTCTGTAGTTTGTAAATCGATATTGAATTCTCACTACCATTGATGATTTCTCATAGCATTATAGCCTTTCAGGGGTTTCAGTTCACAGCAGGACAGTCAGTTTTAGTTCTTTCGTTTTATGAATTGGGTATAGCTGAATAAAGTTATGTTTTTTTACTGTCTGCAGGTGCAATCTAGATGGCGTGGTTATTGATTATTTCGTCTGTGATTGTGATATGGATAGCTTCTCTGCTCAAAATCCTCCATGGTTCATACTCACCTTCCGAGGGCGCTTTCTTGAATGATTCTAATAATGGTGGGTGGTCTGCTCGAGCTTTCTATTTTAAAGGGTGCTTTTTATTATTGGTTAGTAAAATGAGTTTATTATCTCAGGTGGCGGTGCCAAGAAGAAAAAACTGTTGCTGGTTGTTGCTCACCCAGATGACGAGTCTATGTAAGCATAGCTTTACACATTGCTTTATCATGTTTCAAGTCCAATTGCCTTTAGTTTCAGCTGAGTTTTTTTTAGTCTATATTTTGTTGGGGCTCTTCAATGTTGGAATGGTATGAGGGAGAATTTCTCTTCATCATATAAACATCAGATTGCTTCTAATGCCCTTCAAACATGGTGGCTACGTATATTGCTGAACTCAATTCTTGTCCTTGACAATTAATACAACTAGGTCCTGAATGGAAAAGAAAGTCTAATTCGATTCCTAAAAAGCCTTATTCTCGGGGTAATTGTTGAGGTTTTATATTTTAGAGAGGAAATCTGTTCTCGGTGGCTGAATTGGTAATCTTATCCATAGGATTGTTATATATTGTTAAAAATCTTTGTTGCATATCTGCAGGTTCTTCACTCCAACAATAAACTACCTCACTTCGAGAGGGCATAATATTCACATCTTATGCTTGTCAGTTGGTAACACTCATCCCTATATTTCTGCATCCTTTTACATTTTGTGGCAAGCGCTGGTCTATCCTTTCTCCTTTTTGGTACTTCTATTAAATTTATACCTCTATAAAACTAAAGCCATAAACCTTCTCACAGATAAAAAAATGTTGTGCTTCCTTTTCTCTTATTAGGCTTGAAACAAGAACTTTTACCCTTTATTGTATGTAAATATGTTTAGCATTCCCGTTGTGGACCAAGACAAGGTAGAATCCCATGCCTTATTTGAGAATGGTTTTACTCGATACATCAAGTGTATCAAATCTAGAAGCACACAATTCTGACCTATTCATGGAGATAGTTAAGGTCATATGACAAGAGAGTTGGTGAAAATAAATATTCTGCACTGAGGTGTTTAGGACTATAACAGTACTCAAAACTTTTGTATGATGGTTATCTGTAACCGACAGGAAAATCTCCTAATTTATCCATCTCTCTTTTCTTTTTTTTTTTTTTTTTTCTTTTGTTTTTTTGAGCATCGAAATATATCTATTAGAATTCTGGGCTATCTCTCCTTTTAACAGAAGGGATATCACTTAAATTTCAAGCCTATTAGTGTGTGTATTATTTCCACAACTTACATTCGAATTGCATTTTGAGTAGCAATTTATACAAGGGTTCTTTTCCATCAAGTGTTTAGAATAAAAGTAAGACCGTCTCTTTGATGGAAAATGCCTTTCAAATCTTTCTGTCTATTCATTGTACAGTAGTTTTAGGCTTTAGCCTCTTTACCATTGCTTATACTGATGGTAACTATTGTTATGCAACTTTCCAGGAATATGCAGATTAATTTACACTTGCCCTCTATCATGTCTGGTATTGAGTTTTTTTTAATTACTGTTCAGTTTCATCTGTATGCAGGCGATGCAGATGGTAAAGGAAATACTAGAAAAGATGAGCTCTACAAGGCTTCTGCAACGCTCAAGGTGATGTAGAATTTGGAACTAGAGAGATGAGGCTTTTGTAATTAATTTGTAATATAGTTGTGACTTTGTTAGCTAAAATTTAAGCTTCTACTTGCACCAGCACAGTGCTAAAGCTATGTGTGCTTTTAAATTTATTTCATCCCATTATGAAAACTTTTAAATATATTTAGTCTTTTTGTTCTTTTGATACATTGCTGAGTACTTCACCAGAGCATTCACATTGTTTTACAACATTTGAAATTGGGCATGCAGGTTCCACATCAACAAGTCAAGATTCTGGACCATCCAGATCTTCAGGTTCTACTCAATTATGTAACTACCACCTCTTGTTTTAGTACCATCTTGAGAGTCTATAACCATTTATTCTTAAATCCTTAGGATGG
>NC_020495.1:9110554-9111801 GCF_000184155.1 Fragaria vesca subsp. vesca | reverse complement strand
CTTAGTTCTCTCTCTCTCTCTCTCTCTCTCTCTCTCTCTCTCTGTGTTAATTTTTTGACGGTGCAATAAGCACCATTTAACGGACTACTTCATGGTGAAATGCACATGTAATCTCGTTCTGATCACATATTGCATTTCTAACCATTTCACATGGGGTTTTACAGATACTTTTGATAATTATGGAGTTTCGGGACACTGTAACCACCGTGATGTGCATTATGGTGTAAGGTATGCTGAACACCATTTTTCTTTATCACCACCAGTTACTACTTATATAGTTTAAAATAATTCTGGTAAATAAATACCCATGTATGTTATTGAAACTTATGTTACAACTTGATGACTACTCTTCACATCACTTGTTGGTTATTTGCCTATCCGTGGACATTTAATCCTTTCAACACTTTCAGACAGATCATAAGTTGGAAATTTCATGCCTTAGAAAGAACCAGGAGTGTTATAAGTATGTTGTGAATAGTGCCATTATTTGATAAACTTTGATTAAAAGTTTCCAAGTTCTAGTAAGTTGGTCTAATTAAGATATGTATATGGTTATCTAAGATGATTTATTCAATTGTTTGTTTCTATGTTAGTGCACTACGAGACGACGAAAATAAAAAAAGCAGGTCGACGAACCATTTTTTCGTCGGCTAAAGTCCACTTTAGCCGAAGAAATTTTCCTTCGTCGGTTAATTTAAATTTTTGTCGGCTGTGGTCATCTTTAGCCGACGAAATTAAATTTTCGCCAGTTAAAGAATTTTTTTCGTTGGCTATAGTCTGTAGACTTTAGCCGACGACTTTAAACATGCTTTAGCCGATGAAATTAAAATGTCGTCGGCTAAAGTGCTTTATATTTGCAGATCTGGACAGCAGCTCATCTGGGAAAAAAACGGGAGAAGAAAAAACGAGAGAAAAAGTTTGGGTGTTGTCGAAATCTGTCCATAATTAGTTTGTGGAGCTATATATAAATACGTATATGTGTATATATGTTGATTTTGAGTTTAATTTGAGTTGATCGATTTTGAGTGTGATTGAGTTGATCGATTTTGAGTACGTTGGATGTATATATATATATATATGTTGATCGATTTGGTTGATGATATGATAATATATATGAAGTTGTTGTTAATAAGTAGTAGATATATATATATATGTTAATTAATTTATAATATTATGTTGATGGTATGAAGTTGTTGCTGATATATATGAGTTGATGATGATTTTGTGATGATGTTGATATGTAATAT
>NC_020495.1:9104332-9109206 GCF_000184155.1 Fragaria vesca subsp. vesca | reverse complement strand
GCGCATGACATCATAGGCGATTTTAGATTTTGTTCGGTTTTGATGGGTCTTAAGAGTGCAAGGGTACACCTGATTAAAAAAAAAAACAGGGACACACGTGAAAAATGACTTAAAGTTCAGGGTAGCACACTGAATTTAATCCATATATATAATATTGTTATGTAATTATTAAGTATATATATATGTGTGTGTGTTAATTAATTTGTTATTAATTAGTTGTAGTACGTAGAATATATACTAAATGAATTGAGATTTTATATATAGCATGAAATTTAATTAATAATTAGCTAGCGTTATACATATATATGTTGTTATATTTTCTAGATATGGATAAGAGTTAGATTTCGCTTCTAAAATGGGACAAAAGATATGGTAAAAGAGTTATGAGTTTTCTGGAATATGCGCTGGCTAATGCTAACGGGAATACAATTTTCTATTGCCCGTGTACGAAATGTCAGTGTCATAGCGATATGCATCGATTTGCGATTGACAAAGTATGGCAGCACCTGAAGAATAACGAGTTTTGGGAGAAGTACACATGTTGGTTATATCACGGTGAAACATCATCAGGGGGTCCGCATGATCATGGCCAATTTTCTGAGACGGGCAGTACATCCAACGATCCAACAATGGCCTTCATCAACGACATGTTTCCTTATGAGAGCGGTGTATGCGCTCAAGGACAATATATGCCTAAGCCGATGCAGCCCTTCCTTAGAGCTGTCAACACTGCTGGTATTGACAAGTACAACAAACTGCTTGCTTTCCAATAGACTCATGTGTACCCTGGTTATTAGAAGACCGTTTTCTTGAAAGTGTGATGGACGTAATGAAGATTAAAGTTGAGACAAAATCGACCGTGAAGGCTGTTGATGATTATCTACAGTACACTGCTTCGATGCTGCCCCACAGTCATCGTCTTCCTACCACTCATCATAAGGTCCGATGTATCCTGAAAGATCTTGGGCTTTCCTACATCAAGATCCATGCATGCAGATATGACTACGTTCTCTTCTAGGGTAAAGATCCAGAATGGAATGACCTTGGTGGCTTTAACGCATGTCCGGTATGTCACACTGACAGGTATAAGCTGACTCTTGTAGGCAATAGAAAACCTGTGAAGGTACTTTGGTATTTCTCGTTGAGGGATAGGCTAGAGCGGTTGTACATGTCTTCACACACGGCTAAAGCTATGAGATGGCACGCTGATAGGGAATTGCATGACGAAGATACCCTTATACACCCTGCTGACGGGGAGGCTTGGAAGCATATACACAGGGAATTTCCTCATTTTGTGTCAGAGGTCCGAAATGTGAGGCTCGGGCTCTCATCCGACGGGTTCAACCCTTTTGGCAACATGAGTGTTCAATACAGTGTATGACCGGTGATTTTGGTACCGTACAACCTTCCTCCATGGATGTGCATGAAGAAGGAATACAATATGTTGAGTTTGTTGATTCCGGGCCCCGGTTATCCAGGGAAGTGTCTCGATGTGTATTTGAGACCTTTGATTGAAGAACTTAAGTTTTTGTGGGACGTTGGTCATCCCACTTATGACAAGTACATGCACGAGATGTTCCAGATGCATGTCATGGTTGTTGGTACCATCAATGATTTTCGTGCCCGTGGGATGTTGTCGGACAACGTTGTTAGGGGATACAAGACTTGTCTAGAGTGCTTTAGCGATGAGGGGAGCAGCAGTCATTACAACAAGATATGCAGATTGGGTCACCGTACTTTCCTTCCATATAATCACGAATGGCGGTTCGATGACAAAACATTTGATAGGACCATAGAACACTGTGTGCCTCTTAGAAGATGGACGGGGGAAGAAATTTTAGCAGTGCTTAATGAGTACGATTTTGGGCAGCTCAGCAATCATCCCAATATTGTGGCGGCAATACCTGAAAGATCCGACATGTACAAATTCTGGACACATAAGAGCATATTCTGGAAACTCCCATATTGGAGTAAGTTGTTGATCAGGCACTACCTAAATGTGATGCACATAGAAAAGAATGTTTGCGACAGTGTGGTGGGCACAGCGCTGAACTTGGAGGGGAAGACGAAAGACGGTCCTAAGGCACGCATTGATCTAAAAAAAATGCAATTAAGAAGACATCTGTGGTTGAAAGAAGGGAAGAAAAAAAATGCCTCAAGCACCTTACACCGTGAAGCTTGACCAGAAGAACGTAATTTTCAAGTGGATGAGTTGTGTGAAATATCCTTCAGGCTATGCAGGAAGTATAGTTCGGTGTGTGAACTTCCGGGACAATAAGATGTATGGGTTAAAGAGTCATGACTGTCATATCCTGCTACAACGTCTCTTCCCTATTTTCATTCGACTGTTCCTTCCCCGTCAGGTGGTGGAGCCATTAGTAGCGTTGGCAAGATTCTTCTAGAAGTTATGCACACGGGGAAGTGAAAAAATCTAACATTCGGGAAATGCAAGAGGACATTATTTATATCATGTGTAAATTTGAGAGGATATATCCTCTAAATTTTTTTGACATCATGCCTCACCTGATGATCTATCTTCCCGAGCAATTGTTGCTTACCGATCCAGTACACTACACTTGGATGTATCCCATGGAAATGTACGTTTTTTACAGCTGAATTCCTCAATATACATGTTCAATAATCATAACACTTTGCAACTTGATTTATAGGCAACTTGGAGACTACAAAGATTATGTGGCTAATAAATCCGCGCCTAAAGGATGTATAGCTGAAGCATATATTGTGCACGAGTGCGTCACTTACATGAAGTTGTATTTAGGAGCGTTGAAGGAAACTCCGCAAACCATACCGGTAGATGTACCGACGTTCAATCTTTCCATACTCTCTAGTGCTGTTGAAGTTTATGGAATTTTGCCAGACTCTTACAAGTTGCAACCACATGAGCTAGTCATTGCCCACTGGTGGGTATTAATTAACTGTCCAGAAGTTGAATACTGGAAAGACATCCATCTATATTGTCCAAGCATTCAAGGTAATGTCGAGTACCATAACAGGGAGTTCGCAAACTATTTTGGCGGCTAGGTACGTAATTCAATATTTCTATACGTATTTATGTTTATTACATAATTATCCATATTTACAGTTGAATGATTGGTTGCAGATGAACCATATTCAATTTGATGGTCACCCAAATTGGTCGCACGAACTAAGACTTCTAGCGATGAAGCCGATAATGTTAAGAGTTTATCCAATGTGCAAGGTGAATGGCGTGCAATTTATATGTGAACAGAGAGACAACAGACGGAAAACACAGAAGTCTGGGGTAATGGAGCATGGTGGGCGGAATGGAGTTGACTATTACGGTGTTCTTTATTCAGTGGTGAAACTCGTTTATGGGCAAGGCACGATAGTGCTCCTCTTCAAGTGTAGATGGTTTGATACTCGGCCGCAGAGCATGATGACCGATCAGTACGGAATATTATCGGTGAACACTGCTACAAGTTGTTACGAAGATGACCCGTTCATTTTTACCACATCGGTAAAACAAGTGTTTTATCTTGATGACTTTGATAAGGGTGATGCGTGGAAAGTAATCAACTTTGTGCACCCTCGAAACATTTACCAAGCGGCTACACTTGGAGAGGCCGAAGACGAGGAAGATGTTGCGTATCAAAAGCCCAAAGCAATAGGTATTCCTAACTCCTCTACCGTTCGCCTTAGTAATTTTAAAGCGGGTCGTTCGGTGCGAATTCATGATGAAGAGCCAAGGCTTATTGATGTTGATCCAAATCAAGAAACAGACGAAGACTCTGGCGATGAGGAAATGCATAGATTACCAGAAATTAATTCTGACACCGAAGAAGACTCATCGGATGATTCCGATTACGAGCCTTAGTTTTAATTTAGACGACGTAATACATTAATTTGTAATAAAAAAGAATGTATTACCTTTTTAGTTTACATATGTTGAATTCATATTTCTGTTATTTTATATGAATTTTGGTGATATATGAACAGAAAGTTAGTATGGTTTACATTAAACCTTCAGTTTTTTTAATGTATTTTTTATGTTTTAGTCGACTAATTCCGACGAAATATACCAGAATTGGTCGACTTAAACCATCTTAGCCGACAAAATATACCAGAATTCATCGGCTTAAACCATCTTAGCCGACGAATACCCTAATATGTCGGCTAAACCGTAAACCTTAGCCGACATATACACTAATATACGACTTGTTGCGTCTCATCGATTTGAAACTATTTTCAGTTGAAGGTCCGGCCAAAATATGTAATTTAGACGGTCCAACGACCTTTTCCGTGTGTTTAGGGTTTGACTTACGGGATTGACCGTCCGGATCGAGCCCTTAACCTTGTTGGATCAGGTTGAATTTTTTCCCATACATGTATTTTATCATGATGGTCAAATCTGACGGTCGGATTTCTGTTTCTCAAGTTTGATCATCACAATCACAATTTGCCGAATGTATAAAAAGTACTATAGCCGACGAATTTAATGGTGTAGCCGACGAATTTCAAGAGTTTAGTCGACGAAATAAAAATTTCGTCGGCTAAACCTATTGGAAGTTAACAGATGAATTTCAATGTTTTGCTGACAAAAAATTCTTATTTCGTCGGCTAAACCTATTGGAAGTTAGCCGACGAATTTCAACGTTTAGCCAACGAGTTTGATCTTAGCCGACGAGATTATTAGCTTTAGCCGACGAAATAAAAATTTTGTCGGCTAAAGTTGTCGGGTATACAGACGAAGACCCAGCGCTTGACAGCAAAAAAAACCCTAGCCTCCTCCGCCTCCTCTCCCTCTCCCGATCTCCTGGTCGCCCTCTCCCTCTCCCGGTCTCCCGGTCTGCCTCCTCCGCCTCCTGCATACCGGTCCGCCCCCGAAATATACC
>NC_020495.1:9094369-9103855 GCF_000184155.1 Fragaria vesca subsp. vesca | reverse complement strand
TTGAATTTTTACTTTTTCAATGTTGCCTCAGCCTTGAATTAACGAGTAACATTGAATGAGTGTATCCGCCCATGTCTCAGCCTTGATTCAAATTAATATTTTAAACAAGATGAGCTGTTATTTTAGATCAACGAAGAGTTCGAAGGGCCCAAGGTCCGAATCGTCTGAGGGAACCTCTAGCAACCCTCAAACGTCGTTTCAGGGCCCCATGACAGCCAAACGTGCGACTCTTCTGGAGACGGCACAGAGGCAGCCGGAGGTGCCCCCTTAATCGAGGCAGCCGGGCGTCCCTCGTTCCTTTAGGCAGCTGTGGCCTCAGACCCAGACGAAGGTGTCTGCACCCGGTATGCCTAAGATACACCGGGCGCCCACTCCGAGTCCTACTGCTTCGGATGGTGGGTCATCTGGGGTACAGATGCCGCCGCCTCATCTGTTCCTTCCGCGGACGATACCGACCTTACCTGCAATCGATGACTTAGGGACGCCGATTTATCCACTGCCCCCGCCAGTGGCTCCATCAGCGGCGTACCAGTTCGTGCCTTTTGATATGCCTCTTATTTCCGCGAGGGTATCATCATCGGCGACAGAGATGGAATCCGTCGCGTCCGCCGCGAGCACCTCAAGTAATCAGTGATGAATGATTTGTTTTCTTATAATTAATAATAAAGGGTCTCCAATTTTAATAATCAATTTGGTTTATCATGTGATAGGCATTGTCGGAGCGTAGCCGGCAAAGAAGAAGAGAGGCCCCGTCACAGGGAAGGCTCTCGAGAATACCGTCAGTACCTCAAGAAGGATCGTCATCGATACTGACGGGGATGACGACATAGTATCTGGCGAGAAGTCGAGGACGTACTCCGGCAGCGTGGGAGCGCTCATTAGGGATAAAGTCCCTATGTTGTGGTCAGACTGGGGCAAGGTCCCGCAGGAGGTTAAGGACATGGTCCACAACGCGATGTCGGTGAGTTTATAAAATGCCTCAATAATATTATGTATTACATTGTTGATTTCTCGAAAAACTAAACTAATAAACGGTTAAATACATGTGTGGTTTGACGTTCCCGAGCACCTGAAGAACAGCTGGGCGGACGTTGTGCATAGGGGAAGGTACGTTGGGAAGTTAATGAAAAAACAAAATTGTATGTGATATTAATAATATTTATAATATTTATAATATTTTTGTTGTATCTGTAGGTACAAGGAGTGGAAGAACGAGTTGCAGACCCATTGGACTACGCACGGGAACGCACGTTTTGGTACCCCTGTTGAGTTCCAGTACAGGGAGTACGAGTGGCGTTGGCTTCTGACATCAGAATTCAACAACCCTCGTAAATAGGTATTTAAAAAAATTAATTAGTTAATTTGTCATTAAGTACGTGCGTTTTAAAATATTTTACTAATAATTTACTTTTTTCTTTGAAGGCCGTTTCCCGGGCGAACGCTCAAAACCGGCAACGCAACACAAGGAACCATCATGCCGGTTCTAGACCGTTCGTTGTCTTCATGGACGAGGCGGCCATGGAACATCCAGAAGTCAACCGGTACGTCTATACGTACGAGAAGGCATATCCTGACGCCCAAGAGGATATTGTAAGTCATCTTACGTTTTTAAATTTTAAATTTTACTTATATATATGTCAAAATGTTAATTAATCATTTTTTTTCCTATCCAAATAGGCGAAGGTGAGGGAGGCTAGTGACGAGGTGATGAGTGCTATAGTGAGGGAGACATGGCCGGACATGCAGGAGGAAGAGATGTCCTAAGCCATGTCCCGGATCGACACTTCGGATCCGAGGGTTGGGGCGAGGATCATGGGCACAGCCTTCCCACCGCGAGCAAACAACTTTTACTGCCGGGGTCTAGGAAAGAAGGGCGAGGGGGTCTTGAAGACCACTCTGGGATTTCAATGAAAGGCAGCCTCGACCAGCAGGAGGACCTCGACCACCAGGACGACTTAGCTAGAGTCGGAAGTTCAGACTACGAGAACAACAAGCTGCTCAGGTTGCCTATAATGCCGCGCAAGCAGCCTATAATGCCACGCAGGCAACCTATGTTGCCGAGATATATGCCATCCAGCAGGCCCAGTAGCGGCATATGTTCTAGTATATGCAGGAGTTTACAGCTGCCCAGCTTCAGGGACTTCCGGCTCCGCCCATGCCTACGGCTATACCGCTATCCCAGCCGCTGCAACCTCTGCAGCAACCTTCGCAGCAGCCTCCAGAAGCGGATATTAATTTAGACGACCTAGATTTTGCATAGTTGATGAATTATATAGTTTTATGTGCTTGTTGTTGGTTATATGAAATTGTTTTGGTGTATTTTGCAGCTTGTATGGAATGGTAATTTAGAAATTTCATGTTTTTTTTATTACTGGGATGGACTTATAGCCGACGAAACATGTAAGAAATTCGTCGGCTATAGTATTTTTAATTTTTTTAAATAAGGTTTAGCCGACAAATTATGTCACGTTTCGTCGGCTAAACCATTCTAAAGCCGACGAAACAGACTATATTTCGTTGGCTTTAGTAATTCTTTAAAAAAATTTATTACACACTTTAACTGACGACTATCTAATTGCTTCGTCGGCTAAAGTCTGAGACTATGGTCGACGAAACATTTAAGGTAGTCGTTGGCTAAATTCTGGGAAAAAAAGCCGACGACTTGTCTTTCGTCGGCTAAACTCTGGGACTATAGCCGACGACGTCTTCTTGTTTCGTCGGCTATAGTCATCGCCGACGACCTTTTCCCGACGAATTCTTATCGACGATGGCTCGTCGGTTAAGATCTTAGCCGACGAATCAAGCTTTTTTGTCGGCTAAAGTGCTTGTCTTCGTCGGCTAAAGTGCTTGCGGTGGTAGTGCTGTTAACCTATATTCAGTCTTTACTACAATTTATTGGATATGCTGCTTTCGTAACGGTAGCTGTGAAGTTTACATGACGGCTAGTTAAAGCAGCTTAAACTCTTTGTATGTTTAAGCCTTTCACTTTATGTATTTCCCAAGGTGATAAGATGAAAGGGATTGATGGTCGCAGAAACTTTTTATTGTTTTTTGTTTTGTTTCAAATTGAAAAGGTTTTCCTGTTTAGGTATCTTGCACAACATATAATAGATGATTGTACTTGTGAAAATTCTTTTGATTGCCATGACTAGTAACGAATAAGAGAATGATGTAACTGCCTGCTTTTAATTAATTTTTTTTATTTTTTTTAAGGCCAAGTCTTAAATGAACTCAGCTAGTTGCATATTGTCTTAACCCCTTTTCAGGGGATATACATTTCCAGGATAGGCCATTTTGTGCTCTTATTTGTTTACTTACGGAATTCATATCTGATTACATTTACAGTTTGCTCCAGTCTATTTAATAATTGTTGATGTTGCAAAGCAGGAAGCTTTTAAATACATCGTCACAGAGGAATATTGAAGCCTGAGAACTGGTATGATCTCTTCTTTTGATACTTTAAAAAAAAAATCTTTGGCATTTTAGTTAACTTGCCCAGTGACCCCCGGTATAATGTTTAGACTTTAGAGTATCCCGGCCCATTGACAATGTGATCCGTCTTCCAATTATGATTTCCTGTTTCACGTCAACCAATTGATGATGCATTTAAATACTCGTCATTGTAGTACTTCAATGATTGTGAAAGAAGTAACATCACTGGTTAGGAAGTCCTTCTAGTGAGGACCCTTAAGTTGAGGATTTTGTGAGAACTTTTCGGTTTATAGTTTAAAAAACCCAATTTTCGATCACATTTTGACATCTTATCTGTTCAGTTTTTAGGTTTATATAAGTAGATCATTTCTACAAATTTTCACCCAAATTGGTGTTCGTTAAGATAACAAACTAGATCAAATTAATAGACGAACCAAATCTGTTAAATATGAACCGTTCAAGTTCATAATTGATAAATCACACTTATGAATGTCTTAACAATTTTTAATATAGCTGAAAATTTGAATAAATTATCTATTCATAAATACCTATAAACTGAACGGTTAAGATGTAGATATAAGATCGAAATGTGGGATAAGCCGAAAAGTCCTCACCAAGTCCTCAACTTAAGAGTCCTCACTAGAAGGGCTCCCTCACTAGCTATGCTTACCGCATATTGTTGAATCTGTTAGATAATTTTCTTTTGTTGCCCAATCCATTGTCAGGTCAGTACAAATATATTCCGCAAGTATAGTGGACCAGTGGATATATGGTTGTCCAATATTATATTCCATGCAATGCTCAAATGAAATGTTGCATTGCTTGGTAAATGAGCAACCCCGAAAGAGCTTCCGGGCGATGGCACAACATGCAAGGCAATGGGTTTGGTAAGCTTTTACTTGTAATCCATTGAAAGTACATGGAATGTCTTTGTTATTCTCATACGTTCTTCCTTGTTTTTCTTTCTTGTGTGAATCTTGTTATACTTGCATCAACTACAAGAACTCCAAGCAATAACTTCTTCAACATCCCTAGATTGGACATATTTCTAAAATTAAGATAGTCTAATGAGCTATCCTTCTTTCTAAAATTTGTTTTATATTTCAGGTTTCGCAAGCTTTTTGTGGCATTTTCCAGTTGCACCTATGTGAACATGCTTAGAAAGATGAAGTAGCTTCTATGATCCTGTACTTGTGTTTTGGTTAGTCTTCTCCTCACATGATATACGGCAGGTAAAGACATGATTCCTTGTTCTAGATGCTGTTTCTTTCTCTTTTCTGAGACATTCATTTATAAAAGTGATTGGAGACCTTACAATATTGGGCACAGTTTCACTGCTTCTGGGACAACATTTCAGTGTGAGTTTTGAGTCAGTAATAAGATCCCAATCTGATGGAATAAAGTAGTTCTTTATTCTTCTGCCATTTTGCTATCCATGAAATAGAGATGCGGGAAGCTTCTGTCCAATTTTGTTTTGTATAATTAATAAGCCTCTCTATAAGAAAATGGTAGGAACAAAATGGTTTGTGTTATTGATAAGCCTCTCTATAAGTACCTCAAAGTTTTAATTATAGGAACAAAATGGTTGATTTTGTGCAATTATGTCAAAAAGGATAAAAATAATACGAATAAGAAACTACTTGAAGGATCAGCTTTCATCAGTGAATGCATGCTCATTCTAATTGATTTGTTGCATGTACAATTGTTCTCACTAATTATATTGCAATTCTTCTTTTGTCAGGTTGGCCAGCGTATTGTTGGAATCCTGAAGGAGTTCGATTAGCTGAATTTATTCTGAATAATTACATCTACTGGTGGTATCTTAATTTGCACCTTTATGGTTCAGGTAAGGGCTTCATTTGAAACTTCAAAAAACCACTCCCAGTTGCTCACTGCTATAAATCATGCATTCCTCAATTCTTTTTTCTTTTGGCAAAGAAATCATGACTTTCTAAACAGAATATCTGAAATTCGGTTCTTTGAAATGCTGCATTAAACACTCTGCAAGTATTGAGAATGCTAACATGTAATTATACACTCCAACCAAAGGATCAATGGGATTGCTATTTTGAGTAGTTACACGTAGTTGTATAGTTATATAATATCAGAGAGGGTTAAGCGTCATATGTATGGAAGTTCTATTTAGCTATCCATACCTCTGAAATCCTATATATGTACATATTTTCCTTTTTCTTCACTAATTTCCCTTCTTGTTACACCAGTTTCTCATGCGGGCTCTGGTTTGGATTTTGAAAGGCTTGTATAGTTTGCAACTGAGATGGAGAATATCAAAGATGTGGTTCCTTTCCCATTGACACCTGGTTCATCAGAACTTCAAGGAGGTTGTTAACATTCTTTGTTTCCCAAGAAGTCTGTTCCCTTATTCTTACCTTTACCATTCCATTTTGTATTGCGTTTTCTCAACTCAAGTTTTACAAGAAACCCAAGGTGGCTTTAATTCTGTAGGCCTGAAAGTGAAGGATTCTCATATAAGAACTAAAATGTTCATAAAACATTCTTTTGTTTTGGACAATATTCTCATATTTGTTTGATTCTTTATCATAAAAGTTGCTGAAACATTTAAGATTGGAACAGTAGGCTGACATTTTTCTTATGAGTTGCTAGTGTTTGTATTACTTCAAACTGCGAAAAGAAAGTTTAAGATGAGCAGTAACAGAGAATTAAGAATATGGCTGTGGACAAAAAACAAAAGTGAAGGTGCCCTTGACTGAGAGTTCTTCCTTCAGAATAAAGTAAAGTTGCTTATGCTTTCAAAATGCTGCCCAGCTATTTTTCAGTTGGATTCAATGAGGAAGTGGTTATCAAAGAGACCGGTGTTTTTCTTAGTAATGCAGGAGAGGTGGGTATGCGTCACGAGAATATCGACCTTCACTTAGATTTTTTATTTATTTATTTTTTTTCCAAAGACAGACTAATGTTTCTTCAGAGCCAAAAAGAAAGAACATAAAAAAAGAAGGGAAAACAAAAACAAAATTGACTAGCAGGCGGGGTATTTCGAATAAGAAATTAAGAATGCATGCCATCCTAATTAGCTTTTTTCTATTTTGCATTATATATGGCAAAAACAAAAACAAAAAACAATAATCAAAGCATACAAAAAAACATGCATGATGAAGAAGCAACTGTTACTGATTGTCCTGGACAAAGAAAGGAATAAAGCAAAGGGAATGACCCATCACATGCACATATTGAAAATTAAGATGTTGTCCAGCACTCACGGCACCGCCGACCTCGTCCATTCCTGGCCTTTCTCTCAAGTATTCGAAAGCTTAATTCACAGTAGTGCATTTTGTTGCTCTGCATTTGGAATTTTGGATAATCTACTTCTCTGAGAAACAAGTATTGCCTCTCGATTTTCTTATTCAGTTATCATGATAATCATCTGTTCTTTAACTGCTTATAATATATAATGCATGCTCTATATTTCTCATCTACAGACCTGACTGGAGTGTTTTCGCATTCCTTATCCGGTGTTCCGGGGGAAGGATAAAGGATTTGAAGAGCTAACTAGCTTTCATTCATACCATATATAAGGTACGTTCTTCAGTTTCTTTGTTTACTTTTACTAGTTTCCACCCGCGCGTTGCTGCGGGCTAGGGCCTAGGAATAGTCGACAACTGTGTAGTTAAACATGGTTAAGTCATTCCAAATCCACCACCGAACCCCCCACGTTTCCATATTCTTCCACCGGCACATCCACATTTTCAAATCCACCTCCAGAACTCCTTCAATTCCACCTTTCCCATGCCTCCTCTTGTAAATAAGTCTAAAACAGGGGTAGCACTGTCATTCTACACGCGAAATGAACAGTATTAATAGCTTAACGGTATTATATATACTAGCCTTCCAGCCCGCACGGGGAAAGCGCTCATGTAGGGCTGGGCATGGGACGTGATAAAGCTAATCCCACAGTCCATCCCGGCATTGAAATTGGGACGGAACGGGCTTTGCGTTTTTTAGATTTCATCCAACCTGGGTCTTATCCCGGTCAGGAAGGACTTAGTCCCGGATAAAAAAAAGTTGAAAATAAACTTGTAAGCAAAAGAAAAAGTTTCATATTTTTATAATGCTCTCTACTCTATTAAGTATTAACAAGTATTTGTAACATGTTTACAAGTACAACACGGTGTAATAAGAGAGTTTATACTGCTTACTTTCTCTAAACATGTCATCACTACTAAGGTTCAAGAAGAGAGTCTACAACAATCAACAAATTAAAGTATTAAACATCACTGTTATTGAATTGGGGATAACCTAATAACTTAAAGAAAAAATTGCTAAAATCAAAACACTTAAATGAAAGGCTCAAATCACATTTTAATCAATAAAAAATCAATCATTAAAATAGTCAGGACATAACGGACCTAAACATGACTTAAATTATATGTCTCGTGTCCCGTCTCATCCCCATTGTATAAGGATGGGACAGGACAAGACAAGACGGGACGAACCTGACGTTTTGAGATTTAAATCTTGTCCTGTCCCAGTAAATTTCGGGACAGGGCTGGGAGTCCGGGACAGTTTCGGGATTGCGGGATTTTATGCCCACCCCCGCTCATGTCCCAACATAATAAACAAAGAAATTCTGCAGCCACTTAAATAGAAGTAGTATTTCCGTGATACAAATTCAGTGAAGCATAAAATCTTTGTCCGTCTCATACTTTGCACAATTTAGAAGCATTTTCTGTTAACAATTGAGGGGCTACACTGACCATACTTACCCTTTGCGATCCACATCTGCACTCACAAAATAGAATAGCTTTCAAGTAAACACTATGTAAAATATGTGAGATGCGGTGATGTGTTTCTAAGCTGATTTTATCGAAGGGGTTGCTCAAGACTAAACAAATCATAGAATCAAATACGAACACAGAAAAATAAGTGAAATTTTCCACCGTTGTCAATTGTGCACATGAATTTTGTGCTATTCTAAAACAAATGATTGAATGAGCTTTTCTTCCACAGTATAATTTGTAAGAAAATAAGCATTTGCACAACAGGTAGAATATATATAACCAAAGGAAGAGCTTTTCCAATTTGAAATCATATAGTTGAATACATAGACTAAAAATATAAAATATACTGAAAGAGATGACAAATTTAATCCATGTTAAAATAAACTAAAGCTAAACAACATGAAAGCCAGAAAAAACATCATTGAGGTTCACCTTTTTTCACGATATCTATGAAGCATAGAATTGAAGAGCTACTCCTTTTCTATTTCAGCAACCGTCGGTTGATTAACTGAAATCAAAATTGATAATCATTTCACAAATTGTCATAGTACAAAATAGTTAATCGCATTCTAGTCGTACAAAATAATTTGTCACAAATAATCAAATTACACGCCATAAAATACCGAACCAGAATTATTTGAGCTACATCTACGAAATCGATGATTAAACATCAGAACAGAATATCTGAAATCATTTATTATAATCCAACGTTCTCTATTAATAATCATTAAAATACCATGAGATACAAAATCAGGAACCGCTACCACAATGACATTGTGTAAATACATCAAAACATGGTGTGGGAAAGATCCAAGCAGGTCTTGAAAAGTAAGAGCTACTAAATCCATAGGAAGAACCGAAGAAGGTAGGACATCGTGCATTATTTCAGTTGAGAGACGAACAATAAAGCTAAAAATGAATCATCAGGAAAGTCATATGTACGAAACTTGCTTCCAAGATTTCACTTCGAATTTAATCGCTAATTGGGTTAAATTCTGTGCACATACAAACAACATCTGAGTTTAAGTTCAGAAACAATATCATTCTTAGTTGTTTTAACTCTCAAGTTTGGTAGAGAAGATATACTCAATTCACTGAACTCAGTTATGATGTCAAAAATCATAAGTTCTATAAGTTTTAGAATACTCAACCATACCTATATCCATAAATACAATCATCCAACTCAAGATCACAAAAAAAATTGGAAGAATTGCGTGTTTTGGAAAACAAACCGATGGAAACCGATATAAACTAAAAAGGGCAAGCACAGAGAGAAAGATAAAAGATACATACAAAT
>NC_020495.1:9064905-9094349 GCF_000184155.1 Fragaria vesca subsp. vesca | reverse complement strand
AAAGTAAGGACAGAAGGGGGACGACACTGTTCACGTGAACAGTAATCCTTTTTTTTTTTTTTTGAATAAAGGGTTGGTTTAGCTGCCCTCAAGCCTTTATTAATGAAACCGTTGAATACAAGGAGAGGACATGAAGCCTAAACCCCTGATTACAAAGACCCAAAATAATATAGTACGGTGAATCTCTACAACTTTCTAACAAACACAAACTAAAAAAGAGTATTGTTCTAATGACGACTCTATTTGCTTTGTCACAGCGGTGACATAATAGAAAGATCAGTAAACATGCAACACGATTACATATCTTAATATCCAATAATACAATTTTCCTATTATGTAGCTGCCGAAAAATAAACCCGACGACACTTAATCTCATTTAGCCACTAGGAGGTTGCGACTATTTGACCAATCAAAAGATGCGCCACCTACCTAGAGCAAATAAGACACCCAAAGTGCATAGACCGATACAAGGACTTTCGTGCCCTACCATGTAGCGATAGGGTATTATTGGCGACATAATGTCGCTTAGTATTATGATATAAATGCAGTAAAGCATAAATGAAACAAATATACAAAACATAAAGGGACTTAGAACTTGGACTAAGCCCATGCCCCAGCTAAGACCCAAGCCTAATTCGCAGGCCCAAAGTTGCAGTGGAGAATACTGGTCGTCACCCGCCGCCATTCTGCAAGCCATGGCCACGCCGGGCAAACACCGACGGCCAACCCGTTCCACCAAGACACCTCCGGCAATCCGATCCTCTCTCCTACCTTCTCCACCTTCCAGCAACCAGCATCGCCATTCATAGAGACCCAAACCAAATCAAAACTATCTGATCCGATCCAAACCCCATAGAATCCGGCCTCGCACCACCATGCAACGCCGCCACCAACCTTCAACCTCCAACACGTTGTGAGATCGAACACAGCCCGATCCACAACCGATCCAAACTTCCTTGAAATTTCCTGACGAAACAACCTCGCACAACGATTGGGCTTATTGACGGACACATGATCCATTCAACCGGTCCGACGACGCCGCTGCGAGGGCGACCCCCCATCCACTTAATATAAAGAGATCTATATTTAATTTTGCGCAATTGCTCTAGCTATAGTTTTAGTTTTTACCCCAACTCCTCTAAAGTTGAACCTCTGCAAGAGTTAATAATCAGCAGAAAACATGCATGTTTATCTTGTAATCATATAAATCATATATGTTTGATATATGTGCATGGCTGTGTGTTTATACTTGTTTGTACAGAAATGGAGATTCTTGCTGCAATAGCTGGAAAACTTGCCGAGTACACAGTCGCACCGATCGAATAGTCTTTAAAGTCATGATTTTTCATCCACATAGTCTTTCTGATAATTTTCTTAGTTAAAGACCATAATGACTATTTGGATGAAAAATCATAACTTTAAGGATTATTCATTAAAATAAAACCATAAGGACTATTTAGATGAAAAATCGTGACTTTAAGGATTATTCAGATTAAAATAAAACTATAAAAAATAAACAGTCGCACCGATCGAATAGTCTTTAAAGTCATGATTTTTCATCCACATAGTCTTTCTGATAATTTTCTTAGTTAAAGACCATAATGACTATTTAGATGAAAAATCATAACTTTAAGGACTATTCATTAAAATAAAACCATAAGGACTATTTAGATAAAAAATCGTGACTTTAAGGATTATTCAGATTAAAATAAAACCATAAAAAATAAACAGATGTCGATTTTAAACCATGACTATATAATATTTTACCCTATTATACTTATTTATACAGAAATGGAGATTCTTGTTGCAATAGCTGGAAAACTTGCCGAGTACACAGTCGCACCGATCGGACACCAAGTGGGTTATCTAGCTCACTACAAAAGGAACCATCGAAATCTGCGGACCAAATTGGAGGACTTACGTGCTGCCAGGGATGACGTTCAGTGTGAGGTTGTTCAAGAAAAGAGAAGAGGGAAAATAATCAAGACTACTGTTCTGAATTGGAAGACAAAAGTGGATGCCATCATCACAGAGGCAGAGGAATTCCTGAAAGACGGCCGCCATGCTCAGACAGAGTGTCTTCATGGTTTCTGTCCTCATCTGGTGCTCCGTTATCAACTAAGCAGGAAATCAACAAAGTTGGTGGAGGAGATTGATGAGCTTTATGCAAAGAAGGAGTTCTCCAACTTTGCAAATGATGCTCCTCTACAAGATCCATATCTCTTATCTACCGGGAATTACCATGCCTTTGCTTCGAGAGATTCAACTGTGATGAAAGTCATGGATGAACTGAAAAATCCTGATACAGAAATGATTCTGGTGTGGGGAATCGGTGGTGTAGGGAAGACCACGCTTGTGGAAGAAGTTCTTAGGCAAGCTACGGATGACAAATTATTTGATGATGTGGTGATGGTAAGAGATGTTAAAGGGAGGCCAGACCAAGTACAAAAAGAAATTGCCACAAAGTTAGATATGAGCATTAATGAAAATCATGCTCTTGCTGACAGAGTATGTGCTAGGATAAAAGACAAGAGGGTTCTTGTAGCTTTAGACGATGTTTGGGAAAAGATTGATCTGGTGGCTATCGGACTTCCCCGCCTGGTGAATTGCAAAGTGCTGCTTACAAGTCGAATCCGCAAGGAATTTTCATTGGATATGCGCAGACAGATTTATATTCGACTTGATGTTTTGAACGAAGACGAAGCATGGAGTTTATTTGAGAAGATGGTTGGTGATGTTGTCAAAGATAGCCTCATACGAAGCGTGGCAATTGAAGTAGCAAAGAAATGTGGACAATTGCCAATTTTGATTGTCACAGTTGCAAGAGCTTTGAAAGACAGAAACAAGATGAGTGCATGGAAAGACACCTTGAGACGCCTTGAAGGCTTTGACAAAAAAGAATTGAAGGCAAAAGCATATTTGGCTCTGGAATGGAGTTACAATCAATTGGAAGAGAAAGAACTCAAGCCGTTGTTGGTTTGGGTTTGATCAAAAATGTTTCTACAATAGAAGCAGCACGAGATGCGTTGGATGTATTGGTTGATAAGCTTAAAGATTCTTGCTTGTTGCTGGACAGTGATAAGAACACGCATGTTAGAATGCATGATCTCGTATGCGAGGTTGCTGCATGGATTGCGTCCAGAGAACAACACGTCTTATCAGTTGAATATGGAGCTGAATTGAAAGAATGGCCTGATAAAGATTTCTTTAAAAGGTGCACTAAGATGTCTTTAAAATCCCGCAATAGTCCCATGCTTTCTCAAGTACCTGCAGAGGAATGTCAGGAACTGGAAATGATTTATTTGTACTATACAGTTGTTGCATCAACAGAAATCCCTTCGTACTTTTTTACAGAAATGAAGAAACTGAAAGTGTTGGGGATCACTGAAGTATGGATGACGTCACTTCCCTCTTCTCTTGAGTGTTTGAAGAATCTTCAAACGTTGAGTTTAAAAGCATGCGCGTTGGAAGATGTAACTCTAGTTGGACATTTAACCAACTTAGAGATCCTTAGCTTTGCGGGGTCCACTATTAGACAGCTACCCAAAGAAATAGGGGAGTTGATTCGACTGAAATGGTTAGATCTGAGTGAGTGTGACCTTCTTGAAGTGATTTCACCTAATGTTCTCTCTAGGTTGGAAAAACTAGAAGAGTTGACAATGAGAAACGTCTTTCTCAATTGGGAGGGTGAAAGGGGAAGAAGTAATATTGCTAGTCTTTCAGAGCTGAAAAACTTGTCTCATCTTACTGCATTGGCGATATATATCGAAGATGCTAATATTCTTCCGCCAAACTTGTTCTCCAGTAATTTGGTAAGATACCAAATATATATTGGTCAGGTCTGGAGAAATCCTGTACAGACCATGGCTCAACCGACCCTCAACGAGCTAAAACTGGATCTGGGTATAATAACGTTGTTGAAGAAATGTGCAGATTTGGACCAAGGTATAATAACGTTGTTGAAGAAATGTGCAGATTTGGGTCTGGATGGATCTGAGAGTGTTAATAGTATTGTCCGTCAATTAAATGCTGAAGATTTTGGGCAATTGATACACCTCCGTCTCCAAAACAAGGTTGATTTCACATATATCATTAATAGCAAGGTACATTTCTTCGGCTTTATTTTAATGTATTATTCAATGATGATGTCGGTTCATTGATTAACAAATTAAATTGGTGCTAGCTAGCTAGTCCCTCTTATCAGGCACCACATTTGCTATGTTTGTACTTTGTAATAACATTAATTCCTTACCAAGTTACCAGTCCTTAATTTTTCTCAACTGTTTGATGAGAATAATATCATTTTGGGTTTCGGTTGAGATTGAAAAGTAAGGACAGATGGGCAAATACTCTTAACTTTCCTCCGGTCATCGACAGATGATTTGAAGGTTCCTCATTTGTGTCATTTAGATCTTGTACAACCAGACTACATGTAGTATGTATTTGGAATGGCACGTATCAATAATGTTTGTATGTGTACTACATGCAGGTTGTGTTCCCCTACCTAACAACCTTGAGCGTAGATAGGTTGAATCATCTAAACTTCTTGCTCTCATTTTCTATGGCTAAAAGTCTGGTGAAGCTGAATCATCTCGAAGTGTCCGAATGTGTAATAATGGAAGAGATAGTATCTACAAGAGATCAACCCAATGGAGAAAATATCGATATCGTGTTTTGTAAGTTAGAAACGCTGAGACTGTATGGCCTCCCAAACCTCGCTAGATTCTGCACCGAAAGTTCTATCGAATTATCTCCGGTGAAGAAATTTGATACGGAACTGGGGGCATCCAATCCTACGAGAAGTAAAAAACTTGATGGCAAGAGTGGGACTGCTGTTCTAACCTGTCTTTTTGATGCACAGGTAATTTGTTTCACTGTTTCTCAATCCTGCTATGACTTCACTTGAGATATGATATATTTTAAACAAGTTGATTACATGGACATATTTTGTAGATAAAATTTCCGAGCTTGGAGAGATTGGATTTCTATAAGCTTGGGAAGTTGCAGACACTATGGAATAATAAGAAACTTGCTGATCAAGACTCTTTTCAGAAGCTCAGAGAAGTTAATGTTTCCTATTGTGTGAGTCTAATGAATATCTTTGTGCCCAGAATGATGGGAAGACTGAATGCTCTAGAAACCTTACGGATAAAGTATTGTAATTCACTAGAAGCGGTATTCGAAGTTGGAAGAACTGATGTTGAAGAAATATCTGCAGGCACATCATCATCATCCCTTGGCAACTTGAAACCTTTTCACTGTCCAAGTCTTGGTTCGGTAGAAATAGGGTATTGTAAGAGACTGAAAAATATCTTTCCGGCCTCAGTTGCCAGAGGTCTTCAAAAGCTATATTATTTGAAGGTGGAAAACTGTGATGAGGTGCAGGAAATCATCGGTGGTGAACAAGGACTGAAAAAAGAGCTTCCCCGGTTCGAGTTCCCAAACGTAACACGTGTGCGTTTGAGTGGTCTGCCCAAACTTTGTAGATTCTATCCAGGAATGCACGTTTCCAAGTGGCCGTTACTCAAAGAATTGGAGATGTACAGATGTAACAGAGTGAAGATGTTCGCCGCAGAACTTCCAAATATCAAGGGTCATCCGCTAATTGAACAATCTCTCTTTCAAATTGAAAAGGTACGCACTTTTCCCTTTTTTTTATTAAATAAAAAGACAAAGAATATATAAAAAAAAATCCTCTTATTTTCTAATTGAAAATTCATGTACTGAACTTTTTAATTTGAATGATGATCAAATTCTTTGTTAACATTTATAGAGCTTTTCAACTGTACATCATTTTCAGTAGCCTTAATTTTTTATTAGATGACTAGTTTATGTAATTTCATCATATGGTCATTTTAACTTTTTGGATGACATGGAGTTTGTATGGTCATTGGGCTTCACACGTGAACATGTGTAACCCGCTCTGATATCATGATAAAGTAGCATGAGGTTTATATCCAAAACCAATTGATAATGAATGAAAAGTCCCAAACCCTCTCATATTCTTGATGTGAGATTTATATCTCAACACCTTTGACCGGGGAAATGGCTGCACCCCTAATTCAGTTTTTATGACCTAGTCAATTTCCAGTCATATCTTAGTTTTTGTTTCATTTTCAATTTTTATTTACAACCAAGTAACACATTGAAAAATGAAACCAATTTTCCATTCTATAGACTATACCATGATTTTGCCATATAGACAGGGTCAGATAATCTCAAATAAAAAAGTTAACCAACATCAATGAAGCTGCACATGAGGTAACTAGGTTTGTAGCCCAATGTTAAGGGCGTGTGTCGTGGTTAGAGGTTGGGTTCAATTGGCTCATAGATGTTTTTGATTGTGACAATCCCGTAACTGGTTATAGTATTAGGAAAGAGTACGGAGACATTTCGTCTCTCGCCGATATTTCCCAACTATGTAATTGTGTTATGTTTGGTTTGAATAAAGGTTTCTATTTCGTTCTAAAAAAGAAAAACAACAAGCAAGCAAGATTTGACTCTCGCATTTCTTTATAATCCTCCTGACTTCATATTTATCTAAATTTGATGAAAAACCTTCGAACTCTTATATTTCTAATAATTGGAAATTCACTGCTTCTCAGTAGATGCATGCTATATTTGACAGGATTCATTTCCCAACTTGGAATTATTAACCGCGGACTTGTCTGGCATATGGTACGGTCCATCATCCCCAGTAGAGGTCTTTAGCAGTCTAAAATCTATTACGTTTGGCTCTCGCGATCGGACGACACCTTTCTCCAAGCAAGCCACAATAGATTTTCTTCAGAAATTACAAAAGCTTACTACACTTTGCGTTAGGTACAGTGATTCCACGGAACTATTTGTCAGTCAAGAAATTAACAGCGGTGAGGAGATACATCCAGTTGGGCTCTCAGGTGTAAAAACTTTACAGATCTATCGCATGAACAAGCTCCTGCAATTAGGGAACGGGAACACTCAAACAGCGGGCCCACTTTTCCCATACTTGGGCACTCTTGATGTGAGTCGTTGCGAGTTGTTAAAGAGCCTAAAGTCATCCGCAATATCCTTCCGCTATCTAACAAATCTGAAAGTACATAGTTGTGAAAGATTGGAGTACTTGACAAGTTATTCCGTAGCTAAGAGCTTAACACAGCTGACAAGACTGGAAGTGAGGAGTTGTAATGTGCTGAAAGAAATTATAGGGGCAAGCAACGAAGATGATCACGATACAGAAGGGTCTTGTGTGATTGCTTTCAGCCGCTTGCAATATGTGGAACTTGAGTATCTACCAAGTCTGCGAGGCTTTTGTTCGGGAAATTGCATTGTCAGACTCCCATCCTCAATAGAGTTAAACGTCATGGGCTGCCCGATTGAGTTGAAGACTTCTTCTCAAGGGGTCCTGCTCATTGAAAAACCAAAACCACGAGGATCTTCTCAACTGGTCATTGAATTTTTGAGTGCGAAGGAAGGTATGAATTATTTCACATATTATTAATTTACAGCAGCGCTTAAGTTTGCTGGTGCTTCTATTTTGTCACTTCATTTTTTTTTTGAACAGGAGTCACTTTATCTAAAACATCTAAATCGTCTAACGCTTTAAAAGGAATATGAAGGTAGCGGATGCCACAAGCTAGGAACCAAGCAAATCAGCAAAAGAAAAGGTACTGAAATACTAATAGCTTGGTCCCTTGCTGACTATGATTCTGAGAATTTGTTAGGGTTCAGACCCTTGTCTTATCAAGTTGAACTCATCTGTGATTGAAAACAGCAGTAATTTGTTTTCCATTGGAGACCTCTATGATGGTAACTGATCAAAATCATCAAATGCTTCCTTACTTAGATCTACAATTTCATAACTTAAACATTCCAGTTGGTGATCCTATATTGATTTTTGGGAAATCATTAATGCGTTATGGAGAGCGTAGTAATTGATCCTTCCCTTCACTGGCCCTATTGGTAATGAAGCATTGGTTTCCCCTACGTAATTCAGTTACGCATCTTATACTCTCATTACCTGAAATTCTGCCTCCTCATTACTTGAAATGCTGTTGTGGAAAAACTACTGAAGGCGAATCTACATCCATGTATCTATGATTATGTCTAAGTAATGTGGCAATTGTGGTTCTAAGGCTAGACATTTTATGACCCTAAGTCCCAATTGTCAGAGGTGAATGGTGATGACCCTAATCTTAATTGTCAATTTTGCATTCCATATTGCCTAAAATGGAATCCTACATAATTACGTTTTGCCCTGTTCTGAACAATGTAGATTATTATGATTTTCCCGCAGCTCTGAAAGTTCTTTGAACTTAGATTTTTTTATAATACAACTCTGAATTCACAGCAGGATTTCCTGAATAAACTTCTTATTTGACTGTTGTTATCTGGATTGGACAAGTTGATAGGATTAAAGCCAAGCGTTTGAAACTTTGAATTAACCTTCTGATACAGGATTTCCTTGCTTATATGGCTCTTTATATGTGAATGCAGACTGAAACGCCAATAGTTATCATGTGCTGGGCTGAAGGCAGTGGAGTTGTGGAGCAGCTTTGTGTGTCTCAGCTAGTACGAATGTTGGAGTTGGAGTGTTGTAGTGTTATAAGGCTCTTTATTACTTTATATGTCATAGCTGCAAAACTCTGTTCTGGCTATTTCTCATTTTCTGTTTATGTGTTGTGCCATTAAATAATTTGTAGTTTTGGATTTATTTTTAATCTGTTGGAGTATTGGACAAATGGACATTGTATTTGTGAAATTGTGAACTTATGCAGTTGTTAACTTGATATGAATTTGCCCATTTGTAGATTTGCTGCATTTGCACTTTTGCAGATTCGCTACATGAGAGAATGTTAAGAATATGGCAGTAAACTAATCAAACACACTGTTGAAGAATTATTCTTAATTGACCTCCAAGAGTTCAATTTACAGATACAGTCCCCTTTTATTCTGTACTAGTAAATAAGATTCTGCTTAGCATTGCTCTGGAGCAAATGACTAAGTTGACGCACCAGAATCGAACAAGAACCTGTGATTTGCTTGCTGAGCCGCACAGTATATATTGTATGGATCTGGTAACACAAATCAAACCCATGGCCAGCCTCACTCTTCTCCAATGGTTCCCATCCGTACTTAATACGAAAGTACTCCGCCACCGCCACAGCTTGCTTCACGAATCACGATCAAGAAAGCCTCCTCAACAATGTAACTGTAGGGCGCTCCGGAATCAATGACCATTCCTCCGCCGGCCATGAACAGGTTTGGATCGATTTGGAGAAGAGCCCCGTTTAAACTTATACCATTCAATTTCAAGAAATAATGGCTACTTTGGTCTCCCAAAAATCGTGTGCTACGTACATTAGGACCTGTAAGTTGAGCATCATCACCGAAATGTAACAGTGCTTCGTCCTCAAACCGTAATGGAAGGCAGTAGGAGAATTTTAAGAGGGTGATCGACCTCAACTGCTGTATGATACTAGTAGGATCACCCTTCCCTAATCCGAGAATTCCTGAAATCAGATTTGTTGGCCATGAAAAAGATCCGAGAAGTCCATCTTATTATAGATTCCTAGACCAAATGCCACATTTTGGATGGCTTGTTTTTGCCCATTTTCATCCAAGAAAAAGAACACGTCGAGTGCAAAGCCACCTCTGGTGAAAGAGCCATCAACGAAGTTGATCTCGTAGATACAATATCCAAATCCATCGTGGGAAGAATGTGGAGGAACACAAAGTGAAAGTATGAATACTGATATATAACAGGACCTTTTCTTTCTGTTAAATCTTATAAATGACAATTGTGAAAACACATGAACACAAGATATATTAACTACGGTGTAAACCTTCCTCAAGGCAACATCACCGCGAGACTGTTCAAGTAGTCCACACTGAGATCAAATCCACTATGAATAATCAGAGTTTTACACAGTACATAAGCAGTGATTACTATCACTTTTATAAGAACAATCAAGCTTAATCGAGTACTCTTATCAACTGATCTATTCCCTAATGATTTATGACCTATCTAAGGAAGAGACTGAATATGTCTTCCACACCAGCAACACTGCTTCAGATCCACTTGAGATGAAGAACACAGTGAGTGGCTCAAATGACAACAAGAGTTCTTGAGTATAGTCTGCAAACACAGCAGCAATAATAATACTCCAAGTAATATCAAAATGAACTCTACCTCGCCCTAGCAGAGTAGGAACATATATATATGTGAGTAAGAGAAGAATCTCCTGCTCAATCAAATGACAGCTCACCATAAGAAGATCTGTAATCAAACAACAATTAGACAGCAGATATTTTAACCGATCCAATTAACAGCTAACACAATCTTATCAAGGTTGGAGACCTTTTAGATCTCGTGTAAAAATTCCTTTTTAGTAGGCAGATTTTGATCCTAAGAATCGTTTAAGATAGATGAAAGAAATCATACCTTTTATTCATAGAAAATACCTTTTAGGTTGCTGCACGTTTACTGCAGCATATCAGCAAGAATCAGCTTTCCTGGTTGAACTAGGAAAGCTTCATTTCTTTATTTCTGAGTTGAATTGTATGCCATATACTTACACAAAGAGGGTGGTTAGACTTCATAGCTTGATATGTGGCTGATGCCAAGCGATTGTACATACGTGACGACACTTCAATACAGTCGACGCAAGCTTCGTCTTGAACCCGCGTTGGAGTGCTGCCGGTATCCAAGGCTAAGTAGACCGTGACCGGAGGACTTCCGATGGATATTTAGGCATAGAAGAACTCACTGAATGCATGTCTAGTTGGGGCTCTTATGGTGTCGGGGGAAAATGCTGCAGATGAATTGGTCATGTGTTGAAGGTAAAGGGCGGGGGATTTGGAGTTTTGAATAAGTTTTTGGTGTTTTTCGGCGAGGTTGAGGTTTTGGGTGAACTTTGGTGAGAGTATGGTGTTGATTTTGATAGCAGCTTTGTGTTGAAGCAAACATTAGAAAGGCCCTAGACATTTTGATGAACATCTGTATAGACTATTATGTTGTGATGCAAAGCATATGTGTATATATGGTATGGGAGCCTTGTTAGAAGAGTATTTATATTGACAATGCAAGTGTGATCACATTTGCAATGGGGTTAAACTGATCAAGAGCAAAGGAATACCAATGCAATAAGCTTTGCCATTTAAACATCGATCGATAAAATGATGTTAGGTGTAACCATCTGTAGCTGGACGGTTTGAGAGGTTAAGGGGGAGGAGCATTTTATGGATATTGACATTCTTGGGTAAGTCTGAAACAACGACGACTAAACTTCAGAGAAGCATGAACCAGTTTGAAAAGATGAGAGATGATTCAACATCTAACAAAATAGACTGGCAAAATCAAGTTCAACAACTTGATATATCATTTTGGTTGATTGCAAATTTTCTGAGTGGAAATTGAGGTACTTTTGTTACACTTTTTAGCAATGCACATAATGTGAAGTTGAACATGCATTCATATATATTTTCTGATTTTATATACTAGATGATCTAAGTAGTACCGAAAAATGAAAGACATAGATAAACAGAGAGATTGAGCATTCTACAAAGCAAGAATTAAGTCAGAGACTCCGCCAAAATAGAGCAAAGCAGCATCGATCTTCCCAAAGGATGTACGTCTTGCAGAACCAGCTTTCTTGATATCGTGCTGATCTAGATCTCAAGTATGCAATGCATGGACATTGGTGGCAACGTTCATAGTCTAATTTAGAAGTTTAGAAGGATTAACCACACCCAAATCCCGAATTTGTAAAGATGAATATGAAGAACCAAAAACATATAGCACCAGTATATAACCAATTACACAAGTCATTCCATAAGTCGGTATATAACCAATTACGTTTTCATTTTTCATAAGTTGGAGATAACTTTTTTAGGCAGGTCCTCGTTTGTTTTGCATGACAGTTTTTTTTTTTTTTTGGGTTGAGAGCATGACAGTTTTATCAACACGTAAAGATGGTTCAGCAAGCAAACCACAGCTTCTTGTTCCACAAGAACGCACATCACTTGTTTTGCTTTGTTAATTAATACGTAGTTTTCTTTCTTTCTTTCTTTTTCCTTTCTCTACTGCTTTCTTTCTTATTTTTCTGGTGAATTTTCTACTTCATAAGCCCCAACATACCCTCAGTTACGAAGTTGAACTAGCAACTGAAATCATACAAGGTTTACAAGGAAAAGGAAGGGAACTCGATCTAGTAGAGCTAATAACTAAGGAATTGAAAAGACGATGAAACTAATTTGGAGCTAAGAAAATAAAGGGAAACCAATCAAACCATGATGGAATTTTTGGCTTGAGATATGTGTCTTCTCTTCCCTCGCTGGAAAATTTTACAATGAGTTAATACATGTCATACATCAACTCTATCATAAAACTGTAAAATGAATTCTCAAAATAGTAATATCGATCAATCATCACAGTTGTAATATAAGTTATTAAAGTTGAGAAAAACTTAATTATAACATTAGTCCTCACGTGACATTGTTAAAATGGTAAAATGTGTGCTTAAAATGATAATTGAGTCATCAAAGTGATAAAAGAAAAGTTGATGCAACTTTGAGGACTCATTTACCACATTAAGGACACATAAGGACTAATGTTGTATTTTATAATTTAAAGACTCATATGACAACTTTGAGTAGGGCTGGTTTCGGGACGGTTACCGACTTTTTTCGCCGATAACGTGTACCAATCGACATTTGATCGGTAGCTAAAATCTGCTACCAATACCGACCGCCAACGTCAGTATACCGGCTTCTCGGTATACCGAGAATTTTGGTTGGTACGGTCGGTAATCGGGAAATACCGAACGATGATGAATCCCTAATTTCTCCAAAATTGGGGGAAGAAAAAGACAGAGAGAAGAAGAATTGAGTACTTGCAGTCTAGAAAAATGTTTCAAACTAAGTTATATTGCTCCATGCACTTCCTTGGTAGGCTTGTTCCGCGGTCACGACCACCACCGCCGTAGCTTCTCCCTCCTCGAAGGGCTCTCTGGGCTGAATCCTTCTCATATTCAAACTATAATCACAATATGGCAGAAACAACATATTTCTATCAAAGATCGAATCAGACTAGTGTTTGGAAGAGTAAAGAGAAGATAATATGTACGTGGTGGATGTGAATTCGATTTACCCATTTGCAAGCTTTGATGGTTGGGCTTCACCTAAGAGATGGACGAGAGCTTAGAAGCTCTTAGATCTGGGATTCTGTCATTCTGATTTTGTGAGAAGAGTGAGAAACTGTGGGTAAGGACAACATCACGAATGGAAAGAGAAGAAAAGAGTATTCTAGTTTAATTAAATAGCAGGATTACTATAAGTACAAAGTGTGTATGATTTAGTCACAAGAGTGCGTTGTACTTCAGTGGTTGGGAGCGGAGGTTGTGTGTATGAGGTTGGAGGTTCGATCCTCATCTCTTACAATAAATAGTTTGTATTTTTATAAATACACAAACTACGGTACGGTACGGTATACCGTCGGTATACGAAATCTAAAACCGCAACCGTACCATACGGGGTACATGGTACGGTAATACCGCACTGAAATGTTGAAAACCGACATCAGTAGGTCGGTTGGTACGGTTTGCTCGGGACAAAATGTCAGCCCTAACTTTGAGGACTAATATTACTACTAGGAGGACTCATTTACAACTTTAAAACATAGTGACACACCTTGACTCATGCATTAATTAACACACCTTAGCCTTACCCTCGCTTGCTTCTTTATATACAGCTGACTTGCTTAATTGTCGATTAATCTAGGGTTGTAAAATCCACACACCTCAAATTGAAATCCACACACTCTTTTTCTTTTTTTGGTTAACACATTCACAAAGAGACAAAGTTTAAGTCACTAAAAGACAAAATTTAAATTACCTAAAAAGAAAAAAGGGTATGTGAATTTCAATTTAGGATGTGTGGATTTCACAACCCTTAATCTAAGTCTCTTTCTTTGACTCAAACTGTTTGCTTCAGTCGATCTTATAACGATTCCTAGTCGATCTATACGTATTGCAACAATTGCATGCATGTTAAGTAATTGATCGATATACATGGATGTATATCAAGCCCTCATCAAGTCATTCAGCTAGCTAGCATCAGTAGCATGCAATAATCAAGCATGATATATATCACTTATCAAAACTGGATCAATTGTTTAGCGTCGCACGATGTCGCAATACAATCCCATTTCATTTCAAACAAATCCTTAATGCACGACGGCATTGCTCTGAAGTCTGAAGAGTTTGATGGCAACCAGAACTCACTGATTGACTTTGGTTCCAATTAATATTCTTGCTTGTCAGTTGTCGCATGAAATTTTCATCATCATGTCACAAGACTTTTTCATTCCCACGCAACTTCTAGTTGTAACAAGTGAGATGCGTATCTATGAGAATCAAATATCTATGAGAATCCTTGTTTCAATGGTGGAGTATTTGAAAAAGATCTATGAGAATACTTCGAGAAATTATTTCTCAATTTCTCAATGATCTATCAAATATCTATGAGAATACTTCGAGTTTTCTTAAGTGATTCTCAAACCCTAAACCTCTCTTGCAAACTCTCTTTCATTATTTAGCGTTCAACGCTTGTTAACCCTCCATATACTTCCTACTGCGTGAAGTGGTTTAATTGCCAGGGTGACTGGGTGAGAGGTTGGCAGACTGGGTATAAACACCTACACATAACGTACCAGAATCGAAGTAGTATTATGGCAAACCAATCTTGGGCTGATCTTCCTGTAGACGTCTTCAGTCAAGTAGCCGACCGACGTCTCTCGTATATGACATTCATCGTTCTCGTTTCGTCTGCAAGAAGTGGCTAGGTTTTGATGATGAGCGTAAACGACGAGCGACTTTGCTTGCTGTGATGAAGGTCAACTGGTACGTTATTCCGTTTACCAGTGACTCAACCAAGATTTGTCAAGCAAAGGTGTTTGATTTTCCTTCCGACAGTCCTTTCTGGATCCATAACATTCTACTGAATCAACACAAAAAGAAACGACACGCCAACTACAAAACCCCAGATTTTTGTTGCTCGGATTCTGCAGGTTGGTTCCTTTATCTGAAACCAGGATCAAATATCACAAGCTGGAGGTCATTCTTCTTTTACAATCTTGTTCACAACGAGATTGTGGAACTTCCTTCGTTACAATGGAATCATCAAGTCCAACTTCTCCTGATTGTGTTATATTTATCCTGTGGAACACAGTCACAGTTAATGATGATCTTGAGAGGAGCAGGTACTTCACTATAACCACATATACCCATAAAGATAGAAGATGGAGTATCTATGAGAATCCTTGTTTCAATGGTGGAGTATTTGAGGGTGCTGCTTATGCTTGTGGAGTTTTCTACTGTGCTCTAGTTAACGATAATTCCGAGTTAGCATTGGGTACCTTCAATGTCGCACTCCGAGAATGGGAGGTGATGGATGATTCTACCTGCTTGGAACTAAATTACGGCCCCGTTTATTTGGTTAATTCTGGTTCTAAGGATCTCCTATTGGCATCTTTTCATGAGTATGATGAGCAAACTTATGATTACCACTGTTGCCATATTTACCGGTTTGATTTGTCCCAAAAAGAATGGACAAGATTTGCCAGTTTGGGCAACCGGGTACTGATTATCAGCGAATCGGTCAGGTCATCACATCTATGTCCGGCTGCCGGAGTGACTAGTGAATATGCTAACTTGATACTTCATTCCTCCCGGAAGAAGATCAATAAGTTTTGTGCTCGCAAGGGAGATGAAAAGGAATGGGAATGGATATTGTATGCAAAGAAAAATACATGATATGATTATCTGAGCTTAATTTTCATGCAATGCATGGTCCTTTATGTATGCTTTCCACTGACCTTAAAATCATGTCTATTGTATTAACCTTATTTTTGTTGTTTTTGGTTATTGTGTTTATGAGAATGTAGGAGGACACTTGTACTTTTCCAATAATTTCTATGCGCTCTGATTGCACTTGTATGTACATGGTCTGCAGTGATACAGTCCAATGTCCATCGGCTCTTTCCGACATTACTCAGCCAACTTCTCAAGACAGAACAAAATCAAGACCAAAAGGAACATAACTTTTCTGACACCCACAAAAATTGGCATGAATCAGGGTCTTTGTTGTTAGAAATTGAGTTTGAAGTCGAAAGGTTAGTATAGTAGGAAAGCAACAGATTCTAGCAACAATTCTAACAATCTCTTTATAGTGAGATGAAAAGGAAACCATATCCTACAAGAACCGAAACGGAACATCGTATTTTTCTCTCAATTTCAATACACCATCTTTTCCCCTAGATAAGATCTATGGAGGTTCCCCTTTCATCTACATCAAGGAACATTTTCTGTTTTAAACAAATGAACAAATGGATCTGTACATTGGCGCCCATGCAGGCTTCTCTCTCTTTTTTGGGAACCAAAAAAGTACCTTTCTCCCAAGACTTGGACAGTGGCAACTCCCAGGGATTCAAATAAACATTGGCTCAAAGCAAAAGAATTGCGCCAATTACATTTCAAGATACATGTTAGGGTGGAAGTAGGAATAGTGGGAAAGAAAATGACCGTACCATGAACTTACTTCCGGCACATACCACCATTTTGACCTTTTGACAGATGCAGGAGCAGGAACGTCATTAGTAATTGTATTGATCACTAAGAGCAAAACTTGATATTTACATCTTCACTACTTCAGCTCAAAGTTCCACTTCATGAAGATCTTCACTAAAACCGCCACCATTCATTGGTGCGTGCATTTGAGAAGGCAGCTCATTATGCCTATAGAAAGTAGGGGACATGCCTAATGCCTCCCCTAAAGGTTTTATTTCACCCGTCTTTGGAGGGCTAAATATATCATTAGAGCTCCCACCCCAAGATGCCGTCCTTCGTGAGTGAGGTGGAACAGGGCCATTGGAATTTGGCATGACTCCCATGTTTTGGATATTACCCATGCTTGGGTACCTCTGCATACTCGGTGATGATGATGGTGGAGCATGGAAAAAGTTATTCCTGGCTGATGTTGAAGGATCTTCTTTAGTTGTTGCACCATCTTCTTGTGCATGTTCGACAATAGCATCCATTGTCTGGTCACCTGTTAACACTGGAGTGGGAATGAAAAACTTTGCATTGGCAGCAACAGCAGGCTTAACAGATGGAACAGATGATGACTGGAACAAGTTGGCTGGCATTCCCCCAGATTGGTTGAAAGTATCAACATATCTGCCAAAATACCATCAATAGTGAAGTCATTCATTGCCTTCATTTGATTACTATTTACTAGAAATTAGGGTGAAAACGGCAGAAAGTTCTAAGCACAAACACTTTCAACTTGATTACCGAAAAAGCTTCTAGCTACTGCAAAGAGTTTTGAACTCATCCCTGACAATTAAAAATAACTACTTTGGATTTTGATATAAATTGCATAATTAAATAAAAGGAATCTAAATTTCTGTAGGTACAAAAAAATCCCCATAAATATGACTGTACAAAAGAGGAATATTAAATACTCTCGTGAAGACAGTGCTTTTCCCTACATAGCATTTTATACATCATCAAATTTATGAGAGAGAGAGAGAGAGAGAGAGAGAGAGAGAGATGTACCTGGATCTAATGCCCATTCGTCCACGAGCTGAGAATTGATTTGAGCTGGGTGGAACAGGAGGGGTCCCTGAAGTTGGTCCTGGAGGAGGTGAAGTATGCAACTCTGGGCCCCCTTTAGTTGGGGATCCTTCTTTCTTTAAAGCAGATCTCAAGTTGTAATCAGAAACACCATTCTGGAAGGCTGCAGTTGTTGGGGGAGGAGGCAATGCAGGTTCTTCAGCTGGAGGTTCAGCACCTTCCTCAACCCATCTCTTAAGTTTTTCATCATAGTAGAACTTATTTGTTTCACCCAACTTTGCCTTCAGTATCAAATCCAGAGCACAATTACAGAAAGTTCACCATAAGAAAAATACGTATAGTTCTTCTCTAGATGGAAACAAAGGAAAAGCCTACAATAAAAACTTCACGAGCTACCTGTTTCCCAGTGCGAGGTCCCACGAATCGGACAGCCTTTTGGAACAGGTCAGACAAGCGGGAAGTCCCCCCAGAGGTTTTTTGCTGTCCATCAGGCATGTTTATTTCCTTTGATGGATCAACCTGATCTTATAACAAGCTAGATGTTACATAGGTTGTATAATCAACCACACATATCAATTAGGTTATTAACTGCAAATATTGAGTGTGGTAGCGGGTTGAGTGTGTATGTGCGCGCATACATGTCAGAGTTTGAAAATTCACCAGTTCGGAGAAGTACACACCTGAGTTCTGCCAAAGTCAGGCTCTGAAACACTTCTATTATGCATCGGCTTTCTATTGCCAAAATCATTTATGGGTTCCATAGAAGCAGAAGGAATTAAGGACGACATGGCCATGGTCGACTGACTACTAGATACTCTGGGGCCCATTGGCTGTTGGTAATGTTCATTACAGTGAATACTTCTTTGGGATGTGGATGGTGCGGGTGGTGGTAGGCCGACAACACGATGGGCAGTACTATCGATGAAGTTGAGCAATTTACCTTTGAAAGTAGAAACAAAATTTACAGAGTATCCGCCCTGAAAATGGAATATGCATTGATAGATTGATTAGATAAGCTCCAAACTGATGAACATACAAAAAAACTTGACAAAGAAATACCTGCTGATGAGCTCTGATCCTATCCTCAAGAGATAAAACTAGCTGCTTCCATGTTTCCGCTTCAGGTGCTCTTACAGTCTTTAAAGACTTCAATATTATTTGACAGTACCTGTATAAAATTTACCTCGTTAAGTGAAGGACCATATGTAAAGAAAGCGTCGAACTAGGGATAAAGAAAAAATACCCATACTTACCTCAACGAATCAGATAATCTTCCAACTTCAGCAAGCATGTGTGCATATATGAGCTTATATGGCTGGAATGGTAGAAGAATAAACTGAGAGTTTCCGAGCACCTTTGAATATTCATATAACTCAGTCCTCTGCCCAAATGACAAGGACAAATTCAGTAAAAGATACAGAGAGTGTTACTAAGTGAATTAACAACCAACTTGAATTAAGCAAGAATTATGCCTCACTGGATATGAACAAACAAATAATAATCAGTTACCAACGTAGAAGCTACAGTAAGTTTTGCAGTGACAATTTTGAGTGAATATATTTACTGTTAACTGCTATTCAGATAACCCAGCCGTCTCCCAAAAATCGACTGTCACGATTGGTATAGGTACATAAGACTTGTACAGGAATACTTAAATCAAATTAATAAACTATACTTATTATCCGTTCTCATCAATGAATATGAAACAAACTAGAATTTGCTAACAAACACTCACACAGCCAACTCAATATTACATTCATGTAGGATGATCTACCAAATCGTTTATACGTATCCCCAGGAAGAATAAAATAAGATGTTATGAGAGTCTATTATTTATAACTACGTAGGCTACACCTAAAAAGATATAAAGATCAAATAAAGGAAGATGTTTTGCCAAAAAATGTGAATGGTTCATGTGGTTTGAAGTCAAAGGTTGAATCGGAATTAGGAGACAAAACATGAGAGAAATGAGACTATTGTTCTGCAGTCTCAAAGACCTACTTATGTTATGCTTATGTTATGTAAATACTATGAGATTACTGAAAGCTCATCATTCACTACTTCATTTCCTATGTTGGAGAGAGCTATCCATCTTGTAGTTGTTTGGAGCAACACTTCTTAATTTGTTATTAAAAGCATGTGTTCTGCAAGGCTGAACCACCATATCCAGATAAAAGACATGCACTGGAATGATTTTTAAAGAAGGTGAAAGAAAAAAATGCATGAATGATTTAATGCACCTGAATGGCCTCTGGGCTAGCGTACGTTCGAGGCAATTTCCAGTGATCTGCTCCAATCAGACATAATCTTGCAGTATCTGAGTATGACTCGAAATTTGCTTCTGCAATTAAATAGCAAATGTGCGCTGCAGTAATCTGAAACAGCGCCCATGTCAGATAAAGGAATATAAAAAATATATATACAAACAAGTACTTACATGTTACAATAACATACCTCACTCCTGTCCTTCCACAAGGTATCTCCAAGATGAATGATTACCAGTTCATCATCCTTTGTTCTGTTTGCAGTTATCACAGCCAAATTCTCCTCCCAATCATCAAGCATTTTATTTGAACCAAACTGTAGTTACACAAGGAATACAACATTCTTACTTAGGCGTTGCTAAGAAATTCAGTAAAGAAGATGCCACTGAAGAAAAGACCTTCATATTTCAGAACCAGCGGCAGTACGTATGATCTATGATCCAATTTTATTGGACAGCAATGTTCACCTGGTCCGTTATTGACCAGGAAAATAATGCTCAGCCACCCTTAGATGCAAATCCAATGGTGGAGAGAACTTTATTAAATTGAGTTGTTTTGTTCTCCACCGTTGGATTTCCATCCAAGGGTGATTGAGCATAATTTCTTTGGTAGACAACTGACAAGGTGAACACTACTGTTTGATTGGAATGTCTACAATGGGCAGCTCATCTTGTATTGCGGTAATGAAGGAACTAATATCCAATATGCAATTAGTAAATAAGTATCTCACCTGCCCAGGATGTTGAGGCATATTAATAGCACCTGGAACACTGATTTCAGATGTAGTGTCAGCAGAAAACACCTCCGCAGGTTGGCCTGCAATAAGCAGGCATAATGTTCGCAAAGGTGATCCTGGAATTAGCTGGCATACTGCCATTTGCTTAACAGTATCCACATATAACTGGATTGGTTGAAAGCCACCATCCCCACAAAAGGAAGAAGAAAGACGAAAGAGTTAGAAGAGTGCATGCATCAGCATAACTGACAACTTTACTCATTATCATAAGTATTTTGTTGAAGTGGCCTAATATAATAACAAATGGTGAATGAACCTGTTCGCCAAGCTGTGAAGCAAGAACAAGCGCCGGCCCCCACAATTGACCTGCTTGCGCGCACTGTAAAGCATCTTTCTTTCTACCAGAAACCAGTAGATTTTGTACCTCAGAAGCAGTTGCCTAGGAATAAAACCACATTATTACAAAAAGAAAATAGAAAAGAAAAGAAAAAGGAGATTGATCATCCCATACCCGTATTTGTCCTTCTGAAGGGATGTTCTGCACACAGTGGCTAAGAGCATTATACTCACCAAGCTGTGCACCATTGCTCTTTGCAGATGCAAAAAGCTTAGCAACTGCCGATTCGGGAGTATCATTTTCCTATGGAGAAGAGAATAACACTTAGAAGAAGCTATCGCTAGGAACAAAATTTGATAAACCACTTTGGGACGGTATACTTACCAAGGTAGACAGGTGACAATATGGGTGACTCAATACCAGACAAGTTGAAAGACATGAAGGATAAAAAGAATTCAACTTCAGAAAAGTTTCTATTACTTAAAGGAGAAAATAACATAAAAGTTGAACACTAGTAGGAAATCTTGGTACTGAACATTTAAAGCATTTTTCTTTTCTTTTGTGAAGCATTTTACTTTACTCAAATGCATTGATGCAGAACATAACCTTTTTAGTGCATAAGAACCCAGAGAAAACTATATTGTTCTGTCAAATTCCTGATAACTTGAAGCATCAAGAATAAGTATTTAACATTTTCTAGAGTGCACTATCATATAGGATCCAGACAGGACATCCTACATAACTAAACTCTATATAGAGACCCATATAGTCACCAATAAAAGCAACTGTGCATGGAAAATATATAACTAAATGTACACAGAAGACACAGAGAGAGAGAGAGAGAGAGAGAGAAAATAAAACTGGTTCAAATCAAAAACAAGATCAAAAGGCATGAACGCGATGTACCTTGGATAGAGTGTCGGTACCAAAAGGAGATCGAAGTTTTCCATAGTGTTGACAACCTATCTTCAGCAAAGAAATAAGTAACCTCAATACTTTTCCTTTCCTATACTCCATGTCGGGTGAATCACAGTGAGCAATCCTTTCATCAATCCATTTGTTCAACTCTTTGCTCCCAACATTTCCTCCAACCAAGGGCCCTGGAAAGGATTGTTGGCATAAAGCCCGAAAATAATCACACGTCGCCATCCCAAAACTTGAAGAATCAGGTTTTTGCATGAAAACTTCTGTCAAATTTAGGACAGAAACTGAGCCTGCTACAGGATCCTTCACATGATAATAAACATCCATAATTACACATTTGGCAACATCAATGAAAGCAAAATAGTTCAATGCCCCATTTATCCATAATGCAGAAGACGAACAAATAAAACAAAACAAAAATATTATCAACCCATAAAACAATTACCTTCTAGTTTTTACAACATTTTCGGTTAAAAACCTAAAATTTGGCTTTCCATGTCAATGAAATGGACAGTTATATATATATATATATATATATATATATATATATATATATTAAAAGTTTAAAGCAAGAAGGTTTCAGGGCCTCACCTGGCTTCCATAAGACGAGTTCCCAAGACTACTACTGTCTTTCATCACAATGAGTTTTCCACCAAATCCAAAAGTTACTAGGGCGTGTGGAGGACGCCCAGCAGAGGATCTTCCAACAGTTGGAGCATATGGAATCTGGTTGTCACTCTGGAAAGGTTGTTGCGAATAATGTACAGGTTTCTGACTGCCATGAAAATCATCTGGAAATTGGATTTGATCATTCAGCGTTGTATTTCTTTGAGCAAATGGCTGGTTAAAGTTTCCACCAGGAATGAAGCTTTGGAATTTACCAATCCCATTAGTCTCACCATGACCATGACATGCTGTTGGATTACCCAACTGTTGGTGTCCATTACTTGGCTCAGGTTGCCGTATATTCACTTGCTGAATGTAATTATTATAAGTCGGCCAACTAGTATCTTGACGATGGTTACTGACCTCTTGTGACACGTAACCGTCAGGTGCTCCATACTTACCGTATAATTTACTATCATTCTGGACAGGGGCTGGTGTTGTGGTCGTGGTTTGCAAAGAAGAATGATATGCTTCCAATGAATACCACTTCCCGTCAACTGTGTCCCAGTAAAGATCAGGGTAATTGGGATCAAAAAACATGTGTGCAGGGTACCCATTAGTCCCTTGGGAAACTTGATTCGTGCTGGTTTGAGTCACAGTTTCAGAAGCAGGTTGAGGTGTTTGCTGCTGCGAAACCTCCGTTTTAGTATCAGTAACGGTCATCACATCGTCCACCCGATACCACTGCCATGTGTTGACGTCCAGCTTATACCCAGGATACAGACTTTCCCAGTACTCGGCACTGTTTACATCCGGCTGGTTGTTTTTGCTTTCTTCTCCATAAGCTTGAACCTCTTGATAAGGCTGGCTATAATTAACCGAATTGCTGAAACCGTTGGCTGTATAATCTGCACTGCCAGATATCACATTCGGTTGCGCAGTCAAACTGTTGGCTCTATAATCTTCACTGCCGGATACCACATTGTGTTGCCCAATCAAATTCCCATCCACATTGGCGGGAAAATCCCCCAACTCATTGAAGAAATCCGAGTAGGATCCGAACCCGTTGCCCCCATTCTGATCCGAATTGGAATAAAACTTACCCCAATCCACCTGCTTAACCCCCGGAACCCCGGAATCATTCCCCTTCCTCACCACCGATTCCGAATCCGACTTCAATCCATCATGATTATTCTCCGCCGCACCGTTGATCAAATCACTCGACTCCACCACATTACCAAACCCAACCGCATCCGCCACCGCCTCTCCCTTATCCAAATCCGCACCGCCTTTAACCTCCGAATCCGCCGCGGACTCACCAATACTCAGATTAGCAAACGCCTTGGCCTCGTCGGAATCACTCCCCTCGTTCAAACCGAACCCCGCCGCCGCCGCAGCTGCCGCCTTCCCCGGCGGGTCCAGGTCATCCTCCACCAATTTATCAAAGAAATCCTCATCCGTATCCTCCACCTGAAATGGAGGAGGATTCGAAGCCATCTAACCCTAAACCAAAATCGAAGCTTCCCCTCAAATCCCTATAACCTTTCTTCGAAATTGGAGCTCCAATCCTCAACAAAAAAATAAATAAACCACGAGATCCACAGCCCGGCGCCTCAGGAGGCGAAACCAGAGCAAGATCTACGGCGTCTGAGCTCCGCCTCTGCAATTCCCACCGCCGCGAGAATCAACCGGAGATCGCAGATTCCTCCTTGCTTTTTCCCGCTTCAATCCAACGCATTCTCGTCGTGAAATTTCAACAACAACAAAAAAAATGGAATTGAATTAAGAAAGAAGCGTAACTTACAGATCGAGGGAATGAGAGAATCAGAGAAAGAGAAATAGGGCGCGGGTGTTTTTTGGGAGAGAGATAGAAACAAAAGAGAATAGAGAGTCTGGAGAGTAGAGGAAAGCCCAAAAATTCGCACCTCCCACCCACCAAGAGAGATCTTCTCTATTATTATTTCACTGTTTTTATTTTAACCCCTTTTTTTACTTTTTTGTTTATCTTGATTTAACGAATTTACTGCCCCCAAATAAATAGATGTCTGTCTGAAAATGGAAGGAGCTGGAATAGCATATTTTAATTTAGGATCATAATTATGGAAGTATTTGAGTAACGTAGCGAGGAACAAAGCCACGTGTTGCTAAAGTTAGATGGTTAATGATTAACCTGGAGAGTAATTAATGATTTTAATAGTTTCTGACTAACAAGATCTACTGTATGTGACAGCTTTACAAATTTGGGGTTTGATTGGGGATCTATGGTGGGATGGGACAGGGGGTAATTGCTTTTTTTCACCTTGAGGTTAGTTACTTTACAGAGGGTAAAGTTTGAGGTTAAATCTAAATTGAGTAGAAATATGATTCTAATGAAGCCACGACAGTCATGTTATTTTCCATTGGTACATCACGCAACACATATGCCTTCTTTTGTAGTCACATTTATCTGCATGATAGCGAACTTCATATAAACTGTACACATATATGTATGAAAAAGTTATGATAGCTAGGCTAAGTAGTTTGTCCATAAATACAAACTAGGCATATGTATTAGTTTATGAATGACAACTGAATTATGGTAGACCATGTTGTATTTATTTATTTTTCAGTTTAAGATATTGGAGTGGGAAAATTCTAGCATATTATATGGTATAACATGCCTTATAAAATGTGTGACTTTCATTGATTGAATAAGTAACTAAATGACCATTTACCTCTTCAAAAACCTTCATGTGTCATACAATTAGACACATTTGTAATATGTATGTCATACCATATGGTATGATCAAAAACCTTCATGTGTCATACAATTAGACACATTTGCAATATGTATGTCATACCATATGGTATGATAGACAAACCCATTAGAGTGAATTATTGATCCAGTTACTGCAACATTGGTTTATTCAATATGATGATCACATGATTCACATCTTTGTGGTATAAGTTGAGTAAATTCATTCGTGAAGTGTATAAATTTGTAAAACAGTGAAGCAGTTACAAGCAAACATTTTCTATTAGTTCAAATAGTAAGTGTATAAACTATTAACCATAGTTGGAACGCATAATCGGTAACAATTGGGTTGAAAATTTAGATAAAAGTTCGTGTCTCTCACATAACACAACGGTTGATCCATCATGTAACTCGGGGTTTGTGGTTTAGGATTTTCAACTGATGTGTGCTAGCATCTAATTAAGATATGAAATTATGAAATTTACTAGTTTTACTTTCACACACTTTTTGTATACTAGGGATCGTCCTACGTGCTCGGGCCAAGTTATTTAAAAAAATCAAAACTCACAGGCCGCCCACGGGTCCGGGTCTTACGTGTCAAGACCCACCCCGAATTTCACCCTGAAACCCGAAGTAAATCCTGCGGGGACCACCTCCAAGGAAAGTTTACCGAAAAATCGGCATAACCTCCCTTGAAAATGGACAACCCTTCCTAATAAATACTTGCAAACACTTCTGAAAAATCCAAATCCAACCTTAAACTCCTGGAGCCTTCGTGCTCCCCAAATCACAACATCTCTCAATTTAATTACTAACTTAAACAAGAAAATCTCATAGCCAACAGCCATCCGCTCTCACTCCACCATTACTTTTCAATTCCATTTAAATTTATATTCATCCCAAAACACTCAACAAAACTGGAATCCAACTTCAACACTTAGAATTCCGAAAGAATCTATAACGGCCCCACGATTAAAATACTATAGCCGACAGAAGTCGCTCAACGCTTTAAAGCTTGCTTGAAACTCAAAACTCGAAACTTTTGATGACACCATTCAATTTCCAATAATTCCCCGACCACGACACAACATCAAGTTTGCCATAATGCCATTAACTAATGACTGTTGTAAAACCAACTTCAACTAATCCATCTTTTAGACGAAATTCATCAAAAAATCTTACTATCCGCCAACTGCTGCTAACCTCCTTCTCCTAAATTCTCCGATTAAACTCCTTAATATGATGATTCCAAGGATAAAAACATATCCTTAATTAGAGTTGTACGGCCAGAACATGCGCAACCATAACAAGCATTAACCAAAACAATCCCAACTAACTTTCGCTGCGGATAAAGCAGTTGGGAATTTGGTCAAGAATCAAGACTTCTCTAAATTGATAGCCTTTTTATTAGCCACAAATCCCTCGTGACTAATCAGCCCAAAATTAGAGTCCTCATTAACTCGTATAGGTACCTCTTCGAATTACTATGGGTACCTCATCACATCACTTCCACCAACATTTACATCTATAGAGTACACCACTACTTCAAACTTTCTTTCCAACTCTTTTCTTTTAGAAGTCACGTAACTAGATGCCAAGATTTTCTATCGGATTACCACAGCTCTTTACTTGCCCACCAAAAATAGAAAACTCTCAAGACATGCGTCGAATCAAACGTTTCACGTACTACAGATTCGCACAAGATGTTCCCCTCAGCATCTTAATCATTACACAAACAATCATTGATCAAATGAAACGAATGCTACCACTCTTATGAGTTCCCAACTGGAGTTCCCAACTCGCAATTGAACTCTAATAATTTATGATATCAACTCGAATACCCTTGGAAAAGGCGTAATCAATATACCTTTATATTACACGAAACATAAAGATTACCCAAAAGGTCGGCGTACGGAGGCATAGTCTTGAAGATATAGACATTTATGGCATAATACTGACCATAAATAAAACAAGAACAACTACATCACAAACCTAATCAACACATAGTGTCTAAAACATATAATGCTAATAAATCCGCCGCGGTCGGACCATTACTCTATAAACACTAAGCATGACCAAGAATATGAGGTAGTACTAAAAAGAGAAAGGAAACGAATAACCTAGTGCTCGGAAACGAATAACCTAGTGCTCTGATACCAACTGTCAAGACCCACCCCGAATTTCACCCTGAAACCCGAAGTAAATCATGCGGGGACCACCTCCAAGGAAAGTTTACCGAAAAATCGGCATAACCTCTCTTGAAAATGGACAACCCTTCGTAATAAATACCTGCAAACACTTCTGAAAAATCCAAATCCAACCTTAAACTCCTGGAGCCTTCGTGCTCCCCAAATCACAACATCTCCCAATTTAATTACTAACTTAAACAAGAAAATCTCATAGCCAACAGCCACAGTTCAGAGCAACTCTATTTGAAAGGAAATGAACTAGAAATATAAAAATGAGCGGAAGCTACACTATTGACTATGCCTCTTCTCCAAATACGTCCGACCACAACTATGCAATCCAACAAACTGAGCATTTTTAAAACGAAGAGCCCAGGGGTAAAACATTTGAAAACGAAACGTTAGAGTGAGTAGACAAAAATAAATTAACGAATAAAATATTTATGTTTCCCCAAATCAATTTCCAAGGAAAATTGAATGCATGCTGCAAGCGATAGAACTTTTATCCCATAAATATCGAGTCTCTCAGACTCTAAAAAAAATATATGTATGTATTTACACACGTCTATACTCCCTATATAAATTCATGGGTCTATATAGGGCTACTACGCTCGCGTCCAACGCTCACGTCACGCCTTAATGCGGTGCTACACTACGCCATTAAGGTGGACAGACGGGTGTATAAATATGTGCCCATACCCCCTATATGAATTAAACACTCATATAGGGCTACTACGCTCGCGTCCAACGCTCACGTCACACCATAATGCGGCTATATGCTACGCCATTAAGGTGGACAGACACATAGGGCTAGCTAGCATTTTTATGCATACTCTCCTCATAAATACATATTTATATTCACCGAAAATCCCATTTTCGGTAACTCTCCAAGAGAAATAAAATCGTCAAAATAAAATGACGTCAAAGTGCTCCACAACAATAATTGTTCATTTATGAACTATAGCATGCATTTTATTTAAAACAAAGGTCCACTCACAGTATTAGGCCTAAGCCTTCCAATGCTCGGAATACTCCTCGAGCGCTGCCTACAACTAATTACACACTAGCCAATCCCACGTCTGACGATAAACAGAAGAATAAATTGGTCAGACCGGACTCCATCAATATTAACGGATCGACTTCTTCCTGGTTTGACTAATATTTCCTAGGTTGACCAATAGATAAAAGAATCATTTTCTACTACTAACTTCTCATCAAAACTTATTCGGTTTCAAACCAAACCTTAACCTGAAATCGAAGTCACACACTATCTCTATGCCTTTAACACACTAAGCAATTCACTTCCAAAATCACCATGAAGCCAATGGTCTAGATTTTAGGGTTACTATGGATAGTAATCATATTAACAAAAATTATTTTATGGTCCCCTAGCTTAAGCCAACCAGAACCAACAATTCCAACATTTCTTTACTACCCAACTTCACACCAACAATTACTAAGGGCACCCAAAAAGGTTTCCAAGAATGGAAGTTTCCATAAAGGGGAAAGTTCCCTAAAAAGAGACTTTCTAAATATGGCAGGTTTTCCTAAACCGTAAACTACCACTTACACGAAAAGAAAAGTCGACAAGCTACCTTCACGGGTTCTGCCGGAATTGCTGCCTCGTCGGAATCTCGATAGGGATTCCGGCGACTTGCCAGAAATACTCGTCGGATTCCGGTGACTTGCCGGAATTTCGTCATAGCCTCCCCGTATTCTTCAGAACTCCAAGTTCTCGACATGCAACAACCACAACAACAAGAACAGTCATTAACCATTTCCGAAAAACACCGAGCATAATTCCAAATCAGCTAACTAGCACCCAAACCTCAATACAACTCAAAACATTAGCCGAAAACACCAACTTACCTTCAATTTGCTCTACTTCGCAAACCAGAGCTCCTCCTTGCCAAACTCCACATGAAAGACCTCCAAACATTCCCAGCGGCTGCCTTAGCTGCCACCTTCACCGAAACAGTTCCAGATTACTTCGGTTCCTCACAAGCCAAACTCACCAAGCCTCCGTCTTGACAAAAACAGAGAAC
>NC_020495.1:9062547-9064414 GCF_000184155.1 Fragaria vesca subsp. vesca | reverse complement strand
TTGGTGGGGGTCGTTGTCGTCATAGGTGGCCGGACGGCGCCACTCCGGCGCGGCAAGACTGAGAGACGAGAGAGAGAGGGAGTCGGGGAGAGGAGTGGGAGAGCTGGTCAACACCCACTTTGGGCTTTTGACCGAAGTCCACCACTTCTTTTCCTTTAAAACTCGAAAAAAAATTATACCCTAATCTCAGTGAGAATAATCCTAGTACCAAACCTTCGATAAAACATAGAAAAATAATCCGGAGTTCCGCAAAACAATTCTGAAGACACCGAAGAACTCGAATCGACTTGAACTACGACATCGGGACCTTAAAAGAAGAGTTTGACATTTCTAGAAAAACTCGCAAATAAACTCGAGTGTTAACTTACTAAGTTACCGAGCACTGTTAAATTCTCCAATAACTCGTGAAATACCTGGTAAATAGGTAAAATTTGGGTCCGGGATGTTACATTACGGGCTTATTAAGGCCAGGTCGGGCCTATTATATACATATATTTAATAGATTTTATCAAATAAAACAAAAAACTATAGAAAAGTTAAGATTTGTTAATGATTAAACTAAATGTAATAAAAAAATCAACTTAATACATTAATTAGTTCACATATTTAACTAATAACTCCATAAAAAATATTAATAAAACAATTGAAAGGGCTTTAGGGCTGGTTTTTTAGGGCCGAGCCGGGCGGGTTTTGATGGGCATGTAACTGGCCGGGCCGAGGCTTTGAACCCTCCATCCTAGGCCGGCCTCATGCCCTATGAAACAGGCAGAGATGGGTTTTTTATGGGCCGCCCACGGGCTTTTAGGCCCGCGGGCCAAATGATGACCCCTAAATGTACTCTCTTTATGAGGCATTTAGGCCGCTCCGTTCTAGCCCACCTTGTAGCTCATTATTGGACCCATAAAAAATGGCACATGGATAAATAAAGAGGTCCAAAATCCGAAAGTAAAATAGTTGGCTCCACCAAGAGTGATCTTCCATAACATGCAAATGTGTTTAATTGGCTCACGTGAAGAAGACAATATCTGCTTGCTTGCCAACCGTTAAGCATGTCATACGAGGTCCAACTGTTTTGCTGCTGCCTTGGCCATCTCAAACAGTGGGAGAGTTTCGTTTGGGGTCGTCGGTGCCGGTGCTGTTTCACCGCACTCTTTTGTAGTGAGACTTTTTGTCTATCGATCTTCACTGTTCCGAGACCGGATTCCAGTTACTACATTGTCTATAATCATCTAACAATAAGAAGATGAATCAATCATTTTCCAGTCTTCCAGAGTTGGAGCAATGGATATATTGGACAGCGTCATGGACATGGAGACTCCGTTTAAGGTGGCTAAGAAACCTAGCTAGAGTATAAAAATTTGATAACTTGGTTTCGTATATAGAAATAGTACATAAAAATCGAAGAGAACGACAGCTCACAATGACCAAATATCCATTTGTAAATTATCGTATTTGATAGCCTTTGGTGGTTGCGATGAAGCAGAGGATCAGCACAACTATGTATGGTCCATTTCCTATGTTCGTAAAGAACACAATTCTCTCATATGCGCATAGGACGGCTACGGCTTAGCCACAAAGCAAAAACAAAATGACATTATTTGGTGATTTATACCATCCCATAAGCCTTCACTTCACACTTTCATAGTGTTCGATCAAGATTTCTGATTTATGTTTTAATCAAGATTTATCATTTTGTCTGACTACATAGTTGTTCTCGTTTGCCCAGTACAATTTGGTATCACTACCAGAAGAAAAATTTTAGCCGACGAAAATAAAAAAACCAGGCCGACGAATTATTTTTTCGTCGGCTAATTAAAAATTTTCGTCGGCTATGGTCAACTTTAGCCGACGAAATTAAAATTTCGTC
>NC_020495.1:9049391-9053682 GCF_000184155.1 Fragaria vesca subsp. vesca | reverse complement strand
CAGACTATATTTCGTCGGCTATAGTTATTTTTTTTAATTTTTTTATAAGGTTTAGCCGACGAAACATACTATATTTCGTCGGCTATAGTCTGGGAAAAAAATTTTTATTACAGACTTTAGGCGACGAATATCTTAATTGTTTCGTCGGCTAAAATCTGGGAAAAAAACAGACGACATGTTTTTCGTCGGCTAAACTGCGGGACTATAACCGACGAAATTTTTTTTTCGTCGGCTAAAGTCATCACAGACGACCTTTTCCCGACGAAATCTTAGCCGACGATGGCTCGTTAGCTAAGATCTTAGCCGACGAATTATGCTAACAGGCCGACGAAAATTTTTCGTCGGCTAAAGTGCTTGTCCTGGTAGTGTATATTAGCATAGTGTCTTATTAGTAAATGAAAGACTGCAACTGACCCACGACATATTAGTTATAGTATTTGAGTTGTATATCCGATAGAAAAAGTTATTCTCATTTGATTAAATGAATCATAATTTTATTTCATTATGTGAGATTTATTATATCTGTTTTTGCTCTGTATGTACTTGACTAAATCTACAATCTCGCAATAATCCGATGGAAATGCATTTCCAACCGTAGCATATTGCAAAATAATATTCAAAATATGATATAAGCTCAGAGTAAATCACAAGTAACAAGGAATCTTCTACCGAAGTCTTTCCAACAGATGGAACTCATATATTCAGTTGGTAAGAACTATCTGGTCTCCCTCTCCCCGTCCACATCGTCTCAGATTTCAGGTCACATAGAAACAGAAAAATCGTCTTCAACCATAACATGTGAGGCATATTAATTCAAGTATTGACCATATCATCTTCTCTGACCAGAACTTATCATTGAACTGGTAACAAAAGCTGAGCTATAGCTGCCGCAACTGGTTTTCAAAGCAAAAGAAACATTTAGCATTTGAATAAGTAAAAGACATCGATGACTTGAAAGCAAAATGGGGGAGGATGTAAAAGAACCAACAGCTTCCCAAAGCATAATTTGGCTTTTGGTCAAAGCAAAGGAAAATGCAGAATCATTAGGACTGCACAAAACTAAGAGCAGCCCAGACAAGTGCTTCCAAACACTGCTATCTACCTCCTATTATCTTTCCGCAACTATTTTCTCCCACTTTTGCTCTTTCATTTTTTCTCTTTTCTTTTCTTGGATTAAAAAACAAGAAGGGTGGTTGTTAGATGTGGGTATGCCACATGTGAGCAGATTAGAGTTGGCAATACTTGTTTTATACTATTGTTTGTTTGGATCACATTTATTAAGGTTGAGATCTACTTACATAGTTGAGTGTCAATTTAGGGATCAGAACTTTCCTGGCTTAACCGGGTCTCCGACGAGCACCTCCCCTAATGGAGAGGTTGAGGGGCAGAAGATAGGGAATGTGGAAATCTGTTTCAAAGTTAATTTTATCTTAGCTAACTCAAGTTCGATGTGCGATGAGATTCAAGTCCTCATTGTGTGCCTATTCTTATAACCGAACCTGTTAAATACTTATAGATGTATAAAATTTATTCTTTCGTTTGTGTTGTATGAAGTAGACTTAAAAGAGTACAAACGAGAATGTGGGAGTTCTAAGGGATGGAAAATGGTGAGGACAACCCCTACCGTGCCGTCATACGAGAATACCACTAAACCTAGCCGGTGAAAGGGCAACAATAGGGCACAAATGGGAAATGGCAATGAGAAAGTTTGACCGGAATGACAATCGGACAACAAGCTCAACTACTCTGCCATGTTGCCACCGTCGAAAATGGGGAACTGTTTCCTAGAGAGGATCGGAAACTCCACCAACACTAGACGAAAATGGGGCACAGTTGGGAATGAGGAAGCTCTACCAAAATAGGGTTCAGACCATCCCCTAGTCCATCTCCATTGTAGTGTGATCCAAACAGCATATTCTAATTTCAATGTCACAAGCCATCATTTGAGTAGATCATGTGAAGCATGAAAAACCACATGCACAAAAGAAGCCGTAAATCAATCCCACAAGGCCGTAATAAGGGCAACTCAGCCCTAAAGTGCCCCTTGTTTGTGACATTGCTATTGACACCTCATCCTTTTAGCCATTAAAGAAAGCACACTAATCATTCATACGAGGATTTAACTAAGTCTAAGTGTCTGACTGATTCTTCGATAAGAATAGTAGCATTGGCAGATGGCACCCTCCTTTTGCCCGTATACTTCGTTCATTTCAAGGCAGATTTTCATTTTTTTAAAAACTCTATGAACTTCAGAAATTGAAGAGATTGGGATCTTCTCCAGTCACAATCAAACATATCCCATCAGAAATGTAATTCCCTTCCTGTTTCGAGGTTAGTTTGGTAAGTGAAAAAAGGGTTGCAGTTTGTTTGTGGATCACCCTCAAATCATTGACCCTGTGCTTCAAAGCTAAAACAACCACCACTTGAGTCTACAGAGGAAGAGCAGTAGATGGGGACAAGGAGAGATCAAATGGGAAAAAAAAAAAAAAAAAACTAATGGGGATAGGACAAGTTACAAGCATAACTGGAAAACTGAACCTGAAACAGAAGGAAGCAGAAGCACATTAACGCACAACTCAACACTTTGGTCAGAACCAAAGTTTTGATTCACAAGCAAAAGATGCTCTCAATCACTGCAATGGAGTAGACAAGACATGGGTGTTCAATAAAAGTTGTTACTTTGCCTTCTGGTAAGTGTAACATTCAAATAGTAAATATTGGTGCCGAAAGCACAAGAGACTCGTCAAATTAATCACTGTATGAAGGAACTACTTACTACTCGTATAGAACAGCTCATCTAGCAACGGGGGTTGTGTACCTAATTGCAAAACAGAAAACTTGAACTAAACAAGAACTCAGTTGAAATAGTAACCCATTACTTGAATTGGCTACATAATAAGAAACTTTGATCAACTTTGTGATATATGCTAGCCACTGTATTCTAGTCAACAATACATATAACAAGTTGTTACTGCAGTTGAACTTGACCAAACAGTAGTTGAAAAGTTCAGAACAAATGAATTATGGTCAAGAATGAACGAAACGCCAATAGCTGAAAGAGCATTATGATCTTTGAATGGGAAGTGAACCAGTTTTTTTTCCACCCAATTCTACCACATTGCTCATGAAACAATCAAATTTTTTACCTGATCCCAAGTTGATTCACTTGAATCACATCCACCCTGACAAGATTGTGCAACTTCTAAGCATCAGAAACCACACTGAAATCGTCTTCTTCTTGTGGAGCAGGCATGTTGAGATCTATGAAACTTTCCCGAACTTCTTTAACTTTTGTGACAACCTTCGAGTAACCCGAAGTGCCTGAGAGATGAGACCTTTTGTGACCCCCAAGTGCTTGTCCGGACCCAAAAATCTTGCTGCAAAATGGGCACTTGAACAGACTGGCACTGCTAGCTGCATTGTTAGCCTCTTCTTCGCTTTGAAAACAAATCTTCCTGTGTACGCACATTGCTTGATGAGATCGAAACAGCTTGCTGCATTTGTCGCAGCGATTCTTACCTCTCGTTTTCTTCAATTTGATCTCCTCCAATTGCTCGAACTCCTCATCTTTCACTGCAACCACAACCTCTTTCCCATTTTGTTCTTGATCTGCCTCCCCATAGTTTGCTCCCATCCACACATCCCTCGAGAGCATCATGAGGCACATGGCAACGTCCTCTTCCGGTGAAGTGTCGGAAACTGAGCTCAAAGGCTCCGGCTCGGCCGGCGGCGAGTCAACCGTTGAAGTTGTCAACTTGGGTTTCTTCATCTCCAAATTTTCTGTAAAACTCATTTTCCGATTCCTCTTGGATCGTCTCCTAGTTGGGTTTCTCGACTCGGTCTCGCTCTCCCTGTCTTGAATAACAACAGAGCCAGCATCAACCTGAAAAGAGAACTCAGGATCTGCAAGTCTGAAACTTTTCTTGGGATTCTCCCTCAACCCATAAGCCAAACCCTTCTGATCTTCCTCCTCTGGTTGATGACTACCCTTTTGCTGTTCATCTTCAGAAGATGAAGAGAAGGACGAGGCAGAGTGAGTAGACTCAGCAGGAGCGAGTTGCTGGTGTGTCTTTGGAGGGAGAGGAAGCACGGCCATGTGAGCCTTCATGTGACCACCTAATGCTCTGCCATTGTTGAAGAACCTGGAGCAGAGCTTGCATTGGTGCTTCTCCATTAGAGCAGAGCAAAGATGAGAGCTTGAAGTTGCTCTCTCCCTCTAAAGCTTTGAGCTTTGGCCTTTGAGAGAGAGAGAGAGAGAGAGAGAGAGAGAGAGAGTAGTAGTAGTAGTAGA
>NC_020495.1:9029444-9049371 GCF_000184155.1 Fragaria vesca subsp. vesca | reverse complement strand
AAAAGGAGTAGGTGACAAGCATTCCTTCTCCAAAAGACACACACAACCCAAAAATATATGATTGTAAGTAAACATATACAAGATATGAATTAGAAATAAACAGTTGTATAATTGTTTTTTATTTTTAAAAAAGACCAAATCTTTTTTATTTTTGGTGCCAAAAATTTGTAAAAGTGTGATGATGAATGGAGGAAAGAGGGACAAGTAACATGCAATCCTTGCTCATTTCAGTAAATAACCTTTTCTTTTTACCACTTTTTGGATTTGGAGGATTAAACACCTCCCATTCCATGTTTTTGAAGTTTTTGTATTTTGTATTTTTATGAATGTGTATTTATGGAAGTAGTACTCATTGCCAAAGACAATTATATGCATAATTTGTTGATTTCAAGATAAAATTCATTGAGTGCCATGGTTTTGGTTTGAAACCTATGAGCGCCTATGCTCTTTGTGCTTCATTTGCAACCCTTCTTGGTGCTACAATGCATGATTTGATGATTTGATCAAAAGAAGACGAACTTTCTATTTCATTACTTGTAGCCATACCAAATAAAATAGAGATAATTCATACTTGCCCATACATAAATTATTCTTCTCTTGATTTTTTTTTCCTCCTTTTTTTTCCCCCAAAATGTTCATGATTCTTCTTGTTCTTTATGAGCCTACTCATGTTTTTTCAACAATGTAGACCAATACAGACTCTTCTTGAATAGTCTAAACTTAAGAACTTACAAAGTCAATAGAACTGTTGGGTTTGTTGTAAGAATAGGCTATAGGGGATAAGATCATGTGATTTGAACTATAAACCAAGAATGTTTCTACCTCGTTCATCTTAATCACTAATTTCTGCTTTCATCTGATAATTTTTCAGGTACATACTCATGAAGGGCACTCTTTAGTTGTCTTCTTAATTTTCCTGAGAAATAATCTTAATTCTGTAACAGAAAATTAAATGGTAATGAATAGGTAGCTATGTGGAAAATCTTCTTCTTAGTAAATCTTTGTACAGTATTTACTATAGCTTGATATTTTTAGCAAAAACAGTAAACTGATTACTGTAACATCAGCAAATTTATGTTACTACCAACCTAAGAGAATCAGTGATATCCCAGCAATTACTATGCAAATTAATATTTAGGAATCTTCCACCTTTTGCCTTGGTTATCAGCACCAACTCTCTTACTATACAATTATAAGCAGCAGCTTGCTTTGCCATGCCGGCCGGTGCTTTTCCTGGACCGTTACTTCCACTTGCAATATACAGTTGGTATTTGATTTTTGCAATTTTTCTTCTTCTTTCTTGTGCTAAACCATAATTTCACTCTTGCGCAGGGCCAGGTTTATGTATGTGGGGGAGATTAGTCTGGCTTTGTTAGGATACTCGAGTGGATTTCGGTCTGAATACTGATTAGGTGGGTGTGTTTCTACTTCCTAGCTTGCTATCTCACTCCCAATAAAAAAATGTTTTGAATTTAAGCTGTTTCTGGTCTAAGTATCTGTTATAACAAAATGACCATTATTTCTTAAAGGAGTTATTATGACAAGAATTTTTATAACAGAAAATGGAAGAGCGGCTTTCATGTAACAGAGGGATTAGAACGTAACCAACACTAGCACTAGCTTTTGCCTTTTGTTGTTGAGAAATGAATCAAGTTTATTATGCCACCGAACATGATGTGACTCAGCTGGTTGATGAAGTAGGAGCACTGGAATTGTATTTGTCAATAAGTAGCACAGTTATGACACTTCTAACAATTTGTCTTCGCCTTTAATCCGGTTCTCTTTTTTCGTTCATACAAAAGCCACAAACTGTACAACTAGACTAGTGCAAGCTCACCTTAGCACAACAGAATCAAAAATGTCACCATAGGGAAGCTGGCTAGTAAGCTATAGCATGCCTCGACTTTCGAGTTTTACTCGTAGATCTTCTCATTTAAACAATTCGTCAAATATTTTGTCTAAAATAAAGCCTCGTATACGAATTACTCAAAATTAAACATATAACGAACGTGTTAAACAAAGTAGCAAATCAGTATTTTGTAATCAAACGCAGCTCAACCTTCTCAAACTCATTTTCTTTTCGATATTTTATCGAACAAGTTGCCTACACGTATTAGTTTACCTCACCAGCCTATATGTTTTCAGTTCAACATTTCGACTAACTACATTATTGAACCCTTGTGGATCTGCATAGCGAAAGGGATCGAGTGGACCGAGTCACAGTAAATGATGATCCAGAAATAGCAGTAAAAGCCTGTAACTCAGCGAGTAAACCAATTGTAGAATAAGGGCACTGGTTGCAGTGGTTACTCTCGTACATCCACCATTACCATCCTTCCCAATTTGGCTCCTGACTCGTGTCTCGAGGCCTGCATTCTGCCCTATGCAGACAAACTGAAACAGAGCAGGATTGGCAAACAGATACCCATCTCCCATACTTCGCAGTTCTCAGTTTTCTCTCTGCGTGCCACAGTACAATTCAAGTGTACAAACAAACCCAGAAACAAGACCAGCATCACTGCCTCACTTGTATTGTACTATTGTATATCTCAATCTTTTCTGAATTTCCGGGCCCGTGCGCAATTTAATTTCTCTTTTTTTCTTTTAATTTGAGGGAGGTATCTTCGAAAGATGAGAAGAGCTCATGCACTAGAGAGCACTTTGGACCCTTTGGTAGTTGGTACGTTTCTATGTAGAGGGATTTGAGGGTACTTCTCATATGATGGGTCCATTTGCATATCAAGTGATTACAGTTGCATTATTTGCATATGGTTAATCGTGGGGATGACAAAACTGCCCATGAGTACGAGTTTTGTGCACTCCAATCCCTTCTACACAAAAATACATAAATTATAAAAGAAACTGTTGGAGATGTTGGAAGGGTAAAAAAACGGAAATTTAATACTAACAGCTATAATTGTGTATACATGATAGTGAACGAGAGTGGGCGGAGCTATGCACAGGCCATAAGTGGCCATGGCACCCAAGCTCTTTCCTCTACATGTAATTTATCATTTGAAATTAGTCCAAGTACCTTCATACTTGTGATTATTGTACAAAATGGCCCCCCTCAATCCTAAACTTTGGCTCCACCAGCCTGAGCTTGGGCATGTTGGAAGACTTTGAATCTTTGATTGCTCGGGGGTTTGAAGGTTCCGACGGCTCATGACTTCTTTTTCGGAATGAATGTACATGTTAGATTAACGTTGGTCACATGCCATACACGTTAACGTACCGAACGTGTGACCATCGAGTATTCACAAGTGGACTAACCTAAATTTGCTACCATGATAAGGTAACTTAAACATCACGTCCAATATTATTAGACTATCGTCGGAGAGGTCCAGAGGTCCAAAAAACCTTCAAAACTAAATAAAACAATGTTCTTACTTGGGTAATCTTACCGGGACTCAGACATCATACCGGTTAAATAGATTTCTACATAGTGGTTCTAAAGCCGAAGAGTTTTACTACAACATGAACCCATAAAAGGATTTCTCACCAGCACCCACTAGCTAGCTTTCTATGCACGAGGAATTATGTGGCTTCTACTTTGCACTTTCAAAATGCTCTCACCTGGTTTCATTCAATTGGAGAACGAGAGATTCCCAGCGTTAGGTGAGATTCATCACATGTGTGACACATAGCTCTCTCCTCCATATATGCACTGGCTTCTTGACCTCCAAACTACACATGAACCAGCGTGAACTGATAAATGCCTTCATGGGTTAACTTCGTACTCTTCTTGATCGACTGTGATTGTTCATATTTGTAGATTCTTTCAACAATCTGGATTTTGGAAAGGCGTAAAGTTTTTGAATTGAACATGTAAGATACGTACATACGCTTAAGATAATGAAATACGATGTATTGATGGTATTCTCGATGTCGAGTATTCAAAATTGTGTTTCTAAAAGTTTTTTCTAGTGAGATGATTGAGTATGTTTAACCTATTTCCTTTGTACCATTTCGCATTCATCATCTTACAAAAATGTACAACTTATATTTTGTTTTGTGAAGACATTGATTCAATCTTCAATTTAACTAGGTGAGGATATGCAAGGTTTGTTTCACTTATCATTTGAATTATATGACAATTTTGCAAGTCGTTCTTTATTAGCAACCAAAAGTAAAAGAGAATAGAAATTAGCTAGGCCAATGTATATAGTTGTTTCATATAGTACACACTTGGTTGGCCAACGAAAAGGAAAGGTAGATACTTTGCTTGATGATATGCATTGTGACAATCAGCAGTTTCATTCTCGGAGGGGGTCTTTATCGTGATTCATGACCAACCACATAACCAAGTGTTGGGATATTAAAATCAAAGACCGAGTGTAGTTGAGTAGCAGCTCTGATTTTAAATGTTCTGCATATTATTTCTACTTGAAGGTTTCACCATGTACAAAATGTCTGGAAACTCATGTTCACATATCTTCTGAATGAGTTGAATCTTCATTGTTTCGTAAATGTGATTACTTCAAAGAGATTGCAGAGATTTCTACTACAGATTTTGTGACTACTACAAAATCTTCATTATTGAGTATGAAGTTATATATAAACTACTTCAAAGAAGCTATGCTCTAGAAAAGAAAATAGATACTGTGGAGCTCTTAACTATTACAGTTGAAATTGGAATTATGTATTCTGCTGCTGAGGTCCCAAAAGACCAAATGGCTACTACTGATGTTACATCTGAATTGAATTTCATTAGACTGCTGTTTCAACTGAGCTAAACGAATTCTTAGATTTACGGAAACTTTAGGGGAATAAAGCTGCCGTTAATCCTAACTTGTAGTAGGTTTTTGAATTTATAAATGTGTTCCTGCATGTTCAATCTTTAAAAAGAGAAAGGGATAAAAAAATTTGAGGGAAAAAATCATTTCAGTAATAACTTAGTGAACACGTTTCATGTTCTAACTAGTGCAAAACTATGTCAATCTGCACTGTTACTTCAGCCCAGAAAAAACTGCAGACATTGCTGCAGCCTGAGTTTTCAAACCATGTGACATACTGATATATGACTTGTGGAACCTATTTGAACTCAACCATAGTTTCCAGGAAGATAAGAAACGCCATTATCAACTTAATCTTGTAATATTCGTTTTATCCCGTTAAGCAAGGGAGTACTCAAGTCAACAGAGGTCATGTGTTTAATTAGGCATTTCCTTCTCTCTGATTATGGCTCCAAAATGGCGGTCTTGTTTGCGAAATTGATCTTGAAAAGAAGAATACAAAGTAGGTTTGTTCTTCAATAAGTAGACACTTTGCATGAAGTATAAGTAGGATTGTGGGTTGAGCTATGTGAAGGTTGCATGAAGTATATTTCATCTCTTCGATCAGCAGTCTCACATATCAGCATGATGTTGTAAAAAATTTCACATGCGATTATATGACAGTCAAGCTGTACATGAGCTTTGTTAGATTAGCTTCTACCTGCAATTTTCATATCTGTTGTGATAAGGTATCTTGTCATCTTTAAGAAGAGCATGCATGAGATGAGTTCTGCCTAACTGAGATTCGAGGAGTTGCTGAAAGAGGTATTAACTGCCACTTAAATGGTAACCTGCTTTCACTAGTCCTTTTACAAATACTCCGCAGCCTAGGACTTCTTAAGGTGTTGTATATAGTGGTTTACACTTTACTACAGTACTACACGAATTATCCCAATACTGTGATTTACACAATGTCAGATGCTACTAATTTCCTCCTAAAAGAATGCACAGGATTTCTGGTAATTGAGCCCATAATTTGTCTATACTATTAACTACAAACTCTGTATACTTCCAAACCTTCCCCCCTATATATAAAAAGGAAAAGCCTAAACTGGATCTGAAATATTAACTGCCCAGATTCATAATACTCTTCCCCAAGCAAGAGAGTATCCCCAACTTATACACAGCAAAGCAATAAAGGTAGTAGCCATCATGGTGATTCTGCAAAAAACAGTAAAGGAAAGTACCATCTCTTACTGACTAGTACCGAGCAATATCAAGCAAATAACCAGTTCACTAAATTTTTAGGAATTATGCAGAAGGCCTTGTTCAATCTTATTGTTCTGATAGATCAGAGAGCACATTGTGTAAGGGGCCAGTAGTCTGTATCAAATTCTTACTCCCCTAGAACCACTTCGTCCAACTTTCCTATCCGTTTACCAAAATATATTTACAAACCAGATGATGATGATGACACAAATGATCAACTTAAAAGAGGCTTCTCTGCATCAAACTCACTTTCCAAGTCAATCCCATCTGGAAATCCTTCCTTTCCTTTAGCCCATAGGAAAAAGTAGAGCCCAGTAAACATGAGGCACATGCCAGCAAGGCTGAAAGAAATATATACAAATCTAGATTAAGTTTCTAATACTTTAATTCTCATATTTACAATAAGCTGTAAGATTAAAATCAGTAAGGATTTAGAAGATAGTTGAAGTACCTTCCAACACTGATGGATTCTCCTAAGGTGATAACTGAGAGAATAACTGAGCAGACAGTTCCAATGGGGCTAAACATTGACACCAAAACTGGCCCTCTCTTCTTCATTGCCCACCCATTGAAGCTAATACAAGCTCCACTCACTATACCTGCCTGTAACATAGAAAGTTACAGAAAAGAAGATCACGTTAGCGCTTCAATTTTGCAATTATTCCGTTCACAAAGAGCGTCATACTAATCCCCTAAACCTTAGTAACTATTAGCTAGATGTATGTTCTTCGCCGATTAGTATCGAAGCATTTGTTGCAAGAGGCATTAGGTTTGGAACCTCGAATCCCTATATCCCTAATTAATCTAATAATGTTGGGATTGGGTCTCGAAAATAAAGACAACAAAAATCATACTTACAAGTAAGGAAAAGCCAATCAAGTCTCGAGCACTGACAAGGGGCCAACCAGTTTCAATTTTGTGATCTTGAATGAATTGTACAGCAGCAGTTATAAACACCCCTATGAAAGATGTTATGGCACACAAGGAAATAGGTGCAGGAAAATCACCCAATGTTGTAGCCTGCAGTAATAAAATGAACACAAAGACTACTGATTAATACTTCTCTAATGAAGGAAAGGTACGTATAAGCGAAGATAACAGTCCTAATTATTTATGAACTTGTTATGGAAGATCATCACCTGCAAGACAATATTGCTGGACAATACAAACACGGCAGCAAGGAGATACAAGCACCCGATAAGCTTCTGCTTATCGAAGATCACATCAGGAGAATGAGCTTGAAGCTGAAACTTTGTTGCTGGGGTGGAAGTGGTGCTTTGCATTACGCTCATTACGAGAGCGCCTACCACACACAACATTGTGCCTAGAATCTTCACTTTGCTGTACAGACAACTAATTTTCATTCTCTCCAATCTGCATTTCCATCATAACAAAGTAGTGTTCTGTTATATATATTCTAATGATTTTATAAAAGTAGAGATGATGATTAAACTATAGTCTATAGATACCTAACAGTACAAGCGATGACAAATATAAGTCCCGGAGCAAGATTAGGCATGGCTGTTGCCATTGCTGGTGAAGTAAGCACGATCCCCTTTAGAAACAGTACCTGGAACAAAGTTACTCTGCAGCAAAAAAAGGCAAGAAATGTCATTTTAACAATTTTCATTTACGATGACACTGAACTTTTGTTTCCAATGGAGCATGTCCCTGAATGGCGACCCGCCGCGCGCCATGTTCGACTACTTATTTTTTTTTTTTTTTGGCTGAATAAAAATTGCTTTAGCTACTAGGAAAAATAAAAAAGTTTCTTTCTTGCTTGAAATTCAAGTTAGGAGAACTCGATCGAGTAGCATAAAAGTGTAGTTATAGGGAAAATATTTTTTTTTTCACATTCGATTTGACAAAGAAGAGTGAGTATAACACTATTCTAACAGGAAAAACAATTTCCTATTTACTGATTTAAGAAGAAACATGTCCCCTTGCGAGTAATGAAGGTGAAAGAGTAAACAGTAGAGATGAGAGTTTAGAGTTTGATAGAATGGAAAAATAATAAGTTTTGAAATACAGCAACTACCATTCAAAACCTTGTATGTATATCCATGGAAAACTAGAAGGTTAGGTCTCCAGAGCATTGTGTACGTTACGCTTATTAAGCTTCAAATGCTTAATGTACCAAACAAAACGAGTAGATTAATTGACAAACTATATCTCACACTAATATGAAGGCATAGCGAAGATCAAATACTGCATACTAAATTAGTGGATTTTAATTTTGTATGCTTTTCAATATCATGAACGTATACCCTAACAGAATTAATTGATTTAATTATATATGCTTCGATCTCATGCTTTGTGTTTTTTTTTTTTCATTTTTTCTCGTCAGATCAGAACAAAAGGAACTAAAAAAATTTGGCTTGGCTTCCTATTTTGTTTGATAATTATAAACACACATGAGATTTCTTAAAAACTCTCAAGGTTAATTCGGATATGTTTTTCTTTTGTGAATTTCTGAGGTTCACAACCCCCTACCCCCCCCTCTCGATATCAGAACTTGTATCTTATATATGGTCTATGAAACACGCCATCACAACTTTCAACACAAGAACAAAGTGATGAAATGGAATAATACAACAAAGCATGCTAATTGATTACGATAATTGATGCTTGTGGGTTGGATAAACAATGAGTAGCTAAACGGCATTCTAGGGAAAAGAATAAATATATCTAATACGTTTCAGTAAAAATCAAAGGTAAAGTTTGATATATACCCTCCAAAGGCGATCAAAACCAACTGAATCACAAACTTGAGGCTGATTGTGCTCGGCCATTTACTCCTGCAATTAACCAAAACACAGATGATCGAATTCATCAAACCTCATAATCTACAGCGAGGGTTGAAGAAATGCATTCAGATATATAATATCAATGATTTTCTATATCAAAAGTTCAAAACAATAGGGTTTAATTACCGTACCTTTCAAAACAGTAAGCAATGGGAGCGAGGATGATGAAGGTAGCAAAGCTGGAGTAGATAACAATAGTGAGAGGGTTAAGCCCAAAAGACATGAAATAGCTCAGCAATATAGAATTCCCAGCATACACAAATTGCACCCCTACCAATCCCCCTATCATAGCAACATCTTCGATCATCTCCCGCTTCAATGTCCTCATGTTTTTCCTTTCCTCCTCACCAAACAGAACCCTAGCTATTCTGGTCGATCGGTGAAGAACAACACACCCCAGCACAAACTTTGTAATAATCACCTCTCGTTCTTCTTATGTTTCTTCTTTCCCACCTGTATTTCCATCCCCCGGCCTCTTCTGGGTTTTTGCTTTCAAGGGAGAAGTTATTAGTTGTGTACGTAAAAAACTTGTGTCTGTTTTGGCCTTTTCTTCTCTACCTGTGTTTGATTTCTGAGCTAACCTTCATGGGGGTTGTTCGTTGTTGGTTGCTAATATTCTATACCAGACGGTCTTCTCCTTGTTCGTCGCTTTCAGGAGTCTCTCCAATCCTTTTTATAGAAGTAAATAAAAATTAAGTGCCTCCTTTGAACTGTCCCTTTCTCTTTGTTATTCTTTCCTGCTCGACCTAACTTCTGTTTTTTTACGTCTGTGATAATCTTTTTACCTAGATTGGTGTTAATCGATCACTTTCCTTTTTACCATATCGGATTACGTTTCCTAAATTTTCTCGTTGCAAAGCATTTGGTGGAGCAACGGTTTCCACATCACGTACCCACGAAATTAATCCTGCCACTGCACATAGCTTTCATAAAATTTCAATAGGAAGTTGAGCCGTTGCCGTCGTGGTTGTCAAACTCAGAAAGAGATGTTAATCGTATCAGATACAGTAGAAAACGTTACATATCGTTTCAAACACTTCAACTTAATTGTTCAATGGTTAATCTTAAACCTTGTGATCGAGTTAGGTTTCAAAACTTCAAGATTATTTTGTCTTTAGAAATTTAGTAACTTCATACATACAAGAGTATTTACTCTACCCATAATCTTCCTCTAGTCCTGTAAGCAGAAAAGAAAGTTTATTAGTGCTGGCCCAGATATATTATGTGCATATATTGTGCAATTTGATTGTCTTGAATCTCTGACAATTTCAATCCAAACTATCCTTCGATGAACAGATGTTAGAGAAGTGTCCTTCTTTTGAAGTTTTGGTGTTGAAATGTCTATAGGGAGGTAGATATGTTAAAGACGACTACCGTATATTACACCTTCTCCTACCAAAGTTTACAGATACTATAAACTCTTATTTTCTATACATGAATAAAGAATCTAATTTATTTTCCTTGGATGAATTCACTACGCTTTTGAAACAAATGACATGTATTCATATTTAGTTCTTCTACTGAAAAATCATTGCATAAGCATAATTCTACATTTTTGACAATTAATAAGCATACCTAATTAGAGAGTTTAACATCATTCGTGAAAGTCTTCTGAAAGAGCTATACACTAAGACGTCTACGAATACTTCTTGAGTTACCTTGATACATCAAAACCTAGTGAGTAGTGAAATATAATTTTTTGATTAACTCTAATCAGAAAAATCTCAATTACATCAAGATATTATGTTGTGTTTGGATTAATTATTTTCAATGTCCATAGAAATTTCAAAATCATAAGAATTACAATTTTATGAATTTAAATTTCATTAATTGAGAATTTCATTGTTTGGATTTCATGATGTAGAGTTTTAAAATGACAAGAATTTGTATTTAGACTAATCTCAGTTAAGAGAATTGACAAATGACACATTTTGTGAGGAATTCAAGTCGAGAATTTAAACTCCCAAATTCTACGATTATTTTCCCGTGAAAATTGTTAATTTCACAGGATAAGAATCCAAACGGGAGAAACAATCCTAAAAAATTAAGAATTTCTTATTTTTAATTAAATTTATAAAAATTCACCTGCGTTCAAAAACATTTAAACCATAATCAATATCAATATATGTGGACTTCATATGTTAGAGTGGTTCACATTGTGTTGAACCATGCAAAGGTATCTGACGTATCTCTCCAAGAGAATCCGAAAACACCTCCAAAATCTTCCACCTTGTGCAAATTATATCAACAACATTATCCCAACTCGTAACAATACAAATTTCACGGCAATTCCTCATGTTGAAACTTCTGACGCATGGGCAAGTATCATTCTTGACCTTGCCCAATGTGGCACCAGAACTGAGCATGCCTTGTTTGAGGCCTCTCACATGCTCAGCTCTGGAACCAGACCAAATGGGTACTTGTTGGTTCAGATGGTCAGAGCTTCAGCCAACCTGGGCTGGGATTTCTGTGGCCTCCAGCTTCATACCTACATTTTGCGGTCTGGGTTTCGCTCCAATGTCTTTGTCTCCACTGCTCTGATCAACTTTTATGTCAGAATCAGCTCATTGAGTAATGCTCACAAGGTGTTCGATGAAATCCCTCAACCAAGTGTAGTTTCTTGGAATTCATTGATTTCTGGATACGCGCATTCGGGGAATTACAGTAAAGCGTTGAGTTTGTTTCTTCAGCTGGAAAGGTCTGGAGTTTCTGCAGATTCGTATTCATTAACAGCGGCTTTAGGAGCTTGTGGCCAACTGAGATTTCTGCAGCTAGGCAAGTCAGTTCACTCAAAGACTGTGAAACTAGGTTTGCAAGACAGCACTGTTGTTTTGAATTGTTTGATTGACATGTATGGGAAATGTGGATTGCTTCAGGAGGCAAACCTTGTGTTTAATAACATGATAGAAAGGGATACTATTTCCTGGAATTCTGTAATAGCGGCTAGTGCTAGAAATGGAAGTTTAGAACAAGCATTCAGTTTTTTGCAGCAGATGGATGACCCTGATATAATCTCATACAATGAAATGATAAATGGCTTTTCGCGGTTTGGAGACATAGAAGATGCTATTGAACTTCTACTTAGTATGCCAAATCCAAATTCATCTTCCTGGAATTCAATAATTACAGGATATGTAAACAGGGGTCGAGCACGAGAAGCTCTGGATTTCTTCTGCAAAATGCAGATGGAGAATGTAGAAATGGATCAATTCACGTTTTCAAGCATTTTAAGTGGAGTTGCAGGTATTTCGGCTTTAACATGGGGAATGCTAATTCATTGCTGCACAATAAAATATGGTTTGGCTACATCAGTTGTAGTTGGTAGTGCTTTGATTGACATGTACTCCAAATGCGGGAAGGTAAGCGATGCTGAAATGATCTTCCATTTACTTCCAGAGAAGAATTTGGTGACATGGAATGCAATGATCTCTGGATTTTCTCGGAACGGTAATCCTTCACAGGTGATGCTCTTTTTTGAGCAGATGAAAAGGGAGAGAGACGTCAAGCCTGATGAAATCACATTCCTTAATGTTATATCTGCGTGTTCACATAATCAAATTCCATTCGAGAGTGCACTTCAATTCTTTGAATCAATGATTGGAGAGTATGGGATTAAGCCGACTCTTGAGCACTGTTGTTCTATGATCCGGCTTATGGGGCAGAGAGGGGAGGTGTGGAGAGCAGAGAAGTTGATATTCCAGCTCGGTTTTGGGGCATGCGGATCAGTTTGGAGGGCACTGGTCGGTGCTTGTGGGGACTGTAGAGATTTGATGGTTGCCAAATATGCTGCTGCAAAGGTGATACAGTTAGAAGGTGATGATGAATATGTTTATGTTAAGATGTCCAACTTGTATGCACACTATGCAAAGTGGGAAGATGTGAGGGTAGTGAGGATGAAGGCGAAAGGAATGAGAAAGGAAGCTGGCTATAGTTGGATAGAAATGGAAAATGTAATCTCAAATTCTGAATATCGATGAAAATTGGTATCAGCTTGAGTAGTTACGATCCCAAATTTGTTCAAATCCTGACGGACCAAGCTTTGGATCAACTATCCAAAGAACACAAAGTGAATTGCATAAAGTGAAACCCTCTAAATTATAGACATTTTGACAATCCAAATTCACTAATCAAAGAAAAAGATTCTAAATAGAGACCACAGTCAAAACAGAGAGCAACCCTAGCGACCATAAGGTCTATTTACCCAGCTTTGAAAGCATGGTTCTCATGAAGGTTTATTTAATTGGTTCTGCTAATTGTCAAAACAAGTTCTTACAGTCCAGTTTAAGATGTTTGGAGAATTAGAAGATAGCGAAATAAATTTAAATTTGCCCCTCCGTCCAAACTTTCTTTTAGGCATATGTCGATGAGTCGATGAATAATGACGCATGATAAGTAAGCAATTTAGAGCAAATGCTAGAAACCAAATGCATGAGCAGGTGGATTGGCAAATGCTATTAAATCAGATTAGTGCAGCAAGACAATGTAAGATCAATAGGGGCCTTAGGGGGATGATAGGGCAAAGTCAGGGAGGATATTCTATCAACATTTTCACTCATAAAACATGAAATAAATCACAAGTTCTTCAACTATATCAAGAATGCCACCTCGAACTGCATGGATACTGATTCAATGATCAAAGTCATCGTATACCAGTCCAATTAATTAGTATTGAGCAAGCCAGCTGAGTTATTATTTTCAAGCTCCCTATCTTGTAGGAAGAATCAAATTTAGCTTTCAGTACTGTAACAGTGTAACCTGGTCTGAATTAATAAAAACTACAAAATCTGTGATTTTCCATTCCCGTGAAGGTAACTTCTGATCATGATGACAGCCTGCTGCAAATCACCTTGGAACAGACAAACCAAGCTCTGGATCATCAAAGAATACAAAGACTTGAATTAGGACCCAATAAATTGAAACCTTCTCAATTAGAAATAAATGCAGAGTCCGTGACATTCCAATTTCAATAACAAATGAACCAATCAAAAGGACTACAGTTTAAGATGTGCTTTAGAAAAAATAGGCTCAACATCCCAGCATTCTTTACAGCATTCACTAAATCTGCTTTCAGACAACAGTTCAAATGGCTAGGTAGTATATAGTCCAATAACTGGTCATTTAAGTAGTTTTGCAAAATATTTTAACTCGGACACAATGAGATGGCCCACCTCCATTATACAGCAAACATGTCAACATGTCTCACGTACCATCAATTCCATCTGGGAAAAGGAACAGCTATGTTATCAAACCACTTCTACTTGTTTGGAAAGAATTTACTGTATAAGTTTAGCGAAATGCCGAATTATGTATTGTTTGCATCACATGGTAACATCTTGCCATACCATCAATAACTTACCAATTAGTTATAGCTTCCGATTTTTATAGTACTGATACCTCTATTGGAGAGCACACAAAGACTATAGACAACTAACTAAAACATGTCTCAACATATACTGGCAGTACAAAAACAAATATAGCTTGAAGATAACAGATTAACAGTACCGCAAATGGAAACTCATCATAACATCATCCTAGATTAATTGGTCCATTACTAATCTGCATATTAAAAGTTATGCGCCATAACATGGAAACTGCGGGTTCAGCCAACCAAATTGAAAAACCAATCCTTAAACAAGATGGAACGGAAGTTTCTTAATCTAACATAAACATTTTAAAGGTTTTTGAGCAAAAACTCATAGCTTCGTACTTGGTAATGAGCAGCAGGCCATAATTAGCAGGTCCAGTTTATTTCTTTCAAGCATATGGATATTATGTGCCTGCAGGAACCAAATATTCCAGTCAGATAATACACCTCTTGAGTTCCATTGCCTTAAATGTCTTATTCTCATCCGCCAAAAGAAATATCCCATTTTCCATTAGCTCATATAAATTTGTCTCTATGAATGCCTCTAATTCATAAAGCATATCCTCATTACAGGATACTCAGGATCCTTCTATGTTAGACTCGAAACATCTCTCAAAGTAAACAATGTTTCTTCAGGTTCCACAGCATAGGGGAATCACATAACGAGGTCAACCAGATCATTTCAAAAATTAAAAACGTGAGAATGATGAAAACTAATGACAAATGGTTAATGTTGATCAATTCAGTGAAGTTCAGTAATGTAAATCCAACTGATACTTCAAACTGTTGCTACTACCATAAATCCAATTTGTTTCAATACAAAATTCAACGAGACAACCAACCAACCAAAGTCGAAACGAAACCCAAGTAAGCAAACACCATGCGAACAAAAACATTACAACAAACTGTGGTAGAAGCAAAAAAGCGACTCACAATTCAAAAAGAAAGCAAAAGTTTTAGAGGCTGGGAGAGGTGCGGCAGAGAGTACCCTGTGAGAGCGCCCGGCAGCTCCTCGAAGTTGTGCTCAGCGCTGACGTCAGCCTCGCCGCGGCCACCGCGCTGTGGAGCGGCAGCAGAGATTGCACGCATCCCAACACTCCCGTAGACCTGAAAATCCAAATATCAATACTTGAACTTCAAAAGAATTAGCAATCCAGAGAGAGAGAAGGAGACCTGTTGATAGAGAAGCCGCGAACTGGAGCGGAGGAGGGAGCGGAGGCGGGGCCGGGGAAGCGTGAGGTGGGGGATTTAGGGGCGTTGGATCTGATGGCCGATCGGATGGAGGATAGGGACGCTCTGCTGGCGAATTGTCTGCAGGCGGAAGCCATGAGAGGGATGTGAGATCTGGAAGAAGATGCTTTTGGATTGGAGTTTCAGAGGGTTTAAGGGTTTTAGCCGCAGAGATACAGGATTCTTATTGGTTTGGGCTTCGGCTGTTGTATATCTCTCTTGGGTTTAACCATTTATACGGGGCTACTATTTTTTTTTTTTTCTTTTTCTTGACTCAAGGAAGCAATTCTGTTAAAACTATTACTTGATCGAGTTGGATACAAATATATCGTAACACATGCATATAACATGTTGGAGCGTCTTCAAAATAAGAGAAAATTGTGTTAGCCTCAAACTAAAATAACCGTTACATACCCTTCCGTTGTCATATACAGATAAAATAAATAAAAGATTGTAACAGTACCGATACATAGGAATATGTCTATTCATTCAAGAGTTCAAACTTTACTATAAATCCAAAAGATAGTTCGCGTCGAATACAGAACCCTTGAGAATTAGAGTACTATCCTTGCACACAAATGGGCCCAAATACATGGAGATTCTAAGATATTGGACACCCAACGTGTTTCAACAAATCTGGGCTTCTGACATGTATTGGGCCACCTATCAGATTTGAGCCACCCTTGAGGCTTTGAATTTGTTCTGACTTCTGAGCACTCAAACTTTGACGGTTGTTCAGTCCCGGTCACCGTCTGTCGAAAGAGAGGAAGTTTCTGCCAAGAGGCTTTGGCCACCACTTGTTGAATCTTCTTCGGCGTCCATCGTTGTATGTAAGAGCAGCCATTATCAACTTTGGTTCCATATCAAAACCCGTCCCATATCTTACGGCCAAATCGTCCTTATGAGATTCGTCGCCTTCCTCCACAACTCAAGCGTATCAATCATCGTTGAGAGCCAATCTCCCCAGCTGCGCCTCTGGCTTTCTAGTCCGAATCAGTTCATCAGCTTCTAAACTACATAGTTGACCCAACCGAACACTGCCTAATATCTTGTATGCATCACACTTAATCACATGTATATTTTGTTTTTAGCCTTTAATTTTACGGGAGTGAACTTAGGGTCTGGGGGTCAAATCTTTTCCAGAAGTAATAGTCTAATAGATATCACATGTCTTTGTAAATTTTCTAGTGATCGTCTTCAACTTCATCTATGTTTTGAATCGATCAAAGCCTGCATGTTTTGTTTCTTACTTGGACTTCTTGACACAATACTACAAAGTAATCATCTTAGTATTTTTCTTAGCAACTCAATGAATAAATCAATATATGAGAGAGATTGCAACTGGTACATGTTATATTCAAGTTTGCCTTTTCTGCAAGCTTCCTCTCTCTGACTTCTGTTATAGAAAGTTCAAAGATAGGTACCTTTTTATTCTTGAGCTATAAGTTATACTTTAATTTCCCTCAAAAATTCAGGTTAAGCATATTCTTTGCAGTGCAAATTGGGTTGGTAAGACTTCAAAATCCCATCCCACAACAAATATTCCCCCCTAGCTAGGATAATTAAGTCCCACTTTCATTGGATTTCAAAGTTGACCTCCCATAATCCATATGCTCTTCATTTTTACCCTTTTCCATTCTCCTATTTTGGTCTCAAATACAATCTGATCAAACTCCTAAACAAATAGTCATGTAAAAAGAATCCTCTAACTGTTCCTTTCAGTATGTTGTGTGTTTACAACTCCAAGAAAAAAATGGAAAAAATACAAGTATAATTAAGAATCTGAACCAATTAATCAGAAGAAGAGAAAAATCAAAGTGATGAGTGATAGAGAAATTGTCCACTTAGAAGCAAATGTGGTGTCCAAATTAGTAACTGCGTGGTTGTAAGAATTTTCCGACTGCAATGAGCTATATTTGAAATTAGGGTTTGACCCGTACAGTGCCTGAACGCCTTCCACGTCATCCATCTTGAGGTCCACTTTCTTAGTCCTAGGACTCAGACTCGGGTACATGACAGCTTCCTTGACCGAGGAGTGAGCCAACCCAAGTACATGCCCAATCTCATGCGTTGCCACGGACTCCAAATCCACGGCCACCTTCGACTTGTCCGATTCGAAATCGACGGCCCAAGTTTCCGCCGCGTCGAGGTGGAACCTCCCGTTCTCGGGAGAGAAAGCGTGAGCTAGAACACCCAACACACCATCGAACGGCTCGCCGTCGCCGTGATCGCCTTTGTAAAACCCGATTTTGATGTCCGCGGAGGAATAGTCTTTGGCTTTTGTAAAGTTGACCGGAATCACCGCAGACCACCGAGAGAAGGCGCGGTGGAATATTGCCTCTATGTCCGACGAGCTCACGTAGCTGATTACGTGGTTGGGGCTGAAGGCGTACGTGAGCGACTTCGCGGGAGCCCAACGAGGCTTCCCGTAGAAGTAGGCGAAGCGACGCGTCGTGTGCAGCTTTGCAGCAGGCATGCGCAGCCCCGCGTCGCTCACGCCGCATCTCGGCGAGGTGATGGCCGAGATGGTGTCCGAGTCGAGCTTACCCGTGACAGGCAAGCTCAGCTTGGATTGATATAGAGTCAGAGCCGATTCAAACTGCTTGTCGAAGAGGTCGGTGAAGTTGGTCGTGTCAGGCACCGGTAAATAGCCGAAACGGTGGAAGTACTTCTTGAGCTCCGACATGCCGACCAGCTGGCTCCCCTTCCCGGCGTCAAGGAACTTCGTGAAGTCGTGCCACGCGGCGTTGGGGGACACGTTGGCGGTGGCAGTTAAGACGGTTACTGCGGGGTCGGGTAGGATTCTGGCGGGAAAGCATGGGCGGGAAAGGAAGACTAAGCAGAAGAATAACACGGAGAACGAAGAGTTGTAACTTGAAACCGCAAGCATGGTGTTGGTTATTTTGGGATGTGAGCCGATCATGGAAAAGCTGAGAGGCTTTTTATTTAGGAACTTTTGCAGGATTAGAATAATTAGTGATAAATTTTTAATGAAGGATGTATAAGAAGTATCGAAGGTTAATTTGGCTGAGCTAGGAAATGTGGATTGACGAAGAAGAAGAAGATAGAAGAGCAGAGAAGAGATGATGGGCAGAAGAGTTAAGGAAGATTCTGCCGTGTTTGTAGTTTAGTTGGAGAGATTCTGACTTTCAAGAGCAAATGATGGGTAAACCACTTGAGTCTGTTTTCTGTTGGTTATAGATTGCATTCATTCTTTTCTTTTCTTTTCTTTTCCTTCCTCGCGTACACTTAGACCAGGTGGAATATTATACATGGATACTTGGATATGGTTGAACTAATTTTTAGGATTCTTTTTATTTTACTTTTATGATTGAAATCGTGATATATATATATATATGATTAGGAATTTGCCAAAATGGTATGTAGATGAGTTAGTTGATCAGTTAATTAACCAATATTCCTTTTGGTTGATCAAATTAGGTGATTTAAAATCCTTATCCTTTCTGTTTTAGGGTTAACTTGTGATACAAGGTATCTCCAACGGAATGAAGCAATGTTTGACTGTCCAGACTTCTTCTCTCATTCATTTCCAAGTGAATTCAAATAAGAGAAAAGGACTAGCGGGGTCAAAATTATGATTTAAAGTAAAGATGACTTCATTGCTTGGTTCAAGAATTAATGCCACTACTTCATTTAAGAGTGTCTAGTTCATTTTTGTATACAAAGAAACATTCAAAAAAACAGCAATCAATTCATGAAATACCAAGATTTCCATCTATCGACGGGTCTATCTATCAATAAAAGTACTCAAAATCAAATGGTCGGGATGTCATTGTACGTTAAATCTAACAAGTTAGAGTCCACGTTTGAGTTCATTGGTTTTGCCAAATGAAATACCATTGAACTATTTGATTAGGATGATAACGATTTCATTAGTGGATCATGTTATATTTAATTATCGGCTTGCATAATTGGATTACATGTTCAAACACGTTTAGTTACTTGAAAATGAAAGGAATGATTACACCCATGTTAAACCAGTTCTGCCTAACAATGTGATCGATGGATGGCCTATTCACAATCCCTCTTTGTGATTGAATGATATATATATATATAGATATATACAGCCCTTCTTGGCTGCGGACGTCCGCACCGAAGGTTTCGGTGCGGATTTTCATTTTTACACCACTTTCTGATCGAATTTCCTCATCTCCACAATCTAGTATCTAGATAATATTGTGTAGATCATCTCTGCAAAATTTCAGCCAATTTGGTGATCGTTAAGGCCCTCAAACTCGAGTTTTTCTAGTATGAACACAACATGACAGAATTCAGTCCGTCCATTTGTTTTTCGAGTTTGAGGGTCTTAACGATTACCAAATTAGTTGAAATTTTACAAAGATGATCTACACAATATTATCTAGATACTAGACGGTGGAGATGGGAAAATTCGATCGAAAAGTGGTGCAAAAATAGAAATCCGCACCAAAACTTTGGTGCGGATGTCTGCACCTGAGAATTCCTGTATATATATATATATATATAGAGCTTCTCAGCTGCAGACGTCCACATTTATTTTT
>NC_020495.1:9009115-9029424 GCF_000184155.1 Fragaria vesca subsp. vesca | reverse complement strand
ATGTATAGATCATCTCTGCAAAATTTCAGCCAATTTGGTTATTACTAAGGCACTCAAATTCGATTAAACCAATGGACAAACATAATTTTGTCCAACTTGCATCGTTCATGTTTATAACAGAAAAACGTAATTTTGAGTGTCTTAATGAAAACCAAATTGGCTGAAATTTTGTAGAGATGATCTATACATTAGTATCTAAAGACTACACGGTGGAGATGTGAAAATTTGATTGAAAAGTGAGTGTTAGTATCTAAAGACTAGACGGTGGAGATGTAAAAATTCGATTGAAAAGTGAGTGTAAAGTGGAATTCTACACCGTAAGAATAAATACAGACGTCCACAACTGAGAAGCTCTATATATATATACACACGTTACAACATATATATATATATATATATGTGTGTGTGTGTGTTGTAACGTCTGTTTTCTTTCTCTTGCCCACTTTTTTCCAGTTTGGCTTGTGAAGATGATTCATGATTCATGATTCATCATTGGACGTTATTATATGAGGGGGATAACGACGCATGTATCCTACGTACTCTAGTAACCAACTATGAAAATCTAAATCTGTATGTTTGTAATTATTGGTTACTGATTGATCCTAAATCAGTTGCTTTCTTGCATAGTGCCTGCCCTATGTATTAGTTTCCGCCTTAGCCTGATTTTTGTTTGTTGTGTTGTTTCGAAAGCTCTATATGATTTGTGTTACTTCCAATTCCATTTGTTTTAACACATGTTGTACATACGTTTTTACCTAAAGCTTGCTTGTGTGACAATTGACAAAGTCAAATCTCTATAGGGTATCTAACATAAGCTTTGTCGATTGAATTCTTCATTTGGATTTCTAGGGAAGAATATAATTTTATGATTCAGGAAAAGTATATACTTGAAATTGCAAAGCGCCAACATAATGAAGATACATCAAAGCAGAAGGTAACAAGCAACAAATCAAATTTAGAGATCGAACAAGCGCACCCCTAGACCCTAGTCCCCTACACCCGAGCCCCGGGACATTAATATTGTTTACTACGTCATAAGAATTAAGGAGGTCATTCTTGAAAGTTCATAAAGACGTAAGGTCGCCGCCCGCCGGTGAATAAGATTAATTGAACCGGGGAAGAGCAGCTGCTGCAGCTCCATCGGTAAAGGTTTCACAGATCGATCGCGAGGTCTAAGAGACTTCATTCTAATTATTATATGGACTTGAAACGAGTTACACTTGTATAATTGGTTACATTAGCATAAATCAACTTGACCAGTTTGAGCAAAGCAGGTTGACAAAGAGAGAAAATGAAAGGAAAAAGAAAGCTATGACCTCGTTGCATGCCTCTTCCGCAAACTCACCTTGTTTATTCACAATATCAAGAACCTTATTCCATCACTACCTCAACAGCGAAATGATTCATTATGAATGGGTACACAATTAGATTGGGATCGGATATATTTTGTGATGTCTTAAGTCGCTGTTTGGGCAACTTGAGAAATGACCACATCCTATGCACTAATACACCAAAAAATGGCACACTCAAAACATTAGAGTTTGACGTCATTGGCACAAAATTAATAGAGAGAATTTTGATGTTGATCATCATCATCAACACCACTTGTTAAGTGAAAACATGAATGACAAAGACAATTGGGGAATGGGATGTAACAGAAGCAAACAACTGAAACAAGATTTGATCATAAAATATCTAAGTACTGTGGCCACACTAAGTGCCTCAACTGGAACAGATTCAGGTTTAGGCTGCTGTTGTTGGATGATCAACATATTCACCTTTTCACCAAACAAAACAACAATAGCGCACAAGCAAATACCATGTGGGATGTCGAAACGGGACGGGTTTTGGGCTAATCCCGTGTCACGTCCTGTAAATAGAAATAAACAATCTCATGATAGAAGAACAAGGGTGGTATAGTTTTTTTTCCTTGTACTTTTCATCCATTAATGCTAAAACACGGGTTCGTATAGGTATGGAACTGATTTCTTTTGGTAATTGAAGTGGTAAATACTATGTTTTACACTTATGTGTGGGCTGGGAAATAAATCAGAATTATGCCTAAAGCCTAAACCAAATCTGTTGATTAAAATGAGACCAGAGGCCCATAATTAGTCATTCTTAAAAAGGCCCATAATTAGTAAGGGCCTAAAATAAGTCGAAATCTACGTACCCCCTAACAAGATACTGAATATATCACAATTGGGTTGGGGGTGGGTAGCAACTAGCAACTCACTCCGCTTTGCTGAAAACCAATGCTTTAGATTAGTGGTTTAAAGCGTTTATACAATGATGATTATTATGTTAATATGAATCAAAGATAAACTTTGTAAGTAGAAAAGCCTCAAAAAGTAGTTTCTAATCATCACTATGTTCTTAGACCAAGAAGAAAAGGCTAGAGTACACCTAGCTGAACTATATTTTAACCCTAAGTCCAAAGAAGTATTTGAGCACCAATTTAAATGATTGATGATATATTTATCACAACATCATGTTCAATAACTCCTAATGTGTTATACAAATGATGATAATTAAGGAGATATTTGCGCCACTAGACCAAATGATAAATTGATACTGGGTCTTATCTTATTTGCAAAATACATAGTTGCTCCCTAGGAGCAATGCATAATTGCTTTTGTTGTATTGTTTTCTCTTGCCTCAGTGGCTCAATGAATTATCATTATTGATCAACCAAAAATGGAATGCATGTTTGCAAAAATATGGGATGTGCATTTAGATATGTAAGATGTGTAAATAAAATTTCTATCATTAATTCATTGTTGATCAACAAAAAATGGAATGCATGTTTGCAAACAGTGAAAATATGCAGGTGCTGGTCAATATTTACAAGTTTGGCAGGTTCTGTCGCGATTTGGCCCAAGCCCAAAATGCCCTTTCACCTCACACATTATTGTGTCTCGCGAGGACCTAACACTTTCTTTTTCTAACAAAATTTCTATAGACAACAACACGTGCGTTCTGGAATAAGGTTGCTCCCTTCCTCCTCCCATCTATATCTCCATACGTACTGTTTGGAATTCCGGACATTTTCTTCAAAATTTTGAGGCGAAGCTTTCAGGCCGGCCGGTTTGCCTCTTCTTCACTCTCCACCGGCGTATACCACATTACTCGCAAACGTTAGACCAGCCACTTCCGGCGATTTCACTTGGCCATGAGCCGGGCAGTGAATTTGTTGACATACATAATTACATACAGGCACGGAACCAAGGGTGACTGATGTGTGTTGTAGCCTACTCCTCCCAACCTCTTATTTTAGCCTGTTCTCCTATTTTTCAGTTCTAATTTAGGAAAATGACTATAAATCAAAGAACTTTGCTTTAAATTTCAGTAGGAGTCTTCCCTCAAAATTAACTTCAAAATGCAGTGTACCCAGGTTTTCAGTTCTAGTTTCGTCTCTGGTTACATATGTTACATTGATTGAACACAAATTTTATTCAAAAAATAATAACAGTGAAATAAGTTCATTAGTTACTATTAGGATTATTATCGCAATATTTATAACAAGATAGTTTATTCATTTCTTATTTTCAACCTAGCTGTATATATAAACTTTTGTAATCTACCTTCTTCATCGATAACAAGAGTTATTATATAACCTCTCTCGATTAGTTTCGTACATTTTAATTTGCTTTCCCAGTCCTTTACTTTTTGCACTCTTTTTTTCCGAAACCCCTGTAGCTTTCGGTTACTACGTACACGTTAGTCACAAAGAAAAAACACATCAATGAAAGACGAAATAGGAAAGGGTAGAAGATGGAGAAGTTGAACTTGCCAACGTTGCTTATTCATTCATACGTACAGAGCCCACCACGTGAGCTAGCTAGCTGCAGAGAAGAATTGCATGCACGTCGCCATAGCCTCTACAGTACTCGAGGATCGATTATTGATCTAAATATAGATATAGCACACTTGTCAACCCTCCAGCCTCTCTTCGATGAGTTCGATCTACTACTACTGTCCCAGCTGCTAGGATCGACAAGCTAGGCCGCCAGATCCTTCTTCATCATCTGCACTCGATCTGTGTTTTAATGGCTGCTGCAACTCTGCAAACTGCCATTCAGAATGGCATTTACTCACAGCTGTATACGACCTAGCTAGCTTGCTATATGTGATTAACCATATGATCGATTATTTGAATGACCAAAGAAGCTCATGGGTCCGGACGCTCTATATGGTATATGGGTTCCAGTTCTTGCTGTGTTGTAACTGTAAGAGTACGTATTTTATGTACAGCCTGATCGATCATGCATGCGACTATGTGTGTGTGTGTCTGTCTAGGCCTTCGCATTAATGCCTGAATATCCCTATCCAACATCGGTGGTGTAAGCAGTAAACTTGTACCTAACACAGCCTTTTGCTTTTAATTCATCGGCGGGCTGCTGATGTCGATCACCGAATTAGAGACCAAGACTACTGTAATGGCATGCTGATCATTTTTACCCAGAGGTTTTTTTCCTGGAGGAGTTTTTACCTTGAGCTAGCTAGCTAGCCACGGGTTTAGTTTCATGAAACCTAACCCTATCTTTCTTATACTGATCGGTTACTTTTTTCTCATGAGTGGCTTCCTTGTGATCGTTTAAGCCACGTACACCTTCCTTTTTGGTCTGAAGTGTTCATTTCATGAGACCTAACCCTAGCTTCTTTATGATTAATCAAGCCACTTTAATTATAGTGCTTAATTATGATTATACCTCACTTTATTATTGCGCTCATAATCATAATGATGATTTCAAATAAACCAATATATGTTGGGAAATCAATAGATCGCAACATTGACTTGTGAGTACGTGCTATGCAATCCACATGTTGATACAAACTATTTGACTATGATTTAACTTGCTGACAACGAGATATATCTTAAGAGTCACTTGATCGATACTTTTCTGTGGATTAATTTGGCAATGTCAACCCGATCGATTTCAGAAAATATATATCATGATCAACCATGTGATTCGCCTATACATCGATGTAGCCAGCATGTTAATTGCTTTGGTACGCAGCGATTGATAGCTAGCTAGTTCATCATCAAATTCAATTTCGATCTGGGTTTTGCTAATTTAGTAAGTGCTTAAAAAAAAGTATAGAAGTAACTAAGAATCTAAAACCAACATGCAACAAGATGAAGGATCGAGTTATGATCACTCGACTTATATAGAGGGGAACTACACATGCACTATGTTGAAACTATTATGACGAAAGTCCATCTTCGTGTCTAATACAGCTTCGTTTGATCAGAATGTGCGTGTGTGCGGGATCTCTAAGTCGAAGCAATCAACCTGCATCAACCTCTATATATGTATATGGTATATATCAAACTGTGTTTGTTTATATAAATTAAGGGAAATTATGTTATACGGAAGGGTATAGCATACATGTTGATATTCCATGACAAATCACTCCTAACCAACCACCCTCCCCTTGCTGAACAGGGCTACCCTTCACTCATATGTATATTATACCGAACGGTATAACAGACAAACTCATAAACTACATATTATATAGTTAAAATGATTATTTAAAATTTATAATCATGTACTACGAAATGATAAAAGAACGCATAATAGAAACCAATTTCATAACCATTAACAATCGACAATCATTCAAAAATAGGAGTTGAATACAATGAAATTTCTAATAATTGTTTTCGTCCTTTTGTTAGGAATATATCTTTCTTAGATATTTTCATTTGCAAGTTAATTATGTTGTCAATAGCTTTAACATTAGTGAAGAGATTGATTTCTAAATATAGTTAGGGAATCTCATCTATCTCATCAATAATCGATCATATGGGTCCAACTCCAACACCATGATGTATCTCCAAGCCATCCCAACCTTTCCCCAAACGACATTTCAATTTTGCCTTGGAACGAAGGAATGAGTTTTCAAAATGACCCTTCTCTTGCCAAGGACACTTCTTTCGGTTTCAATTGAGAGGCGGGTGAGGGACACCACATCGTCACTTGCGTAGGAGAAGTTAGCAACGGTCACCGTACCGGTGTCGATCGATGTACACCTAGCTTCTTGTATTCTCTTTGTTCTTCGATCTTCTTCTCTAATCTCTCTAAAACAAAGTAATGTGGCTACAACCAAGTCGATTACGATTACGATTACGATTTCCATCAGCAGGTGTGTTTGGAAATGGCGGAGGCAAAGCTCTAGGACCACGCAGACGAGTTTGTCGACTTTGCCTTGCTAATACCCATTAGGGTTTATACAGGACCACTCATCCTCTTTCCTACTTAACGCTCCATGGGTGCTTTCTGAAAACGATGGTGCAATATCATCTAATAAGTATCAATCTAACTCCCGGACACAAACAATGTATATAAATACAAACCCTGCAGAAGATTGAGACCGAGAAGATTCATAGTGCAAGTCCTTTTGGTTTCGAAGGTGAGGGTTCCACTTCTTATGTTTACCTGAATAGTTTGGTTTTTGTTTCCATTTCGAATGTCTTTCATTAACAGTATGCGTTGCGTTTTACAAGGAGTCCTAGCTCCCTAGCTCAAATACTATACCTACCTCTTCTAACCCATTACCTGAAATTTTTTCGGTTAAAAGTAAGTTTATTAGTAAACCTCCAAAAGGCAAGTGAAGGTATAATTTTCTTGATCAGCTCAATATCCTTTCCGCATGTAAGGTGACAATCGATCATCTATGATTCAAAATAATTTATTGAATTACCGTAAATAAATTAAAGATATCGAAAATCTTTGACGAATTATGTAAAAAGAAAATTCTTAACCCGTAAATCATTTACTATGATATGGTATAACATTGGGTACGTACCGACCTCGCGCACTGCTTTACTTTACTATGAAGCATCAAAATCTAACATGGCAAATATATCAAAGTAAAAGAAACAGAACAATCGTCTAGTTTGAAGAGGACAAACACAAAAGCTCAAAACCACATTAAGGTATTGCCCTAATTTAAGATCAATTGTAGGTCCCCAAACAACACACCTTGAAAGCAAATATATTACAACAAATAAACCCCCAAAAAAAGGAAATGAAAAATAACTATTAAAAAGAACCATGTAAGACACGTCAATAATACCACACATAGATCTCTTTCATACTATGGATCTCATTAATTCCTCCTTCAATGCAACCTATTAATAATCCCGCTCTCCCTATTTTACCCCTCTTAAATTTCCTATTTTCCCCGCCGTTAGCCTCCTCCTGAAAACCCGGAACGGAACGGAACGGCCTCTCTTTCCCAAAATAAACAGTCTTCTTCTACCTTTCGCACAAAATATTTCTTCCATTTTTCCAAAACGGAGAATATCCAGGTAAAAATCTGCTTTCATCATATAATTTTTACTGTTGAACAAAGTAAAAAGTTATTTAAATAGAAACAAAAGCTTCCGTTCTCTTCCAGTCTTCCTCATTCAATCTTTCTGTTTCTATTTTTCTCTCTTTCTCTTTCTGAAAACCTCCACTGTTTCTCAAAAGCAGCAATCTTTCTTGTCTCCCGAACCTGGCGCTAGGGTTTCCAGAAGAATCTGACCTCGGCATTTCGGTTATTTACAGAAATTACCCTTCTTTTTCTCCTCTCGCATTTTCCAGAATCTGATTTCGAAGCAGGAGGAGGATGGGGGACATGATTTGGAAGAAGGATGGCATTTTGGTAAATAAGCCGCGAAAGTGAGGGCGGAAGAGGCTATCTGGATGGGCGTGGCCAAGTCGTGGAGGTTCAGCTTGACACCGGCGGCAGCGAAGCTGGCTCTGTTACAGCACCACCACGGCTACAATGGCGGTGGCGGTGCGGCCACCAAGCAGCAGAGCTTGAGATCGCCGAGGACGGCGCCGTATTCGCCGCGGCAGCGGAAGCAGCAGCAGCAGCAGCAGCCGCCGGCGACGAGGCGGTGGTCGTTAGTGTGCGGGCTGATGCTGTTTGGGCTGGGCCTGGTGTCGCTCTTCACTGGACACGTGGCCTCTGATCTCGAATGGTGGTACAGTCAGCGGGTGGCCAACCACGGCTTCTACTTGAAGCTGGTAGCTCTCGATTTCCGATTTTGTTTTTATTGGGTGGAGTTTGAATGAGTATTTTGATTACAAGTTTTGATTGTGATGTTGTGGATTTTAGACGGGGAATGGTCGTGAGCCGATAGATGTATGGAAATCGAAGTACTCGAAATTCTACTACGGATGCAGTGAGAGAGGTCGGCATTATGCTCGTAAGTAGAACATCGTCCTCAATTTTTTGTCATTATCAGGGTTTTGTTTGTCACAATTTAATGACCTTTTGGTGTTGAATTCAGCGGCAAAGAAAGAGAAGGCGTCGAATGGATATTTGCTGATTGCAACTAGTGGAGGGTTGAACCAGCAAAGAACTGGAGTAAGTTTTGTATTTTCTTTTCTGTCAGCTCCATTTTTTTCTCTCTCTAGACATTGGTACCCTGTAAAGAAATTTTTTTTCTTCTTCTTTTTCACTCTCATAATTACTAGTTTTTAGATTTCCTAAAGTGGAAAGTTCTTTGCTGTGATCAGATAACAGATGCAGTGGTCGTGGCTCGAATTCTTAATGCTACCTTAGTTGTGCCTGAGCTGGATCATAATTCCTATTGGAAGGATGATAGGTAAATATGGTTCTATGTTCTAGCCCTGCTATCTAATCTTGGTGCTGGTAGTGCTTCTTGAAATTGTCTTAAGAAGATTTATTCCACTTCTTCTATATGCAGTGACTTTGTCAATATTTTTGATGTCGAATGGTTCATATCTTCTCTCGCGAAAGATGTGACAATTATTCGGAAAGTTCCTGAAAAAGTCATGAGGAGCATGGAGAAACCTCCATATACCATGCGTGTCCCAAGGAAATCTGAGCCTGAATACTATATCGATCAAGTTTTACCAATACTTTTGAGGAGACGTGTAAGTACGCTACTTTTCAATATGACATCTGGTTCTCATATCCTACTGAAAATTCTGTTATGATGGCTGCGAAAAAAGCTAATTCTTGGGTAATTTCACAGGTTCTGCAACTGACAAAGTTTGATTACAGACTTTCAAGTAACCTTGATGATGAGCTGCAAAAGTTGCGTTGTCGTGTTAATTATCATGCACTTAAATTTACAAAATCTATCAATGAGCTGGGTCAGAAACTTGTTATGAGAATGCGACAGATGACGACACGTTTCGTTGCTGTTCACTTAAGGTTTGTTTCGTATCGCCTATTAATATAAATTAGGGTTGATAGTTTCTAAATTCAACCTGATTTTATTGTTCCTCGAGCATAGATATTCACGGAACTGCACATTGTTCAGTTGCACCCTACCCTATCTAATCTACTTTTCTTTTGGGATGTTTAAGCATGTGTAGGTTATATTGGTGAATCCATCCCTTTTTCCTTAATGAAAATATCAACCTTGTTGACATCTTTAATGAAAACATCAATCTTGTTGACACTTGATCTGTTTTCTTTTTCCCATGCTTACAAGATCTTCATGAGTGCATCTTAGATCATTTTTGAGCAATATGAATCTCCGCATTTAAATTATGGTAGCAGTTTTCATTTTTGGTTTTGCTAATCTGTTGTAGCTAATAAAATGCTTGCCTGTGTCTGATAGTCTTCTTCAGTGAACTGCTATCCATTTATTAAATATATGTTAATGGCTTGCTGATGTAAGAATATCCTCTTTCTTGACAGGTTTGAACCTGATATGCTAGCATTTTCTGGGTGTTACTATGGTGGGGGTGACAAAGAGAGATATGAGCTTGCTGAAATAAGAAAACGATGGGCAACTTTACCTGTGAGATTGCTTTTCTTTTTTTGTTCATATTCAACTTATCAGATATTGCACAATCATAATGTACCGTACTGGTGCTGATGATATTTGGTCCATATGTGCAATTTGTCTCATGGTGTAATCTTTCTTATTACTCTAATAGGATTTAAGCCCTATTGATGAGCGAAAACGAGGAAAATGTCCATTGACTCCTCATGAAGTCGGTCTAATGCTGCGTGCACTTGGTTTCGCAAATGACACATACCTCTATGTTGCTTCTGGTGAAATATATGGAGGAGATGAGACTCTCAGGCCTCTAAGAGAATTGTTTCCTAACTTTTACACAAAGGAGATGCTTGCTAATGAAGAGCTAAAACCTTTTCTTCCTTTTTCTTCCCGTCTTGCTGCAGTTGACTACATAGTCTCTGATGAAAGTGATGTGTTTGTCACTAATAATAATGGGAATATGGCCAAGATTCTCGCAGGTCGAAGGTCAGTAATCAAGTCCAAATTTGCATTAAGCTTCTCATTGATTTAACTGATGCATTAAATGAAGTTGTGCACTATTAAACTGTATCTTGCTGTTGAGGAGTAAATAATGCTGAAGTAAAAACTTAACCTTAACCTAACAAGGATAAACATGTTCATCCACAGAAAATTTTGTTGCACAAGCAGAAGATAGACCTATGAACTTCTAACTTTTCAAATGTCTGCCTTCCACAAATCAAAGTGACGTAGCACTGAAGATAATTTCATATTAACATACTGTGTTCATTGTCATAGAGTTCAAGGAATAATTTGTCTTCCTTTTCCTGTACATTTTTCTTTGTTTATTCGTTCTTGTATTCTAGTAGGAGTCCTTGCATTTTCTTTCTCTCTTTTGTTGCTTCTCTTTTTGTACTCTAGAAGGACTCTTTGCATTTTCTTTCTTTCTTTCTTTCTTTCATTTAATAAAACGTTTGAGAGAAGATTTCAGGGAGACATATAGGACACATTGTCTTTAACCCTCATCAGCTGTCCCGTATTAGGTTATTCTAGATATTCAAGTCCTTGTAACACCTGATGAATTGCTGAAATATTTTGTTGATATCTCAAGTGAAAACGAATATTTGTTAGATATAGAATTCTCAGCTTCAACTGGCAGGGGATAATGAGTTTGCAGAGAGCTGCTCATTATCAAGTTAGGTGTTCATCTGTCATCTGTGCAGTAGCTGCCAATAGAAAGTTGTATGTTGTGAGTAAACTAGATTGTTGCCGACTTAGTCTAAAATTTGACAATTTTCTGTTCAGTGTTAATTTATTATACTATCATGTGTCTCCAATTGTAGCATCCGGAGCTATATATTCTAAACCAAGCCAATGGAACAGAACATACAAATAATTGATGTCTAGTTTATGGTCAATAAATCGTACAGACTGAAAGATCTTTCTGAACTGGAGTTTTATATTTTCTAGAAATACAGTGGCATTTGTTTAATCACATATTCTTTGCGAGGGAAGGTTGCACTGAGACAGATTTTCATGTTTAGTCTATGGATCTATGAATACTTTGCCATCATGTCATCATGGTTTTATGTTCATAATCTCTATACTTCTATAACTTGCTTTTGCTTGTTTTATTGAATCTCTCTCTTTTTTCTTTTTTCTTTTCCTTTTTGGAAACACTAATGTTGTTGCCTTCATTCATCATCCATAGGAGGTATATGGGTCATAAGAGGACAATCCGGCCAAATGCAAAGAGGCTCAGTGCTTTGTTCATGGCAAGAGATAAGATGGATTGGGATACATTTGCAAAAAAAGTGAAGTCTTGCCAAAGAGGATTCATGGGTGAACCCGAGGATATGAAACTTGGACGAGGTGAATTTCATGAATTTCCATACGCTTGTATCTGCGAGAAACCATTAAGTAGTGTTGAAAACAACGATCCTCACGCACAAGTTGCAAGGGACTCGACAGGTAAAACCAGATATCCATATAATGTAAACCCAAGGGAGAAGGCTCTGCACATATCTATGAAGAGGAACTTGGGAAAATCTGAAAGAGATAATGAGGATGATGAAGCTTTCCCAGACTAATTGCCTGCAGAAAGGAAGCGAATTGAGGACTTAAGGTGGTGGGAAGAACTTCTTATATAAACTATTGGGGTACAGCACTCTCTTTGCTTCCTCCCTTAATGTGGCATATTTTTTTCATCGTGCCAGCGCAATTTTGTGCACGGCGTGCTGCATCTGGGGGTGATGTCAATATAATTTGGTCGGATTGATGAATGACTGGATTGGATCCATGTATAGGAAAGAGGTTCAGTGAGCTGCAATTGTTTATAAGTAGTGTTGCTAGTAAATAACTTGTAGGTTTGACAGTAACTTGTTGCCGCTTTTGCATTAACAACAGTTCCCTGTGTGCGAGTGAATTTTCATTTAATATAGCTTCCAAATTGACAATGCCCATCCTACAAGTTGGGATATATCTCTAGGAATTATTTCTGATTAACACGTCTCAAGCTTGGAATGGTGCTAGAAATTTGGGAGCTCCACTCCAGTAGCCGGTGATTCCGACTTTATTGGTATGAAAACAATGGTGCTTGAAAATCTATCAACAAATGAATGCAAGAATATACTATGTCACTAATTCTCACTTCTCTGATCCAAGGTTTCCAAGAGATCTACTCCACTTTGTACATAATCATATCTGACATGAAAAACCAACTAGAAGGAGCGCCATATAACAAAGAGCAAGTACATAATGTCAAGAGAAAAGTTGCTCATGCGGAGCGTTAAAATTATTGATTGGGGATATTTAGAAACAATCATAGAAAGCAGATGATTCCCATCAAGGTGCTGATTAATAATTTAATGATCATCTGAAAATCTTCCTTGCATTACAACAGGCCAAACTACATGGACAATTTCCATATACAACCTATCTGGGGCAGACCACCTAAGAAGACCATTAACTGTGAAACAAAGGCTAAAATCATTATGAACATCTACTCTCGACTAGTTCTTTACCGACCGTCAAACCAAGGAAGCAAGAGTTTCCATCCTATGCTTCTCTATGATCAATATGCACAATATGCAGGGTATGTTTCCCTTGCCATCAAAAACCGACATTCCTCCAACTGGAACCTGTCATTGAAAGAGCTCTTCTCAATCATGGTTACCACCTGTCACAATCTAACAGTCAGATTCACACAAAAAATGTAAAAAAGAACAGAAAAATAAAGTAAAATCCTGGAAGGATCATATTTAACCTCTAGAAGCATTTCTATTCTGACTTCTTGGACCCTTGTCATGTGAAACGGAAGGAATCTTAGAGATGCTCAACGAACTTTGCAGTCCTTCTAATAGCTGTGCCCAGAAAATTAACAGAATTGAGCCGTAAACTTGTGAATATTCAAAAAAAAGAATGTTTCCATTACATGCAACAGAAGCAAGGGAGCTATAGCATATATGCATGCAAAATGCAGATGTCCGCAAACGAGACATTAGTTATGTGGCATAATGGATGATCCGTAGCTGGAAATCATTATTAAGAACTATACGATTTTAAGAAATTAACTTCAACCCATCATGGCATCATATACAACTCCTATGCATTACATCAAAATAGTTGAGAAGCAAGCTAATCACTCCTTTTTCAGACCAAAAAAAAAACTAATCACTTGTTGATTAAAACAAAAACACACGCCCATGCAAGAATCACATGACAGAAAAACATTAACATTTATATGCAAAGTAAAGAAGGCATACATATCCAAATACTTACTCTTGATGTTGGCTGAATTCGGCGATTTGATCTACGGGGCTCGACAACTTCAGAAGTTGACTTTACAGGATTACTACTCATACCTTTGTTCTCCTCAATTTTACCCAACTTCCCAACAGCTGGTGCAAAATTTCCTTTATTTCCTCGTTCAGATTTAGCACTTGTAGTGGCTACCTTCTTGGATGAAGGAAAATCTGAGGGTGTTCGTGAAGAAAACATGGATGCTCCCTGTGCTCTTCCATCTGAGCTATAACTTGATCCTGTCTCAAATATGTTGCGCTTTCCGGATAAACCCTCTGCTTGTCTTACAGAGTCCTTGATCTTTCTTGTATGGTCCAACTGACTAGAGCCATCAGCACCAGAAACTAAATCTGTTGACAAGTTGTCCCTCGGAGGAACTGTTTTATCCGATATATTTCGCTGCTTTTCAGATCTAAAACCCCTTAGCTTGTTATCAGCCCCCTCTTTGTTCTTTGAATCAAACTTAGATGTATTTTTCAATGCACGGAAACCTGATGTTTGTGGCATCAAATATTTCGCAAACTTCACTGAATCATTGGACTCGTTAACCTTACTAGTCTGATTCATCACATAATGCTTGCTAACTTCCATAAACTTTCTTTTGGGCTTCGGAATACCAAATTTTACTGATCCTTCCTTCTGCAACCCTGTCCGATTTGTTCGGACTCCATCAAGCTTATTTTCAATCCTGGAATTGTTGCCTATATTAAATACCTTTTCATTTGCAGACAAATTCAGCAACCTTGGCTCTTCAGGTTTTCCTGAATGAAGACCATTGCTTTTTAAGGTCTTATCCTTCCCTTTTCCTTCCACTGCAGGACTGCCCAATTTGATTCGCTTCTCCAGCGGCAAACCATCCTGAATACCAAATTTACAGTTTGTTTACTACTAAATTTAACTTTACAAAACCAAGCACAAGTGCCGGTACATTCCCCAAAAAAAAAAGCACAAGTGCCTGTAAAGATGGGTACCTCCATGGATGAGCCGTTGTTCTGCAGACTGGACCATTCAACCCATTTCCCATCCTTCCAAATCAGAGAAGGCCGAAGATGCCAAGCTTTAACATGTGACGTTTCCCCTTGAGCTGTAAATATTAATCAGCATAGGATCTTATAAATTGAAATCATTTAGATGCAGGCGTCGTACCCAGTGCATTCCCATAACCAACGCACTCAGCACATCCCCACCACACCCCCAAAGAAGGAAAAAACAACAATAAATAAAAAAGAATTCATAGGCACCTGGAAAGTGAACTTTAAGTATCGTCTCGTCTTTCTTGTTTTTTTCAGTCACAACTCCTTCCCACCAGCTGCAAATATAAATTGATAGTCATCATATGAGTTAATGATACCAATGGCTTAAGAGTGGATATGGAAACTGAAGAGAAAAAAAAAACACCAAAGTTGCAGTAATAAACAGGATGACCTGATGCATATTCATCGACTATAGAATACCATCAGTACCAAGTTCTTTCAAATTATGAGGGAAAATTCAAGGAAATGTAATTGAGAAGTCCAGTATCACCCAAATTGCAAAACAATGTTTGTTCAATATCTTGAAATGCGTTCAGGAAATCATTATTAATTTTTTAATATTTTTTTGCAGCCTTGATACAATTGCAGGCAATAGATTATGTTTACCTTCCTCTGCAATTTCACATATACAAACTTCCCAATAAACAATTATAAACAAACTTGCAGTTACCTGTTTTGTATCCACGCGTCAACCTTGTCTCCAACAGACCAAGCATAATCTGCCATTGCTTCCCTCCGCCTTTTTCTTGTCCCTTCAAGGGAGGGGGTAAGAAGGCGAGCAACACGTATTTTGGGTGGTTTATCTTCTTCACTGTCAAGTGCCACCCATTCCTGTAGTTTTCCTGAGCCTATGTCAATGGGAAACCAAATATACATTAGAGTATTGCAGGAAGTAGGAAACGACTTGCATGTAGGCATTAGATATACTTTGTCAGACAAACAGTTATATGTATAGTATGAGACGTGGCATTTCCAGCAAAAAACATACAGCAATAGCTAGATCCTAAACCTAGCAAGACAACAAATTTATCACTTCGAACAAGGGCAAAGGATCTGTTGTTTGTTTCTATCTGGCAGCACTGAGGAAAGCATACCTTCATCTGACTGAAGCTCAGTGTAACATACACAAGCTTTGCCATCTTGTAAACTCAGTACAGTAGCTGTGAACCAGCCCACTGCAAATCCACCCCCTTCTTTGAAAACCTAAAAGTCACCAGTGAGTAAAATATTAAACCCCATACCATCTCAAACTTCACAACAAAGTTGCACATAATCACTATAAAATATGATTAATAAATTGCAACAGCAAAGGGAAATAAACAAAGATGTTAAAATGATTGTAAAAAGAAACATTTTAGATCATTCTTCAAAGTTATACCTCTACTTGAGAACCCTCCACAATGCTATCTTTCCCAGAAGTGGGCAAAGAAGACTTTGTAATCTCAGTAACCCTTTCACTGACTATAGGTGATTTCTTAGCAACAGATATCTGTGTTTCCTCCTTATCTGAATCTTCTGATCCAGGAGTGGAAAAATTCAATTGTTCTCTCATTCCATCATTTGATTTCTTAACTAACTCTGACGATACTAGGGGTGCTTTCCAATAACCCTCAGGACCAGCTTTTGCTAACTCGCTCAATGGCCAAGGATCACCCATGGCAACAACTGTTCCAGCATGGGATACTGCTTCTGCTGCTAGCTCAGCAGCTTTTACTATGGCATCCATATTTTCAGCTCGCTTTGAGGCTGAAGATGCAGCTTCAACCCTCCTTCTAGCAGCCTCCCTAGCAGCACTAAGGATTGAACTTGAACTGTTTGTTCCATCCTCCGCCCTAAAAACTGTTCCTGCAGCAGCCAATCCCAGTGCATTGATTGCATCAGTACTCAAATCCATCAAACATTCGCTTTGATTCCCATAGGCTTCCTCAGCCATCAGTACTGCTTGCATTGCAGCATTTGCTGCAACATTGGCAGCTGCAGCTGCAGCTTTTGCAACAGCGGCGGCGGCAGCTACAGCAACAGCGGCAGAAGCTAATTTGGCTTCAGCATCTGATGTCAATCTGGAATGTTTCTGCTTGTCCAACTGACTCCATATTTCCTGACTGTGACCAACAGCTGCAGCAGCATGAGCAGAAGCTTCCTCTGCTTGTTGCCTAGCCTCCTTAGCTTTACTAAGAGTATCTTTTGATAAAATTGCCCTCTGCTCCAAACCAAGATCTGCTTTCTTGAGGTGATCGGAGGATACTGACGCAGCCAAGTTTTCTGGCATGGTGTTAGGCACATAGGTACTTGGGGTGGTGACCACAACAGATGTAGGTACACTACTAGTAACAGCAAGAGCTAAAGCTGACTCAGGTTGAGATTGAGGCTGCAAACTAATCTGACCAAGTTCCTTAGAATTTGACACCTTTTTTCTTTTTCTAGACTTTGGTTGAGAAGATGGCTCGCCAGGTGATGCTACTCCTACCTTCTTTGGGTCAAGTAGTGGAGAAATCCCTGCAAAAACACTGGTTATACCCCCAATTTGACCAGTAACAACCGAGGAGGCATGCTTTATACTGGATACTTGTGAGGAAGTTGTTTCTTTAACAGGAGTCAGCAGAACCGACTCTGTACTAGGAAATGCTGAGAAACGAACATTGGTTTCAGCTGCAGATGTCTGTGGGGAAGCGACCCAGGGACCCCGAAACGAGGACTGAGACATCCACGAAGAACTTTGTCCAACAATGTTCCTTATGGGTGATGTTTGGAAAGGAAGCAGTGGAGTATGGACCTGCTGATACTCCATTAGCGAACCTCTTGGCAGCACACCATATTGAGGAGCCTCACAACCAGGGGTAGGAATACTCCAAAGTGGTGATGAAATTGGTATCATGGGACTCGCAGGAGGTGGAATACCCTTGGTGCTGGCTCGACCAGCAGGTGAGGCGATAACTTTACCCTGGAATGCGCTTTGTTTAACAGCTTGATCAAGAACCCTACCACCAGTAAATCTCAAGTCTGAAGCACAATTACAAACTCATTAAAATTAATAGAGAATTTCTTTTAAAAAAGAACAAAAAATCTTTCATTAAAGAAAAGATAAATACAGACAAAATGGACTAGTAGTCTACGAAACAGAGATGGAGCAAATATTCAAACGAGCACCGAACAGCTTAAGTTTTGAAGGACTTACCAGAGGATGACTGCAAAGGGGTTTCTGGATTACTAGGAGTGGATTTTTGACTGTGCAGCCTCTCTACACACATACGCCACGCATTCTCCCAGATACTCCTTCCACCATCTAAAAGAACAAAATTCATAAGTTACTATACATTTATAAAATTGTGAAAAGAAACAAAATAGAGACAACAATAACTAACCAGGTCCTCCATATGCTGACACCATATAACCTTCTTCAGGTGCTGTTCCTTGACTGTAGAATAAAGGGACAGAAAATATGTTCACTTTTCCTGTAATTAAAGAGCTTCGATGTTCTGTTCTTTTTCTCCATATCACACCATTCATATGATTACCCCTCCCCCACACCTTACTTTCTTCAGCATATAATTTTCAGGATATCACATTTTCGGTGTCTTTTTCTTGTTTATGATGAAGATTTGGTTATCTCGGGCCCCAAAAAATATAAAAAGCACTACTTGATCCCATTCATTTTATCATTTTATAGAAGAATATGTTCTTATTTAGGTTTTTGCCCTTCATGATAAGAGTTTGGTTCATACTAAGAAGACACACATCAGTGAAGAAACCAAAGCACCGAAAAGACAAAAAGAAAAGAAAAGCATCAGTAAACAACATATAGAATTAACAGGAGGACTCACATCAAAGCTCCATAAACAAATATCTGAGCACGTAATTGCACTTGCTGCAGATCTGTGAAAGGCTGTTGAAATACTAGAGATGCTGGGGCAGAAGAATTCAGATCTGGCAGACTAGATGTTGAACTAGTAAGAATGGAATAAGTTTTTGAGCCACTATCCACAAGCCCATAGTACTGTATCTCATTAGGCTGTGCAAACTGGAAAATTCCAGATTTCCCAAGGGACACACTGCTAGATATGTCTCCCCTTTCTACTTGTTTTGTAGGAGTTGTTGCTTTCGCAGTTCCCTTTTTAGCACTCTCTTTGCCTGCTCCCTTAGTGGACGCTCGCCTTCTTTTCCGTTCTGTGGTACCTTTAGAACCACCACTTGCAATCTCTCCATCACCTCCATGAGAAATTACTTGTGACATCTTTGCATCTATCTGGCCTGAGCCATAATTTGTTTGAGACCCCTCTACAATCTTCAAAAGAAAAAAAATATATCCAAATAAGAATTTTGAACAGTTGCTGGTGACAGAACAACAAATAAATAAATTCCTAGAAACATAGATACTACTTCAGTATAAGAATGAGCAACAGATATGGTTAAAAATAATACTTTGGGAGCTGAAGTAGCAGGCAAGGGCTGTGAGATGTTGGCAGCAAACCCTATAGGCAAATCTGCAAAGGAAGTGACATCTGAGGTGCCATATCTCTGAACTTTGGAGACATCATTTCCAGTTGGATTTGAGGAATTAGAAGAACGTTTGCTGCTATCCCCAACTACATCAGTATTTGCGGCATTCTGATTTGTTGACTCCATGATATTGCCTATCCCATGTTTTGTCACAGGAATCTCGGTCGTTCTAAGAGCTTTGGGAAAACCAGAACCAGGCTGGCCGGGATCAGCAGACTTGGAACAAGATTCAGGCAAACAAGCAGAAAGCATTGGACCTTCGAAATTTCCAAAAGCATCACCTGAATAATGATCAAAACGATAATTCTAACCAAGTTGACATGGAAATAAAACCGAATGCATACATAAGGAACTAGCTTTTGTAAGTGTCACAGTCCCCTCGCTAGAAGGGTAAGCCCCGGAGCTTAATTCGATTCACAGTCCAAACACGATAGAGCTACATGATTTCCATCAAAGTTCAGGAAACAATACAGCTGACCTCATAAGACACATACAACAATGCAAAGAAACTCAACTTACTTACATTCAAAAGAAGTTGAAACAGATATATGACTTGTTCAAGCTTGGCACATTAGCAAGTGCAACTCATATAGATAGCAATTGTCAAAGATCATACATAAGATGTTATATTGTTTTAGGTTCAAATTCTTTCCAAATAAACGACATTAATAAGGATAACAGATAAACTAAAATTCATCACCTTTAGCATTTTCTGATGACTTTTCAGACTTGTCTTCTGTGGTAAATTTGTTTTCTGTTGTTGCTCCATCATGAGTTGCAGAATCATCACCTCGTTTTACTTCCACATCCGTTGTGCTTCTCTTACTAATCTCGTTCGCAACTGCTGCTCCAGGTTCAATTTGGCTTTCAGTATAGCAACCAATTGAAGTTGGCAGAGACTGATCAAGCGTCTTGCATAATAGTTGCCCAGCAGAATCACAGGAAGCACCTTTTTCAGCTTCACAAGCAGGGGCTCGGCCAGATTCTACCATAGGTGATGACACAATACATGACAAACTTACATCTTTGGATATTTCAATTGCAGTTTCTTCTTTATTGTCCGAGTGTGATCCCATAGCAGGAGAAGGTGCTGCAGGAACCACTGATACATTATGAATATGTGTGGTTGCAAAATTCTCAGAAGCCACTGCGAGAGAGAGAGAGAGAGAGAGAGAGAGAGAGAGAGAGAGAGAGAGAGAGAGAGAGAGAGAGAGAGAGAGAGAGAGAGAGAGAGAGAGTAG
>NC_020495.1:9001810-9009081 GCF_000184155.1 Fragaria vesca subsp. vesca | reverse complement strand
GAGAGAGAGAGAGGTCCAAGTTAGTACATTTAGTTGATAATAAATTTCTGTCCATCCAGTCTCAATTTCAAAGCATACCTGATGCACTGCCATCAACATCATGATTTTGTGTTGGAATCACATCTTTCTCTGCAGAATCTTCAAGAATCGTTGACAACCCATCTCCCTTACCAACAGATCCGACAAGCTCCAAATCCATAATATTAGATTCAATGATCGATTTTGAAGTATCCTTTTCAATGGAAGAGAGGTCCAGGTCACATTTTCCAGATATGCCTTCTTTGTAAACTTCATTATCAGAACACCTTTCTGTATTCTCTCCCAGATTATAAGACGATACATTTAATTCCTCAGCAGAAACTCCAACAGCATCACGAGGACTTTTAGAAGCTCCAGTCACATGCAGTTCACTAGGCATTTCAGCTGAAGAACAAACTTCCCGAATCTCATCACTTTTTCCTTTAAAAACATCAGTTTCCTCAATGACTGTCATAGAAGCCTCAGACTTTCTGACCAAACTCTCACTATCAAGGGATTGGCCACCACATTTCATTCCATCCTCCTCGCTATTCTTTCCAGAATCCACCTTCAAACTAGGATCTAGACTGGAAGGAATTCCAGAATTGCTGTTCCCGACCTCATCTGGACACCCAGTATCACTTTTGTAGGCTACAGGTGATAAAACATGTGGGCTCATGTTAGAATGATCACCGGCAGTATCTGTGCCTTTTGACAACACCATGTCTTCAGATTTAGTGGTCTCGGCAGGAACATCAGAGCATTTCCTGTGACTGCTTGCATCCACTGTATGTAACTCATTATCCGCTGTCAATATAGGGCTTACACAGGAAGAAATGCTGTTGCCAAGTTCAACTGCATGCCCCGTGTCACTCCCGTAGGCCATTGGAGATAACTTATGTGCATGACATTTAGATTGATCACCACCAATATCTGTATCTTTCAACGGGACCACATGTTCACTATTGTCGGTATCAGCAGGAACTTCAGGGGACTCCTTGTCACAGCATACATCCACTGTATGCAAGCTAGAATCCCCTTTCAGGCTAGGATCTAAACCAGACAAAACTCCAGCATTGCTGTTCTGAAGCTCAGAGCCATAACCACTGTCATTTTGGTTCAAATTAGATGAAACTCCATCAGCATCTGTATCTTTAAAAGAGATAACATCTTCACATTTCTTGGTCTCATCAAGAACTCCAGGTTGTTCCTTGTCAGTGCATCTGTCCACTGTATGTAAGTCAGATTCTCCTTTCAGGATATGATCAGGACTGGAAGAAACTTCGCCAAGGTTGTTCCTAAGCTCATTTGTGTTGGTCATTGTAGATTGATCACAATCAACATCACTGTCCTTAAGCACTACCATGTCTTCACATTTATTGGTCTCAGTAAGAACTCCAGGATATTCACTCTCACTGCATCCACCCATTGTAGGTAGAATAGAATCCCCTTGCATCATAACATTAGCTGCTTCCTGCACATCAGTAACAGTATCTTCATTTGCAATTTCTTCCTTTACACAGTCCACCTCTGATGCTGGACAATGAGGTTTGTCCAAATCATTACTACATTGAATATCTATGCTTGCCACATGACCGCTTGGATTCTCTTCACTAATATCCATTATATGATGTGGAGCATCTTGATTATTTAACTCATCACTACTTGTCACAAAACTTTGCACAGAAGTCATCACAATATCAACTTGCATCTCTGAAGCAGATGAATCTTCATGCATTTTATTATCTGGAGGATAATCAAACAAATTATCAATTTCCATATTATTCACATCATTTCCTTTCTCATCAGACAGACACCCTTTAGTTACAGGCAGCCTGTCCTGATCACCGATAGAATTTGGATCCAAAACAACTGAATTTCCATCAACCGGTAATTCAACTTCCCGAGTTTGTGAAGCATCCTCAAGTCGAGGCTGATCTCCAACATCCTGTACGCCAGAAAGGTTTCCAGCAATCTCATCTGGCAGTGAAGTAGAATGTTCTAGATCTCTAACATCCCCTATTTCAGTGAGAATGTTATCATCATTCTTCAAATTCGGCTCCATTTGCTTTATGCAGCCCACTTCCTTACACGCATCTGATTCCTCAAAGATAGTCTGAGCGGGAATTATTTCTTCCTGCCCAACAGATTTTAATAGCATTTCAACAGATTCTGAGGATGTGGCCTCAGACCAAACATTGTTTCGCCTTGATATAGAGCACGATTCTACCGCACTTGGACTAAACTCTATCCCACTACTCCCACGAGAGAAATCCTCAATCCAGTTGTTAGCTTCACTACTCTCAATGCCAAGAAAAACTTCAGTTTCAACCAAACTATCAAACCTCAAATGCCCCTCATCAAAATCAAACTTGGGAAGACAATATGGCTGTAAAACTGGAGGACAATCAGTGCTCCCTTCACCAGCTAAATGGAGATTCTGGCTTTGAAAATCACTGTCATCATAATCCATGGGTAAATCCCTACAAAGAAGATAAGAAATAATGATAATAATAAGACAGATAATTCAAACCCAGTAATCATAAATAAATCAAAACTAAAATTCCCAGATAGCTGCTACAGTGAGATAAAACTATGTGCAAGTAGATAACTAGATGCAGCAAATATTTACGACTATCATCTTGCATAAAAGAAAAAAAAAAAAACAAAAACAACGTGTCATAGCTTTACAACTGTCTTCGTTGTTAAATGTTTAAGGAAACCGCACTCAAATATCCAATGGCACCAAATATATTTTTCCCTTGGAAAAAGTGCTTACAAGCATATTTTTAAAGAACTATAGCATCAATCCAAAACAAAAGCAATAAAAAGCATATAATAAACACCTGAAGCTAGTCAACAGAAAGAAACGGTAACTAAACGCATACATGCTGACCTCTATAATGCTGCAAATTTCTAAATTCAAAAACATCCTTCGACCCTAGATTATAAAGACAACAGTAAAACTAAACTTCCATCCTAGATTAAGTTCTGAATATCTACCTATCGATCACTCGAAAACCAAGTCTGAACTAGACAACCAGACTAGATTTTGATTTCCTAAGGTGACTCTGGCAAAAGACTCCACCTTTATTCACTAATCACTAAATATCGGTTATTCACAAATCGATTCGCTCCTACTCACTTCAACCCGGAGAACTAAACAGAACAATAATCGTAAAATTGAAATTTAAAGCTTCGGCATTTCCAATTAAACTCACCGTTTGATAGGAAAGCAAGGCAGATTACTTTAGCCCTAATTTTACAGACAGAGAGAAGCAAATAGAGAGAATTGAACAGTACCAGAACAAGTAACAAGTGTAGAGACGCTACCTCCCTCCATCCGGTGACGAAATCCGGCCCTCAGCTTCTCCCCAATCTTACGCTCATCTGCAAAACCAAAACCAAACCCTAACAACTCAGTCTCTCTCTCTCTCTCTCTCTATCACCACTCGCCTAATTTCTGATACGCGAGAGAAACAGCCGTAACGGAGAAAAAGGGAAAAAGCGGAGGCGGAGGGTTTTGGTTTGCTTACCGGAGTGGTGGAGTTTCCGGCAGATCGAATTAGGGTTCCGGCGGAATCAAAATAGGGAGTGACGAAAACGAAGAGGAAAGAGTGTGTGATGAAACTGTGGCTCTTTTTTTTGTTTGTTTGTTTTATCTCGACTTTTTAGAGAGAGAAAATGTTAAATGCCAAGAGAAAATTAATTTTTTTTTTAAAACGGAAAAAAGAGAAAATTTGAAATAACGGGTACGATTTCGTGGAATGGGCAAGGATCCGACGGGTAATAAAAGAGACCCGCGACGCGTGGCGTACTATGAGTGGTTGATGAAAGATTCTGAAGTTCCGTGGGACCCTGTAATTGTGAATGTGTTAAAATGGGTGATTCGAATCGGACGGTGAGGGTGGGAGGCTGAGGTATGATAGGTGACAGGCAGGTGAGGGGAAGTGGAAAAAATCCAAAAGAGGGTGACACGTGGCGGGGTATTGGATTAGGGTCAGCGGAGTGGATAGAGTACAAGAGTGTGATTATGTGAGTACTTTCTCTGTGCGGTTTTCATGATGGACCCATGTGATGTGGATAAGAATTTCTTTTTTCTTTCTTTTGTTTTGTTCAGGTGAGACTTTCAGTTTTAAGGTTTAAGCCCTAAAAATCTATCTACTAACTAGTAAGTAGTAACTATTAGACGTAAGAACTTCAAAAAAATATTAGACAATATGTTCTTATTGAAAGCGACTCTAAGATTCTTATTAACTGTTTTACGTTAACGGATAGATGTTCTTTTGAGGATTAAAGTTATGGTAAATGATATCATCAGCTTTGCTGCTCAGTTTAATTTTATGGTGTTCCGTCATATATACCGTTGATTTCGTGCATTCCCATGTTGCTCTTTGCATTAGGTTTTATTGTCTTCCTTTTATCGTGTCTTCAGCGTTCCACTTAGATTAGCCGGAAGGAATGTGTGGAAAGAAGGTGTGCCTCGCAATTTTGTTTTATAGTTGTTCCTTTTACATTTTTCAGGAAAAAAGAAAACACCAAACTATATCTACCTTCAAAAGTTCTACGAAATGTAATTAGTTCACTTCGCAACCTCTCCTTTTAGCATTTTAAGCCAATTCTTATTGACGTAAATCATGCAATAGCTCCTCGATCATCAACAACTTCCAGAGAGTTGACCTTTTGGTGCACAAATGACACATTATTATCAAATTTTGATGGTATTGTATAGCAGCTTTCAGAATGAGGTAGTTGGAAATCATGCAATAGTTCGGTGCTAACAAATGTTGGATTTAGGAAATGAAATGATTTAGTAGCTAACCGCTTTGCATGATTTTCTAGTGATTCTTGTGTAGTTCAGAAATGGCGATTGCACCTTATGGTATGCGTCTAGCTTGCAATCGAGGGAGGCTACAACTCCACTCTTTTTTGGCATGTAACACTATCATGAACCATGCTGCCTTGCATGACATGATGATTACTTGCTCTGTGCCCATCAAGATTCTTCACAATAGTGTGAAGATGTTACCATTCTATAGAGCCGCAGGAATAAAGTTTGCCAAGCAGAAGTTCTCATCATACTTGTATAAATGTGCCGTCTTTCAAGTTGATGTTTAAAGCTTCAACTCTGCCATAGGGAGGAGATTTAGAATGAAGTTGAGACTCCCAATTCATTTTACTTCGGTAATGAACAGATGGAGAGTAACAAAGAGACTAATGCACGTCATTGAGTGCGAAAATTGCCTCTTACAACGCTACAACATTATGAACATTAATCTCCCATATACAAATAAAGGTCTGAAATTTAAACTACAACGGCTGCAAGCCTGAGAGAGTGAGCGTAATGTTAATTACAGTGTTAGACTGAACCAATCAAGGTCATCAAAGCTATTATGAGAGGGAGGATTCTAGGGACACATACATAGTGGTATTGAAATTAATAAGATCTGATGCAGAAGAAGCTTGTAATCCGCTAGTGCATCATTGACCACTGTGATGAACTATTGGCACCCCCAAAAGCTGGCAAAGGATGGATTTTTTATGGAATGACTCTCACAAGTCAAAACCACCATGGCTTCTCTGCTAGATCCTTTGGGAACACGTATCTGAACCTTGAATTGTAAGGCAACCACTCTATGATATGAGATGGCTTCTTGCTGGATTTATGACCAATGCAGTTTCTAATTGAATCCTGAAGCTTCTTATCAACATTATCAGTGACCCATTTTAGAAGATCATCAGAGCTAAAAGATGCTTCTCTAGAAAATTTTTCAAGCATCTTTGGTAGAAGAACTTTCCTCGACATCTTTACCACTACATTTGCTCTGATGAACTCTTTCTTCGCTTCTTCAAGCTCGTCTCTAACATTTGAGGCTGTGTAGACTTTTAACTACAAGCAATAAACATGAATCAGTCTTAATGTGCTTTGAAGAATGATTTTTAATGATGAATAAACAATATTGATGGTAAAAAATTTCATCAGGCTTCTTATGAAGAAACATGGTAAAGACAAGCGAGAAAGTAAACAGAAATTTAAAGGGGAAATCATGCACTAAAGCACTACATTAGACTACTGCTTGTTCCTAGGTGTAAGCCATGAAAATGGGTTCAGTACCAGTGGCTTCTCTTCTATTGTATTGTTCATCTGTTCTTTGGTGTTACTTTCTGTTTCCAGTTGCATTTTACACAATTTGGATGTCATTAATTGTAGTATTTTTGACCAAAAGGGAAAGAAAAAAAAAACCATGATTGACAAATCTGTGTACCAATAAGGAAGACAGTAATAAACTTCAGCAAGTATTCGGACAATAATACTCATCGATACTAAACAAAGGAGCAATTAGCAAAATAAATTACCGCAGGATCAGAAAAGGCTCCGGTACAAAGAGCAAAGCAAACAAGGGGTTCGGAAACTGGGAGACCCAATTTTGAATTGCGAAGCTGTTTGTCCTCCCCAAACTTCTTCCTCAAGGCAGTTGAGAGGAACGTTTCGAGCCACTGTAAACACAGAAGAAGATTACATGATATATATAATATGGTGTTTCTACTTTATATTTAAAATGCAGAAGAAAATAAAACCAATTTCAAGGAATAGATCAAAAGACATTTCGTATACATTCTTAGATAAGAGTTTGGTGAGTACCCATCCAATCCTGGGTGTTTGGAATCCAAATATGGATTGCTCTATGGCATTTGCGCTGATGACAACACCCCCAATGTTGTAAGCAGCCTGCACTATACCAGAAGTTCATCATCTTTCTCTTTTAAATCGAAAACACACCTTCAGGGCTAGGAGAATGGGGTCTATCCACTCAGCTTTAAGCCAAAGTACTAATATATAAATACATGCAGTGTTTTTTTTTTTTTTTTTTCCTTATTAAGCTGACAGCAAAACCGCTTGGACTAGCAAAGAATGGAACTACCTTATGGAACAAGGCCAACCTTCTTAAAGAGCTGTTGGGAATTCCATACGCTAAATATGCCTGCACAAACGTAGGGAGAAAACCATGAATACTTGCAATTCTAGTAAGGGAGAAACAATGGTTGGTTAAGAAATCTTTACATGCATAAGCAGAGCGTTGTAAACATTGATCCAAAATGCAATTTGGGCATTCAATTCCATCTGAGTGACATCCACCTTCTCCAATTGCTCTACCAACATTCTGAAATTAAAATTGAAGCTTGTCATGTCAAATGTACTATTAGGTAAACTATATATATATATATATATATATATATATATATATAAGAAG
>NC_020495.1:8985889-9001790 GCF_000184155.1 Fragaria vesca subsp. vesca | reverse complement strand
CCGGCGCCGGAGGGTGGAGAACGGACGGACGTCCACACTTTAAGCCGAGTGCGGACCTCCGCTTCATATCCAATCTGTATATATATATATCCTTGAAGGCTTAAACTATATGTGTCATACATAAAAGAATATTAATGTTTGTATGGGTCAGGAGTACACATTATGCTCCAAAAGTTCATGAATCCATCTTTTAAATGGACAGTGCCAGATTTACCGGTTGCGCTTAATTGTGCTTCACCACCATAATTTGAGAATTTTTTCTTTTTAGTGAATTTACTTTTATGGTGGTGAAGCACAATTAAGTGCAACCGGTAAATCTAGGCAACCGGTAAATACACTAAAAAGATGGACAAAAGGAAACAATTAAGTGCAACCGATTGCACTTAATTGTGCACAATTATTTGACTTCAGATTGTTTCCTTTTATCTATGGACAGTGCTAGATTTACCAGTTGCACTTAATTGTGCCAAACTACCATAGATAAAAGGAAACAATCTGAAGTCAAATATGTCAGGGATTTTTAGAACTATGTAAAGGATCCTACTGATGATGCTAGTCACCATAACAAATGCTCCAACCTGAATTTTGAGCAGTTGACAAACACAAGGTCCAATAATGAAGTCATTCTTCCATTCAAAGCCCCAGTGAATCAAGGGAATAACACAACACACTCCCTCCTTTCACTTGTGCTTTAAACAGGTGTATGACTTGGTAAACTATAGATGAATGTACAGAAGTACAGAACCAACCTATAGTTATTAATGGCATAAGAAGCATGAGAAGACTTTCTCTTATCGGTTGATATCCAAGATATTTCTACCATCGATTTGCCAGACCAGTTTTGGGCATCTTCAGTACCATCTAGAGGCTGTAAAACTTTAGTGGATGACCTCGACTGCAAAGGCGATGGGTTTTTCTCAATCTTCTTAGAGGCTGAACTGCAAAGCCAACAGTAAACTAGAGACATACACCTGACCATTTCCTCAGCTAACTTGCTAGGGCACTGGTGGAGATGCTCTTTCAGAGTTCGCAGCATAGAAGTTTTCTCCAAGACTGGAACCCTATGACGAATCTGCAAAAGAAAAGAAAATGTTTAAATGGCATCAATAAACATGTAGCAGATATGGCCAAACAGTTATATGAACCACACACTAAATTCCTGTCATATGCAATCACCATAAACCACCTATTAAAACTCTGTTTACCATTTTAATAAAGACTGACCAAAAAATAATTGTTCAAAAATAACTCTTCACATTTCAGCAAATTTAACATTTTGAGCATACAAGTCATACTGTGTACTAAAGTAATATATTCAACCAGATGACACGGATATCAACAGATGTTCAACAGTAAGCCAAGACAAATAAACATATATAGTTATATTATACCTTTTCTACCTTGGAAAGGTCTGAACGAGTCTTTGCAAAATCAGTGTCACTTTTGCTACTAGATAGTGGAGTATGACTAGTCCTGGAAGTTCTTTTTCCTGAGTCATCTATAGCAACTAGAGCTCTGAAATGTCGGAAAGAAAAATTTTTGGTGGAACAAAATGCACTTGAAATGATACTGGGATGTTTCCTAGATCCGTTCTTCATATGAGCAGGGGAAGCAACAAGTGAGCTCTGCTCCGAAGGTGGCTTACTAGCACACTTTTCAAAAATACTCCTATAGAGAGAGAGAACATGCTGCTCGCGATTTGCAACTTCTTCTTCAAGTAATTCAATTTCAGAGATCAATTCCTTCGTCTAAAGAAAAAAATTGTGGTTATTTTCTGCTTCAGTGTTGAGACAGCTAATAAATGGTATGCGATACATGTATACATATAGATGTAGACAATTTGAAAATATACACGTGTATTGTCTACTATGAGTATGAATATGGTACACACTATACAGTAGAAAATTTTGGAATAAATGTTGATGATGCCCTGAAATACAAGATACAATTGTAGACAATTAAAAAATAAAGAAAAACAAAAAATTAATTAAAAACTCAGAAGCACTGACACTCACTACTCCGTTTGCCTCACCAGTCTAAACTTTGAAGTCCGTCGAGTTAAGCGTTTTAGACAACCACTAAATGTGAAAAGCTTATGCTGTACCTAGACCTTGCAAAACAACATAGAAATGGGATGGAAAATACCTAGACCTCCTACAATCGAAGGCTCTGACATCATGTTAAACCAATGAGTAGAACTCGCCCTTGCAAAACCAGCTTACAAGGAAAGGGTTCCCATGTAGGCACTCAGGCGATTTAAGACCATACTAAAACACTCCCCCTCGTGACAGTGATTGGAGATACTTAGATCTTCCTTTCCACATATAGGGCTGTAGATTCTAACCTCACACATCCTTGCAGTACACGTATTTTGGTCTTGTTAAACCATAGATATACCATTCTAGCAAAACCAGTGCTATAAGGAAAGGGTGCCCATGTGTTCGTATACTATGAAACGTAAGTACGATAAGGATCAGGTTATATGAATTTTAAGTTGAAACACATTGGCAAAAACCAAAAAAAAAAATGGAGCATGGAAGAAAGTTTTACAACACGGAACCAAAGTTCAATTATATGCAAAGTAATCATAGCTATTCGACAGTTGCATAAATTTCTCAAAAATAAAGCAAAATTATACATTACACATTACAGTTCTTCCAACTAAGGCAATGAAGACTAGTAATTACCTGGACAGAAAAATGTCTATGTCCAGGTGATAGAGTACTTGAAGCTCGGCCCATTGCCCTCTCAAGCATGTTACGCATAGATTTCTCTTCCTGCAAACGTAACTGAAGCTGTTCGATCTGCAAATGTGTGTTTTTATCAATAAACCATTTTTTGGTCAGATAACATATATAGATTGGTAATTCGGCAGTATCAGTGCTGCAACAACGTTCTAGTAAAAGATATTTGAATATACTGTAAATATATTAATCTGATCCCCCACTTCATGCTATAGAAAGATTCGTCAAACACAATGCTGAAAGAGACAGAAACTGAATTCCATTTCTCACATCTTTTTCCAAGGACGCTCTATGGTTTGATGACATATTCTTGTTAAGATAAATAGGATTGTCTTGCCAAGGACTTTGTCCTGTAGAAGCACTTGTTGAAGGTGATGAAACCTGTTAATCACATTCAGAAAACAGTGAAGTATTTCAGATTTAACTAATACTGAGAAAGAAGGTTAATTCTGCAATATGAATTTATACATGTTCAAGTTTGATCATAACAATATAGCAGGAGTCCTATGTACATATAAAGCTTGAGTACAATATTATTTTCATATCAACTGACATATGTTGTCTCACCTGTGTTTCATTCTTGTCCTTCTTCCTGGAACCTAAGACTCGACCTCTTGGAATACCAATATTTCTGTCAGAAGCGCTGAAAGGGAAAGAGAATGAAAAATATGTCAAATGTAACTGCTCTAAACTTCTAATGGGTATGGTAAGAGGAAATGCTGTATGGTAAGAGGAAATGCTCAAAAAATCAATCTTGGAGGGCCTCATAAGTTACAACTGCAGAATTAGAACATCCCAACCCAAGTCTTTTGATATCAATACTTTCTTTCTTACTAAAAGTCTATAACACCAACCTACGATGTTATACTGATCTTGAAATTCCAACGTTCTTTATTCAAAACCAAATAAAAGTACACAGCTCGGGGATAACGAATAAGAGATTGCGGAGAGCACCGTTTGAAACTCTCTAATCCTTACAGCCTTGAAGAAAATACATACTTTTTCTCAAAGATATACGTTTAAGTATCATAGCATTTATTGCTCCCAATAAGTTATAAGCTGATATTAAGTTCTCTGAATATTAGCTTCTTAATTGCATTGCAAACTGGACTAGCCATCCATTTCAGTACTTGCCAATATCGCAATACAGACATCAGATTCCCTTAATCTTTCACTTTGAAACTAACAAGTAAATGATGCCAAAACTCAAACAGTCAAAGCCCTCCAAAAGGCGTTTCTTTTTATGGTCTGAAAAGTGAAAACATTCCCATCTAATACAGGAATCTTAAGACCTAAACTGAATGAAATCCAAAAGTGCATGCAAACATCCACCTCCAAATTATAAATATACTCACAACAGTTATCAGTGGTAAAGACTGTACCTTTTGGAGCGCCTGTGTTGGGTATGAACATCTGAACGTGGCCCAGAATCTCCATTCTCTCTTTTCCCACCTGCTTGTTCTTGAAACCAATCTTTCTCTCCAACTGTGTCACAGACAAAACCCACCATTTCAAATCTTATCCCTCATAAAACCCATAAAGCACTCACCCACTTCTCATAAACTATTCAGCTACCCAATCAATCTATCAAGAACAAGTGCAGGTGAGTAATGTGATAAATATGGTGCAGTTGGTATGAAATAAAGAGAGAATCTCAATAAAAATTGGGTAGTTCCTGAATGGGAATGATTGAATTTAAAGCTTGAAACTTTGAATCTGAGATAAATTTCAAACAATGAATATTATTTTGAACAGAAAATAAGGGCGGAGATTACCTAAGGCAGCTGCAGGGCCACAGTTGCAGAAATAAATTTCTTCACTTTTGGGTTGTTGAGGGCATTCAATTTGCTACTGATCTGGAGAGTCAAGTCTCTCTGAATAGTTTTTTGAAATGGAAGGGAAAGAGGGGTTGCAGACTGCTCCGTGGGCCTGGTGCTGCTGATAGCTACTGACCAGTGAGCCTACTTCCCGCCAGAACCATTCATAGCCTGCCACATTTCTGTTATCATTTGATCAATTGGTTTTTTCTTTTCTTTTTTGGTCTTTGAAAAATTCAGTCGAATAATTTGTGAATTTACAGTAATTGAACCAGAACGGATTCAGAACTGAAAATATATTTATTTAAATTACCTTTGGAGAGTGGTATACCCATGATTTTAAAATCTTGATTGAGCCGGGTTCCCTCCTCGCAGGTTGTAAGCAAGTATATGCAGGTGTCATCAGAATGAGAGAAAAAAATGGAAATCTGATAGGGCCACCAACCACCTTTGAATTCAACAAAATCAAAATCCTTCAAAATCGTTGGACTTGTGAATACCACCATCATCATTGAAATATTATTTTTAAATCTTGATTTGAATACCTCAAGATTTCAAAAAACTTTTCAAAATCTTGATTGAATGCCACAAGATATTAATGGCCTTTTAAAAACAATCATATAAACTCATAATTGAATATACCCATGAACATTAGAGCCTCGAAGTCTTTGGCACAGAGGATTTTGCCGTCTTTGGCTATGGGCTCCTAGGGTTTTTTTAGGATGGGATGTTTATTATTATTATTTTATTTCTTTAAAAAAAAAAATTAAATAACTCATGCACCCTTATATATGTGAGTGATGTTTGAACATATAACCTCAAAGTTATCAATTAGACTATCTAACCAATCAAGTTACGGCTCATTGACAATTTTTTTTAGTTTTTGTTTTGTTTTGGAAATAATGCTCTCTTTTTGGAGGGTATAGTGGGCTTGGTCATGTGTTCTTTATTCATTTAGTCGTCACACGGTTCATTTATTCCATTGTTCATTTAGTCGTCACGCGGATATACTAGTTGGGTTGGGTGAATGAGTTAAATCTTGTAACTTCTTTCTGTTCAAGGTGTAGTAGTGATGTAGGACGGATGGCAGAAGAAATCGAGGAACAGATCGATAGTTGCAGGTCCAAACTCGGTTTGCTGCAGATTTGGCGTTCGGTGTCTGAATGACTATTATTATACCTTTCTGGAAGCGGAACGGCCCAACGAACAAGACTTGTCGCTTTGCCAAGACGTATTGGCTTTTTCGGCCATCCGAGTTTGTTTTGGACCTCAAATCAGCGTTTTATTAGTTTTCGGGATTTTTATGTTTCCTAGTTATTTCAGATTCTGTTTAAATTCAATCATTGGGCTTTTAGTTTGGTTGTTAGTCGCTCTAAGGTTTTGTTTCTCATATATAAGCACCCTTATGGGTAGCTGACATTCAGTTTTTCAATTATAATTTAGAAACTTAAGAGTTTTCTCTTAGTCCCTGGCGCGTTCCAGGTTTTGGTCCTATAGAGTTTTTTGCTTGAAGGCTCTCCACTTATTAGGGTTTAATGTTGGTTAGCCCTCCATACTCCTGCTGCGTCAAGTAGTTTAGGCTAGGATATTTTTAGGAGTCATAGTTACATGTGCAGTTGACGTACTATCTAAGCATTAATTGTATTAGGACATCTTCAAAAGGGGATCTTCAAATCCTTTAGTTTGACCAAGTATTGAGGTTGTATGATCTTAATTATCAATCAATGAATTTATTTCTTTTTTTCAAAAAAAAATCACAAAGTCCCTTAAAGCAAAAACACAACGGGTCAAATTAAAAAATATAGAGAAAATTAATACTGTCTATTTTAGATTTTAGGTTCACCCTTTAATCGAATAGTATAACTGTACAACAATTTTTTTTTCTTTTCGATTTCAGCTGTACAACACTTTATAAAAATTCAGACAATAATGAACTAACCATGCATGTTTTTCAGAATCGTACAAGGTTTCCTAATTTTCAAAAGACGTAGATGTTTCAAGGTTTCATAGTCCTATTCATTGTGGGAAGAGGACATAAAGATGTGTATTAATAAACTATAAAAAAAAGCTATCGGAGGTTCTAATAATAGTAATAATATATATATATATATATTTTCAAAAGAAATTTAGATATTTAGGCCCATGAAATTGGGGGCTATATGCATATATCTATTGAGCCTATATCTAAGACGAGCTTTGTGCATTACTAGGTTTCTTGTCAGTTTGATTTTATTTCAATTTGTTTTTATGAGAAAACATGATGAAAATTATGTACGTTTTCTATTATATCCATATATGTAGTGACAGTTACATTGGCATATATAGTGACAGTGTCGTATGTAGTTACATACAATGACATAGTGATTGATATATGTAGTGACAATATCATCAGATGTAATTCATGTACTCACTCTTGGGCAAACAACTAAAAGTTGTTTAGCTACTCATAATTACAAGTACTTACTTGAAATAAAATGTACACCACTCCACACTGACTCGAACAAGAAGGAAAGAACAATTTTCTCTGATACCCCTAAACTAAAACTCAAGGTTCCTTATATAGACAGCGGAACTCAAACTGGAATTGAAATACAACATAAAAACTGTAAAAGACAGCTCTATTATTCTTCCATTAGCTGACATCTCAATGATTCCTCCCTTAACTGACAGCTCCATTATTCATCCACTAAGTAAAGCAGATTTCTTTTTGATAAGAAAATGATCACATGTCATCAAAATCTTCAGAATTATTGCCCAATACAGGATCCTCATATCTGCTTCTTGCATTTCTTTCATTTACTTCCATGTCGGTATCTTCATACACCTTATAGTGCTTATCATTTTCAATCTTTTCAATTCATTGAGCACATGTTAAAGTGGAATCAATTTCTTTTTTCTTGAGAGATAAAAATAAATCTTTGCTAAAACCCAGGCGAAGCCACCAAATATGCTCTAGGTAATCTGCTTGAGATTATAAATAATCTGCTCAAAGTAATCTACTCGAGATAAATAATCTGCTTAAGAAAAAGAAACTGATGAAAATAAATCTCTTCAAGTTTAGTGAAATCTCCTCGAGATTAATCACTAATTCATCATATGCTTAGAAAATCTAAGAGTTTTTGATAGACTACAAGAGTTTCTTTGACGGTCCTAATGTTTTTTAGAACTTTGTAGACTTTTCTCTGAACCAAATAGATATTATCTCAATAACTGAGATCTTCTCTATCAAGTGTAGATCTAAAATTTTTTAGGATTGTCAATTAGTTTTGTTCTTCTAGCAATTCTTCTATAGTTTCTTTGCAGATAGTAAACAACTGTGTTATAGTAAGAAACGAAATTATGATATGAAAAATTTAACTCTTTACTTTTAAGTGTAGATGATAGATCTTAGTTTCAAAATGTCAAAATAAACAAATCAAGGAATATGGACCCACTACGCTCCGTCAAAATTTTCTTTGAAAATGTTAAAAGGTAAAAAGGGAAGTAAAAATGCAATAGGAAAGGAGACGACCTATAAACCTATTTATTAGGTTGCTACCCTTTTGAAAGGTGGAAGATATCATTGTTAAAAGGGGTACACAGACTAGAAGCAATAGAAAAACACTATTCCCCAATGTGATGTTGACACCTATTTTCATCTGTGAAATAAGAGAAGTGCGGACGTCCGCTTCTGATCCTCTCTGTATACAAGAATATATAGTTTTAAACCCTCCATTATAGATAGATATTTAAGTTAAACTCTTCTAATTATGTTGTAGTATGAAATCTCATTTAACCTTTTAACATCTCTAAGGCCGACTCCAATAATGAGCCTTATTTTGAGGTTTTATATTTATTTTGGGACCATTTGTTGCCTTATATTCATATAGAACTCATCTTCTCATCTCTAACGATGAGTCATATTTTGGGGGCTTATTTACACTATTCTTAAATAAAATAAGTTTTGAGTATAATGTATATATTAATGTTTATGCATAAATGGCCATAACCAATTGTTGCGGGACCCGGTTACTATTTGAGTCCCGATCTTGGGTTTTCATCAAATATAAGACATGATTTGGGTCCAAGTGTTATAAACCAAAACCAAACCGGCCCCCTCAAAACTTTTTGTTGGAGATGAAGAATTGTATTTAAAGACCAAGACCCAATTATAGTGGCATTGTTGGAGTTACCCTAAGATTATCTCTAACTCTTAGGGCTAAAGGACTAAATACATCTAACAAATGTAACTAGGTTGAGGAACGCTTTGGGACTAAATTGCCAAACCAAAACACCTCAGGAGGCGATCTCTCAACCTCTCTCTCTAAACTTAGAGAGAGCAAGTAGATCTGCACTATTCCAGCCTCCCTTCCCCTTCTTTCTTGCCTAGATTTAGATCTCTCAGAATCTAGATCAAAGGCTTGAGAGTTGGGGGTGGGATCTCTTGGTCTCTTCTCTCTTGATCGATCTATTTGATTTCGTTCTCACCTCAGTGGTGCTTTTACCCGTTTTGTGGTCTTTTTTCTGACTTATGTTCAGCCAAATAGGACATTGTTCCTCCATTTTCTACCTATCATCCAACATCCTTATTCAAATTCGGAAACCTCCATCATTCCCCTCACCCACAACCTCACATAAGTTCTCCTTCATCTACCAAAGAAAACCACAACTCAAAAGTGAGACTGTTCTCTTACCAAAAGGTTTATGGGTGCTCACACATGGGTGTTCCACCCCTATTCACCATCGGTTTTGTTCTTCGGTTTGTTCTTCAGTTAGCCTCAATTCTCCTTCAGATTGAGTCTCTTTGGTGGAGAAGAGAAAGTTATTGTATGGTGTGGATTCCTCTCTTTCATCCCCATTTTCTTTGGTTTTGATTAGATTTGTGTTGTTGAATTGTGTTGGTAGCAGTTTATCGGTCTTCATCCCTTCATTTCGGCACAACTCACGACCTCTTGGTCTCTAGCGGCGGTGGCAGTGGTAGTGGTGGCGGTGTCAGGTAGGGTTCATTTGGATATACATGGCTCTTTAGCTTTTTAATTAGATAAAAAAAACATGTTCCAATGACACAAGGGCTCAAGAGCCACATGTCTAGTGGGTGGAGAGGGTTATAATTGATTATAAAGGTGACCCTTTAGGCCATCTCCAGTAAGGAGGGGTTATATTGAGGTCAGGGCTAAAATTTAGCCCTCCTAAATAATATAATTTATTCATGAAACAGTGAACCATCTCCAACAAGGGAGGACTATCCCTTCTAAATATTTTATAGTTTTTCATTATATTTTTGAAACTTATGATTTAGTTTATTATAATACCATTTAATTTATAAAATTTGTGTATATATAGAAGATTGAGAGCCAAATGACCGGACTCGGATCCTCTCCTCATGTTTGTGTGCTCATATTATCTCATAAAACATTCTTAGCCGTTGGATCTAAATCAATGGCCAAGATGTCTTTTTGTGAGGGTGAATGATTTTTCTTCATCTCCTCTCTCTCTTCCCAAAATCTCATCAGAGATAACCCGTAGAGTTCCAGTTTATGCTGAGAATCCCAGAACTATAATTAGACTTGTTCTGGTAATTCCATTTATTCTGTTTAACAAACTATGGTTTATGAACTACTGATTTTGGACATCCCTATTTCTCTCACCAAAGAAGTAACAAGAAAAGAAACAGAAATTCTAGTATTCCCACCCAGTCAAGTGGTTGTTGGAGTAATTCATCGAAGAACCTCTTCAGGTAATGCTTGGTTCGTTACTTGTTAGATTAGATTATTCCCACAGCATCAAATCCAAGTTCACATCTCCATTGCTACTCCTTTCCTTGCAATTCCTCATCGGAGGACTCTACGTAGAGCTCGAAATCGGTCCCTAGAACACCGAAATACGGCTCTGAGATAGGATTTCGTGTTCGATTTCGCCTTTAGAATTGGTGCAGCTCTAAGATAGGATTTTGTGTTTAACGGCGAATTTTGGTAGAGTGGTAGTCTTGCTCCGATTCGTCTGAGATGGAAGTGTCCTGTTCTTAACTGTGCTTCTCCGGCAACGGAAAGTCAAAGCCCATCCCGCTCTGGGCTCGATTGGGGGTACGAGGTATATTTTTGAGAAAATGAAAGAAGAGAGATTCTAGTGTAGATGTGAGGAAGAGAGACGAGGATAGATGAGAGAGTTGAACCAGATAAGAGAGATGAGCTCAGGTATGAGTATAGATGAGAAAGGTTTTCGACGAGATTTTGGAAAAAAACACAAAAGGAGATGAAGAAAAATAATTCACCCTCAAATAAAGACATCTTAGCCGTTGGATCGAAATCAATGACTAAGAATGCTTTATGAGGCAATATGAGCACACAAACATGAGGAGAGGATCCGAGTCCCAAATGACCGTTGCAAATTTTTCCTCTTTTTTTTTTTTTTGGGTACAAATGTTTCCGTTGGAAACATAAAAAAAAAAAAAGATTAAACTTAATCGTTGGATGTCAACGGTAGTTGAATAGTGACTATGAGATTTTGTTTTTAAAAGGTGGGAAAGCCCACAATTTGAATTTGTGGCTGATTTTTGTGGGCCCGAAATAAGGGCTCTAGGGTCACCTTAAGGTCTAAATTTGGCCCTCTCCACTCCCCTCTACCCCTCTTGCTCTCTAGCCCTTTCTTATTGGAGCCCATTTTTTGAAAATTAGAGCCCTAGAGTTCACTTGGCCCTCCTTATTGGAGATGGCCTTAGCTCTTATAGAACCCATAAAAAAGTGACAACAATTGTATAAATATAATATCTCGACCCTCTAGCTTTTTAATTAGATAAAAAAGCATGTTCCAATGACACAAAGGCTCAAGAGCCACATGGCTAGAGATAGGTGGAGAGGGCTAAAATTGACCATGAAGGTGACCCTTTAGCTCTCATGAGACCCATAAAAAGGTGACAACAATATTATATAAATATAACATCTCGACCTAAATTATTTTGAATTTATTAAAGAGTTTATTTGAATCTACGACTAAATAATTATACTAATAGAGTTTATACCAAGTTGTTTTTTTGTTGCACTATGACAGAAAAAAAAATAAAACTCACTCTAACCATTACATCAATACTTGGGCCTCTGCTATAAATGACTAACCACAATTTTAGGTTCACTTCATCGGCAATTGCATAGACATGGATGATCAAAGGGTCACTTAACCCCTCCGACGAAATCAATCGTTTTATGAACAACGAATAGTTAAGCGTTATCTCATCGTAGTGGCCCGATTAAGAAGTCACCTTCTTCTCTAACCTTTATCTTACTAAAGACAATACCTTGATATCTCTTTCAAATACCATGTATATATAAAGATAGCGCATATAGCCCTGAGCTGCTTTACGGTCCAAAGCGGTCAAGATGGGTGAATTTATTACCCAAAATGAAAGACCAACCTAGCTCTTAGTTCTTAGGAGATTGATATTAAGGTTGGATTATTCAAGAAATGAAGGTTATTACTTGGAGTTCTTGTGTTAGCTCTTTTGAGAATGAAGCAAACCGAGGCAGCTTTTCTCGTTTAGGATTTAGTGTATGTTTAATGTTATGAAAAATGAATAATTCATTAATTAAATACAAATTTAATTACAAACCCTAAAAACGTACTAAAGAGCGTTGGTCACCAACTCGATCAAGCTAGAAACAACGAGAGAAGACTAACAACTCGTAGCTCGAGCATGATTTTGATACACATGGTTATATCATTGTTGATTGTTCATGAGGGCCAAACAATTCAATTTTGGGACATGCTCTTGTCATCATTGTACTGATGAGAAATTGTACTAACAATCAAGGGACATGTGTAGAAGAATAAAATTTTCTTTCTAGCTACTTGTTACCTATAACGTTTTTTTTATCGACTCTTAGTCTGTTATATCCTGAGAGAGCTTCTAATGAAAACCTTATAATGAAAACTTTTGACTGAACAGTTGAATGACATGCATGTTGGAATTCGAAAACGGCAACTAAAACTTATACCATTAATTCAAAAGTCCTCATTTAATCCTCAATATAAAATCCTTATTAGAAACTTTCCCATTATATCCTTACCTCTACATCAATACAACTCAAAATCCAAACTTGTTTACATTTACATGTTTACATGATTACATCCCTACCTCCTTTCAATATTCCTTTCCCCTTTTTCTTTTTTTTTTTTTTTAGGGTAATCTCCTTCCAATATCGTTGATTCTCGTAAAAATACGATAGCATACATCATCATAGGAGAGCTATGTTCTCGTCTTTTTTATTCGTATCTTCCTAACTAAAGTGCTAATTCATAACCTCAAAACGCACTTTTGTATTCTGCTGGCAAGTATGTACCATTATAAGAAGTATTTTTACTTATCTACAAGTGCTTTTGACACTTCCAAAAGCATTTCCAATACACAGGTGTCTTGATTCATATTGTTCTTATATCACACACCACCTACACCATATACAAAGTTACAAGGAAAATGACATAATACCTCAAACTAATCACTAATGTAGTATAGTGTTCATGGTCTCGACAATATATATTCCGTAAGAATTAACATGCTTATCTCCTAAGATTATAATACTCTCATTGTCGGTTCATAATCAATACTAATTAAACTTAATTGTCCTATCTTCATAATGCCTACATAATATAATCTCAACCCCAAAAAAATATAGAAATGGCGGTTGGTCGGCGGCCAGTCGGACGATGACAACCCGTCCTTGGGTCCATCCTCTATGATTGCCGCCGGCTGAATTGGACGTTCTCACATAGTACCTAATTTTACTAAGCACTATATATAGAAACCACTCTCAAAGGATGAGATGCACCTACCGAAACCTCAAGCTCTTCTAGTTCTGTTTCAGTTGGCTTAGAATTTTGATTTGAATCATTGCCTTGGTGTTTATATTTTCCAGTGATCAAACAATGGTGAAGATTGGTTTTGGTAGCTTTGGTGACTCTTTCAGTGTTTGCTCCCTCAAGTCCTACCTAGCTGAGTTCATCGCCACCCTTCTTTTCGTGTTTGCTGGCGTTGGCTCTGCCATCGCTTATGGTAAGCTCGGAACTTGGTTAGAAAGAGTGTAGCCATGCACAGTGTATTGTTAAAAGAGGGTATAATAAGCCTCCCTTATACGAAATTTTTACATAAAAGTGTTACATATATATAACTATTTTTCGTTGAAAAAAATGCTCGAATACATAGCTATTATGTTCATGTGTGACAAGGGTTGACGGTACTACATGATATTCCATTATTACTCGTGTAAACCATGTTAAATATGAGTCTTCAGTATGAATTCATATAATAAAACCCTTTTGTATATTCAAATTTAATGACTTTGATCCTATGTATATGTAGATAAGCTAACTACAGATGCAGCTTTAGACCCTGCCGGCCTAGTCGCGGTGGCCGTAGCCCATGCATTTGCTCTGTTTGTGGGGGTCTCCGTCGCAGCAAACATCTCCGGTGGCCATTTGAACCCGGCTGTCACTTTTGGATTGGCTATTGGAGGTAACATCACCATCCTAACCGGCATTTTCTACTGGATTGCTCAACTCTTGGGCTCCATCGTCGCTTGCTTCCTCCTCAAGTTTGTCACCAGCGAGGTATATATATTTTCCAGAACAAATATTTGGTCATCGATTAGGGGTTTGGCCAACTAACCTTGGTCTCCTTGGTTAAACTTCAATCTTCCTACTTGCCTTTTGCAGAGTGTGCCAACCCATGGACTTGCCTCTGGTGTAGGAGCTATTGAAGGAGTTGTGTTTGAAATCATCATAACCTTTGGTCTGGTCTACACTGTGTATGCCACAGCCGCTGACCCTAAGAAGGGTTCACTTGGGACCATAGCACCTATTGCAATAGGGTTCATTGTTGGTGCCAATATCCTTGCGGCCGGGCCGTTCAGCGGTGGATCTATGAATCCAGCTCGCTCATTTGGCCCGGCCGTTGTTAGCGGAAACTTCGCTGACAACTGGATCTATTGGGTCGGCCCATTAGTTGGTGGAGGTTTGGCTGGCCTAGTCTATGGTGACATTTTCATTGGATCCTACTCTCAAGTACCAATTTCTGAAGATTATGCCTAAGGATGTGTTTCAGTTTGGAGTTTTTCTTCAAGTTATTTGCTTTTTTGCTTTTCTTGTTGAGCATTTGGGTTGTACTTGTTAATGCTAAGGGGGAAAAAACTTGGAGCCGTTAATAAATTGTAAACAGTGATTCGGTTTTGTGAATTATGGATCTTTTTGTTACACATTTTGTGAAGAAGCAGAAGTAATTTTCACACTCACTTAACAATTTAGGTAACAATATACAACAAATGAACTATCTCATTTATACAAAAATCTACATGGAGATCTACTTCAAATATTTTCTACACGTGAGCAAAGTGACGATCAAAGTTATTATGTGGTTCTTTGCGAGGATTTGAACATAAAATTTAAGCTCACAATTCATCTTATACACATCATTTTACTTTTAGAGTATTCACCGTGTTAAAAAGCCAATGACTATATGCATATTTTGTTAATATATCAAATGAATCTCAACAACAAAAGTCGTAAGAATTTGAAGACGGTGTTTTAGTTTAGAATCATCAAATGCTTACCGGATAAAAGTTTAGCTAGCCGACTGTTTAGACGTCTCTATCATCAATATCATGATAGGTACGAATTTAATTAACAAACATCATTATGAAATTGAGATACCAGTATCCAATCTATTCATCCACTTTTTTGATGCAAAGTGATGTGCTTATATGATAGGATTAACACTAGATTGTTACTTTTGATCCTTTTTCACGTCTTTTCCTAGTTCGTGGATTGTTGATTTGGATATAACTATTTTGTTAGTAAGTAAAGTTAAAGGTTTGTAATTATTAGATGAATGTCAATGGACAATGGGGGTAATAGAAGGTGGACGATGACGGGAGAACCGTATAGATATTCTTGCTCCTTTTGCTTTCAGAGTTCTTTTTCACCAAATCAGTAATGGCTTTACTTTAATATCATAATGGCCTTGGCTAATCGAATGAATTATTGACTAATTTGATGAGATGTCTCAGTTGTGTTATTGCGGATAAAACGATAACCTGAGCTAGCTTTTCTTTACGACTAATGTCAGCGTGTGTTAATGTTTTTCATGCATCATGTCATCAACTTTTATTACAACAGAAAATTTCATACAAGTCCAGTTTCAACATTTTTTTCTTCACAAGTCCACTCTTAACTTTTTTACCCATATAAATCCACATTTGGACTCAGATCTGTTACTTTACTTTTATGATGTTCCTATACTACCCTCCTTTCCTTACATCAATTTCTCTCTCCGTTAAAACAAAAGAAAACAAATCTCCATTCTTCTCTCTCTCTCTC
>NC_020495.1:8979057-8985284 GCF_000184155.1 Fragaria vesca subsp. vesca | reverse complement strand
TTAGTATATTTTGAAGACAATGTCAGTTGTTTTCTCATTGTGTGGTTGTATCATTTCAACACAGTGATAGTAGCTTTATAACTCTACGGTAGTATCTTTTCCACATGATGTTAATAACTTCTATTTTTATTTCAAATACTAATATTACGTTATGTTGCTCTTGCAGAAATCTTTGGTTTGGAATTATGATTGTAGATTTCGAAATCATGTGAATTCGGATATTGAAGCCTCCATTAACCAAGAAGTCATGCGACCAACCAAGAAATGTTTGAAATCAAGTCTCATGCTTAAGGGGGAAAAATTATGCATATGGTTTAGAACACCACTATTGAAAACTGACAGTAGTTTTATAAAGCTATTATAGTATACTTCAGAAACTATAGTAGTAGCTTTTTACAACTATGGAAGTAGCTTTGTAAATAATTTTATCATTGTTGAAAACTACATCTTTTTGTATCATTGAATATGTTTTATTCACTCGATTGCATTAGCGTTTTTATTTTAATCGTATCCTCTACATTTCCGTAGTCTTGTAAGTCTCTGAAAATAGTTTTCTCAACCTTTGGTAGTAGCTTTTGTTCTGTTTGGTAGTAGTTTTTGTTGCTTGCAATAGTAGCTTTTATAGTCGATGGTAGTAGCTTTTGTTGCTGGCGGTAGCAGCTTTTGTTGTTATTTGGTAGTAGTTTTTGTTGCTTGCAATAATAACTTTTGTTGTTAGTTGTAGTAGCTTTTGTAGCTAAGAATAATAGTTTTTGTTGCTGACAGTAGCTTTTGTTGCTAGTAGTAGTAGCTTTTGTTGCTGGCGGTAGTAGCTTTTGTTATGTTTGGTAGTAGTTTTTGTTGCTTGCAATTGTAGCTTTTGCTGTAGTAGCTTTAATATTTTGTGGTAGTAGCTTTTGTAGCTAGAGATAGTAGCTTTTGTTGCTGGCGGTAGTAGCTTTTCTTGCTGGCGGTAGTAGCTTTCGTAACCGTCGGAAACCTCGCCGGAAGTCGGCCGGAGACATCGTCGGAGGTTGGCTGGAGTCTGTCGGAGATCTCGCCGGAGACTTCCGGGGAGGAGAGTGGTTGTTGACTTTTTACATTAGTGACATTATTGTAAATATAAGAGAGAAAATCTAATTTTTTGATTGGATGGCAGTCTGTAATTTGGTTGAACTTCAGTACCTTTATTTAGGCTTGTTTAAGATTAGGTGGACTTATGTGAGTAAAAATGTTTAGGTGGACTTTTATAGGATAAAATGTCTCAAAATGGACTTCTATGTAATTAGCCCTTATTACAATTATTTACCACTTTACAGACACATTTTATCATTTAAGATCTCATGTAGTAACTAATAATATTTACTACCTTAATGACTCATGTTACCATTTTAAGAATACTACTTTCAAGATTCATTTTACAACTTTACATAATTATACGCATAATTATTCCTATATTAACCAAGAAGATTTTAAAATTTTAAAGAACTTATTTCAAACGGAAATGTCGATTTTTTTTTTAGAAGAAATTTCATTAATAATAAAGAAAATTACAACATAATAGAACGATCGGTTATAGTGTCTACATCACAACACACATTCATAACAAGATCTATAGTTACTGGTCCGTCACCAAACACCAAAAGCAACATCCATGAACTGAAAGGACTTAACCCTAATCAAATTTTACGCTCAACACTAGCTACCAAAGCTTGAGAGTCACGATATAACTTTGCCACCAACAATAAACCGAGCCAATTATCATTCTTCAACACCGTGTCAAAAAACCACCAGACCACGTGCAAAAGTAATCCACCCACATGTTGAAAACCAGCCAGCATCGAGATAAACCATAATTCCCAGGTATGATGCCACCAAAGTAGCACACCAACCAAACCAAGACACCTCAACTCTCGCTCAAAAGAGGAGAGACTTATTAAACCTAGCCAAAACCAAAAACCAGAAAACCCTAACTAGAAAAAATAACAAACAAACCAGAAAACCCTAACCAGAAAAAACAACAAACAAAAAACGGGAATGTCGATTCTACAATATTAAGATGCTTGAAAATTACATATTTTATTCATGAGTATACAAAAAAAAGGCTTTGGCATCCCATTGAATCGACAACTTAATATTTGAAGCATCTAAAACATGTAAATGGATTGCACAAAATCTACGCAAAAATTTGTCCACTCATCATATTGTGCTAGACATTTACAAAGCGTTCCTCTAAAATACTTTTGGGGTCATTTTCATTTCAGCTTTCATAAGAGCCATCATACACTGAAGAAAAAGGTTTCTGAGTGGGGGAATAACAAGATGCTTTTGCTGATATTTGACATGTACCTTCCCACAAATCTTCAAATTTTGAGTAAGCAAAAACCTAAGAAGGTGATCATACCCAGAATGACCTTGCTAGCTGTCTGACAAGGAAATAAAGGTCACCATACTATGCTAGTTCTACCAAAAAATACAAGCTGTCGAAGTGGGACAATGGCCAATAAATAGGTACACATAATTGTGTATGGTAGCACATGAAAATTGTCCTTGGGATAATCTGCGTACCAATATATATGTGAACAGCAGCCTACCTTGACCACACGAAGCTTCATTGCCTGGCCAAGAAAACATTATACATGTTATTATTGTGGACATCACGACCATCATGTATGTGACGCCGTACCAACTTCATTAAGTTCTCAATCTGAGACTGAGGATCTGCTCGATCTGGCGTCCATTAGTTTCTGTACGTTCTTCCAAGCGATTATGTTTGAATCTAGCATCTCTTGACTGCTTCGTTGTATTGAGGTACAAGTAGTACTTGAACCTGATGAGTTCGACATATCAAGTACACCATGCAGTTCAACGGAACAAGAAAAAAGAACATTAAAATTGAAACAAGAAGAAACGGTAATCTACAATCTTTGATTCAACTTTGAGTCATCACAAATACATTAAACATGTATAAGAAGACCTCCTGTTTTGAACAAATTAATGAGCTTTTTGTTAAACAACAAACGTGGCTCAATCATAGGTTGTTATTGCACCAATATTGTCTTAATATAATATAATTTCAGTGTTAGGATCATCGTTATATATAGTACCAATATTGTCTCAATTTAAATATATCAGTGCTAGGATTCAGGTAAAAAAAACTTCGGTACATTTGATAATTGCATTATTTTTTCATACACAAAAGTGCTAGTACTTGTGTAACATTGAAATGAATTAGTGTTGTTATTTTTGGGTTATTTTCTGTACATTTGATAATTGCGTTATTTTTTCATACACAAAAATGCTAGTACTTGTGTGACATCGAAATGAATTAGTGTTGTTATTTTGGGTTATTTCCGAAAATAAATCCACCTCAGCCATCCAATCTCAATTCATGCTGGAATATCGAAACCGTGAAAAATTCTTAGATGCAACCGTTTGTATACAATCACCGCAGCAAACACCGTAGAAGGCACTGGATCACACCGGGGTCATAGGGCAGGGGGTCCTTAACAAGAAGAAGAAAAAAACCATGCCCTGTAACCCTAAACCTAAAATAAATCTTCTTCGTCCCCACCGTCCAGTCAACATTCATGCATGGCTTTTGGCCATAGGTGTGATCTTATAATCTTATATGATCTACCGAAAGCTGAAGCCTGAAACCCACAAGATAAAAACAAGAAACTATTCCATATCCATTGTATAAAATCTTTGCTGGATTCATTTGTGTTCCTTGTAGCTTTTCACATCCATCTCCTTTGGCCTTGGCTCTGGTTTGCATGTGTTAATAAACCATTCCCGGCTATCCTGGATTGTGGTTCCTTAAATTAGAGATACCTAGTTTTCGAGTTTCGTGATTTCCCATTTCTTGTTTCCCTTTGTTTTCTGCAAGTCCGACCTGAATACATGGGAGTTCAAAGCACTAGGTTTCTGTAAGTGTTCGTGTGACATATTCTGTCTCTCTTTTCCTGGGAGACTGTGCTTCTTTCTCACGTATATATAAGAGGACCTTCAGCTGCAAGAGAAGGAAGAAATGGAGCTTTCAAGATTGGAAGGTTAGTAAAGCAATCTCTCTAATCCTCACCTGGGTTTTTCTTCATTGTTTCTATGGATAATGCCTATGATTTTAAGCCAAAAGTTTCTGATCCAATTGGGTTTTGTTTGTAGTGATTGATTGTTTGTTGTAATAGTGTGCTTGAATTATGAGAAGCCATGGTCGAGCTTTATGATATTTGATTATTCATTTTGGCCAAGCTTTTGTAGAAAAAAGCAGAAAACTTGAAGTCTTTTGCTTCTGCTTCAAGAAGCAAAAGAGTAGTTCCCTAATTCTACCCAAAAGTAACCCTCATTTTTTGGTTATCTAAACTAGATTTTAGTCTCTTAGAGGCTAGTTTCAATTCACTTTTGGTTGAACCACCAAACTAATTCGGTAATGATTTTGTTCTAGCATGATACTCAAGTAGTTCAGTAAGTTTTTAACCTTTACCTTCAATTGATGTCACAGGAAAAAGGAATAGCCGTCAATCGTGGAAGGTTTGATTAGGAAGAAAAGGCATACAACTGACCTCCACCACCAATCACCACAAAGAAGAAAAGCTTTTTGTTTAACTAGAGACATTTCAAGTTTAGAAATGGAAGGCAGTTATCATAGTTTAGCTAGTAGTACAGGTGGTTCATTGCATGCAGAGAAGTTGCAGGAAGAAGATGACATGAAAATTGGGCCATATATGGCTGGAATTCCTCAACCACAGACACCGCAGGAACCTATGGAGTTCTTGTCAAGGTCATGGAGTATCTCTGCTTCAGAAATCTCGAAGGCTCTTGCTAAAAGACAGAAGCAATCTTTCACTGCCAAGAGTCCTGACACAGTCCTAGAATCAATTCCTTTACCACCACTAGTAAGTGCATGTGTAGTATTTATCTTGCATCAAACTAATTCTTGGAATTTTGGTTTTGGTAATTTATGCCATCTTCCTTTGTATTCTGTTTACTTATTGTATTTAACCAATTGGTTCTGGGTTGGATGCTTATTCTGTTTACTTATTGTATTTAATCCAATTGGTTCTGGGTTGGATGCTTTAAATTTAGCACAATACTTATGAAACAATTGAATGACTATAATGTTATACCTTTTAGGCCATTACTGGACCATTAAGAGGTAGCTGCATATTTTCAACTCGTGCTAATTTTAGACAAGTATTTCTTGTTTCTTGATCCTCCCTGAGTTCCCGCTCTGATTCAGCACACACTAGTCTCAATCAGAAGTTGTTAGGTTCTTGTTTCTAAGTGTTCTGATTTTTTTTGCTTGCAGCAAGGCAAGGTCAGGAAATCTGTTACCACTAACAGTCGGAGAAAGGGGACAATTGGAAAATGGTTCAACAATGAGTTCAATTATAGCATAGTGAAGAAGAAAGACAAGGAACGGCTGGAAAGGGCGCGAGTGCATACTGCGGTCTCCATTGCAGGAGTTGCTGCAGCCTTAGCTGCTATATCGGCAACAGATAACACCAGTGACCCTCCCTCAAAAATGAGCATATCTTTGGCATTGGCTACAGAGTTGCTGGCATCGCACTGTATTGAATTGGCGGAGTCAGCAGGAGCTGATCGCAACCGTCTGGCATCTACTGTCAGATCAGCCCTTGACATTCAAAGTCCTGGTGATCTTATGACCCTTACAGCAGCTGCTGCAACAGGTACTTGCTATATATAATATAATACTACACAAAAATTGAAGTTTTTCAAGTTTTGTCTTTTTCTTGTTTTTTTTTTTTTTCTTTCTTTTCTGGTCAACGAAGTTGAGCTTAAGGTCAATTGTTGGAGGGTTTTAAAATGAGAGACTTGGAATGCAAAAGACACAAGTAATAGAAATCTTTTGTATTCTCTCTTTTTCACTTTTTCTGATAACAACTCATATTAATTATCCTATGTTGATCTTGTAAATACTAAATTTTTGAGAACAAAGTGCTCTCCAACACTCTTATTTTCATGTTTTGATCATTATTAATAGAAAGTTTTTCTTTAGCGTTGCGAGGAGAAGAAGCATTGAGAGCAAGATTACCGAAAGAGCCAAGAAAGGTTGCGGCCATTAGCCCCTATGATAGGGGAATGTCCGAAATTCATTCACCTTCGGTTGTTCATAGTCATATCCAGGAGAAGGATGGTCCTTGTAATGGAGATTTACTGCAACTTATGGGAAAAGGTAGCATGATATTACATTTTATTGGCATATTATTTTGGGAAAAAAAAAATTT
>NC_020495.1:8973121-8979037 GCF_000184155.1 Fragaria vesca subsp. vesca | reverse complement strand
AGCTATTACATGAACTTGAAGAAGTATAATTGTGTACAGAAAATCAGATTTTTAAAGGACTAGAAGCTAAATTGTTCCCCTTGCATAGAAGTACTATATACGAATCATGTCATGCGTCTTTTAATGCTGTTAACTAATTCATATGATTTTGTTGAAATTGATGTGCACAGGTATTCAACAATGGAAGACTGTCTCTGTCTACGTTAACAAAAAATCTCAGGTAACTGAATGGATAAATGTTATTTGAAATAGCCTCTTCCACTCCGTTTGGGACCCCATGGAGGACTGGAGGAGGCTTATTGATGTGTTCTAGTTCAGCATTAATGATCAGAGAAAGCATGGATAGAACAAAGATTCTGATTTGGGATCTATGTCTTTTCAGGTCATCATTAAACTCAAACGTAAACAGGTTGGGGGAGCCTTTGCCAAGAAGAGTAAAAGTAAGCTTGTTTACTGTTTAACTTGAAACTATGTTTATTGTCACAACTCACAGAAAATTTTCATAATTCTAACTTTATGTTTCAATTATTTGCTTGTACTAGGTGTTGTTTATGGAGTCTGTGATGAGAATTCTGCTTGGCCATATATGAAAGAAAGGGAAATTCCAGAAGAGGTTTATTTTGGCCTCAAAACGGCACAGGGTTTAATAGAATTCAAGTGCAGAAGTAAGGCTCATAAGCAGCAATGGGTTGATGGGATCAAAAAACTTCTTTGTCGAGTGAGCTCTCTTGATGAAGCTGAGCGCTCTATTGGACTTTTAAGCATCAGCAGTACATGATTCTCTTGTGTTATGTACTCAAGAACAGAACATATTCGTTCATGAACACAGCTCTTTGGACTACATTATGTTTTGCATTACACAGAAATCATATATACAAGAGGATCGTAACTGTATTGATTATTTCGTACAAGAATAGCATCCTGTAAGGCTGTAACACTACTCATCCACAAGGGTCAAAAGCATCAAGTAATGTGAATCCGGGGGTCGGATATGAGCATTTGTAAAGAGGTCTAAGGGAGATTTTGTGTGTTCTCTAAGAAGTTCATAGTCTGTATTAGCTAGAAATATTTATTCATATTAAATGGCAAGAAAAACATGAATTTCAGCCATGACAGCCACATGAACACTTCCCCTCTTGCAGCTTTTGATGCTGCACTCAATATGACAGAACTTGATGCAATCACTATCACCAGAACATGTTGAAGTTTTTATTACTATTACTGCAGAGTGTTCAGGACCAAATGGGCAGGCACAGAGGCCATTGATACAAATGCTAGGCAACTTTAAACATCTGGCTTTGCAATGATTGGCACTTGTTTTGGCATTCAGCATCTTGGGTGCATTTGTATTGCTCATTTTGGGCTTCTACTCCTACCATCCATCTGAACTGGGTACTTATCATCCCATAATTTATGATTAGTACAATAGTAGAGAGAGAGAGAGAGAGAGAGAGAGAGAGACTCACAAGATGCAGTGAGCAAGGAGAAGGCCAAGAGCAGAAGTGAAGCCTTCACCATTGTAGTTTCGGTTGGGAGAGCTAGCTACAACATCAATTGACTATTTGTAGTATACATTTGTTGGATTAGTTAACTTCAAATCCAGGATAAAAGGGTGCTTGCTCAATCTCATAAATTGATAATCCACTTTTGGGTACTACTATCCATAGCTCTGTTCTCTGTCTTACTGTCTTTATTCGCCGAATCAAGAACTTTATCAGTGCAATAATGTACTCAATCTGATAGCACATATGCTATTTGGAAACCCAAATGATCTATATTTTCTCAATAGATTTTCTCCATGGCAATATTTGATAATGATTATTCATTTGAAAGTTGAACCGCTATGGACATCATATCAAACAAAAGTTGCCGAAAACCATAATTGCACAATTTTCTTTTCCAGCTTATGTATGCTTTGACATTTGTTCAACACATGTAAACGGTTAAAGTATACTATCAAATATCTATCTACAAACCTATAACCAGGGAAGTGGAAAATGTGTATAGATCAACATTTCCAAAGAATAATATTGTACAATCAGACTTGAAGAGCCAACACATTTTATATCCGTTCTATTTCCCTCAGAACACAACAGTCTTGTTATCCTCATATGGTAATACCCGCAGTTCACAGTATGATTTGATGGTTCTTAAAAGGCATAGTTTTTCAAGGTTCTCCGACTTCTGCACAAAACTCTGCAAGTTATCTTTGTGGGAAACTCGTGTAACCTGCGTATCGGATTGAGATGTATTAAACTCAGTAAGAAACACATCATCTTATATCAATCCTTGGTAATAAACTCTACAAATCTATGTATCAATAATTCAATATAATCAATAAGCTAGATGAATTAGTAAACAATGACAATTTCATTGTATTATGATTCAGCTCTTATATAAACACTGTAAAATGTACTACCAAGATATTTAATCAAAGGGACCAAGCCATAAGGAGTTTGTAAACCTAAGGCCAAAGGTTTTATTGGATGCTATGACTAAAACCCAGAAATATAACTTCATTCAAAATTAGGGTGTTTTCACTTCATGTTCTACTTTCTGTCAATATTTCATTTCCTTTCCAGCTACTCAAGTCCAAAAAATAGGAAACCATTGAAAAATTCATAATAGGGAGCATCTGAATTGTGAAATCAGAAATACATAGTTTATTTTCCTACCCAACAAACCTGAAGTGTACACAAGCTTCAGATTTGTCTTCAAAACTGACAATGCAAGTTCTAATTTTAGATTCACAATTACCCTAGTTCATTCCATCTGGGATTTATCTATCCAAAAAAGAGGTAGAATCTCACTCAAAAATATTACTTATGGTAATCCAAGGGATCCCGTAAGGCCGTAATCCAAATATTATAACTCAATATCCAAATATATCTAATAGCACTCTAACTTCTACTAATTTATGATGTAATAATGTAGCCAAGCCTATCCCACCTCACCATGTTCTTAGGTCTGTAGCAGGTTCATTCCTCTCACGAAATGCAAATTAGGTTCAGCTGTTTACTAAATCTCGTCACCTACGCATCTAAACTTGCCTAGGAAAAAAAAACCAGAGGTTTCTATGGAAGTCAAAGTTAAAATGGGGTTGAATTCCAAAAAGTAGCAAATACAATAATGGCACACGGAATGAAATCAGCCTATATATCATTGATAAGGAATCACAGGAAAGCAGTATAAGGATGTCAAAGACTATCTACCATCTGCTCAATGATAGGCCCTGCATCAAGTTCTTGGGTCACAAAATGCGTTGTTGCACCAATAAGCTTCACCCCTGCATCAAAAGCCTGCGAACATAATCTAGCAAATTAAACATATGTAGATAGTTGGGATGAAAGCATAGATACATTTCAAAAGGTAAGAATATATTTTAACATGTGGAATAAAAAGAAGTGTCAACCTGTTTAGATGGTCTTCCACCCTTAAATGATGGCAATAGACCATGATGAATGTTAATCACATCTTTCCCGTAGCTACTTAAAAAATCGCCAGATAATATCTGCAAAATAATAATGAGTGATTTATTTTCTTTGTTATGTTGTTTTCTTCTTTCAATTTTAAGCCAAAAGAGCAGATACTTGATGATTTCATAGCTTCAAGTTAACTATGACTTGTGCAATAAAAGAACAGGGAGAAGCTATTCCCTCCGGTTAGTACTGCAAACTTCATTAGCAACAGTTTGAAATGGTGAGAAAATATACAGAATCCATAAGACTGATTTACCTGCATGTACCTCGCAAGGACTAAAAAGTCGGTATTTTGAACCAACTTCAATATATCCTCTTCTCTTTTATTATTCTCTTTAGTTGTATGAAGACAATGATACGGTATACCATGTCTTTCTAGAAACCGAGACACACTAGTGTTCGGACCTCTCTCGTGATTACTGAAAACAAAAACAAAAAATAAAGCAATTCACTTCATGGTCGAAGTTAAAGACCCAAAATGATGAACTAAGCCGGTGAAATGTCCAAAACCTCACCTTATTACACAAGCTATATCTACCGGCAGTTTACCATCCTGCCACTGATGTAACAAATCAATCAAGCAATGATCCTGCAGCAACACAAAGATGGACTTAGTATGCACGACATTGTAATCTACTGCGAGCAAATCAATATAAGGTGAGTACACAGAAGTATAAGAAAACATGCAATGCACACCTGCTTTGAGGCAAGGACACCAATCTTATATTTGGGGTCTTGATCCGGCACTCGGACCACAGATCTATGAGCGGCGTAAATTTGTGATAGCTTACTGAAATCCTCATTCATTTGTGATCTTGTCCATTTAACAGGATCAAAAATAAACTCACTGCCAAGTAGCACACATTCAGAATTTCAGCACCACCAATACACAACATCACATTTTCAACAAACAAACAAAAAAATGTCTGGATTCTCCACAAAACACTTCCTTTCATCAAACATAGCACACCCCATTGATAAAATTACAAATGAAACCTCGGTTCTTTAGCAAAAGGGTACCTTCTGGAATAGAAGACGTGCTTGTTTTCCGGCACAAACACATTGGCACCGAGTATGTTACCTCCTCTGGAAGCAATGGACTCGGATAGCTTGGCCACAATCCCAACTGCATCCTACACATTCATTCCAACACTCCCATTTTGAATTCAAGAACCATAAACAAACACGACAACCAAAACCCAGAACGAGGGTGACTCACCGGGCAATGGAAGACGTGGATTCCATAAGCGAGAGCTGGGGAAGATGAACAGTCGTTGGACTCGCCCGGGAATCTCAAGGACCTGAGGGACCGCTTTGGGAATCGGAAAAGATTGGTGAGGCGTTTTGGTGAGGCTCTTTGGACGAGAGCCATGTCTATCTATCTATCTCTATGTTTTGTGTGTGAGGGTGACTGTGGATGGTGGCGCCTCCACAGATTTAAGCTTGAGTTGTTTCCATTTTTGTGATGTGGGATAACGAAGGTGAACCCAACTAGCCAATTGCGAAAGATGACAAGTAATCCCAACATCGTGGGTCTTATTTTTAGCTAAAAATCTTCAACTACCATAAAACTTTCTGTTATTTTTATGTTCTTGCTTGGTTGTTTATCCAGCTGTGTGCTTGTACAAGGATGAATCACTTACAGCCTTTGGATTTTAAGTGACTAAATCTTACGGTTATAATGGCTCTAGCCTTTTATCCAATTCTTATCCCAAATTCCCAACTCATGCGACCTGCACCATCTTCTGCTCACAAATTTGTCCAAGCCATGCCCAGGTTTTCTGTTGATCTTCTTGTCCTCTCTCTCTCTCTGCCATGCCCAGATTTGTTCTTCTGCTTGCCCTCTCGCAACTCCCTAGGCCATACTATCTGCAATCTCTTTACATCTACTTTCTCTGCACTTCTTTTGTTTCTTCATGAGAGTTCTATTTCCAGATCTATTTCATTCTTTACTACTCAATCGGTTTATGGGTCAGAGTATGGGTTCGATAGTTTACTCAGTTTTCCTATTGCAATTGATTTTCTCTACGGTTCCTTTGTTTTCCTACTTATGTTTGCTTTGCTTTTTTGGAGTCAGTTTACATGTTTTGAACCCGTAACAGATCACTTCGAATGATGAGAGAGGATAGCATAAATACCTTTATGAAATTACAAATAGGATGGTGAGATGAAGGGATAAACAGATGAAGAACTTGGAGATCTGGGTAGCAGAGGCCGGTAAAAGAGGAACTGCAGAACTGGAATCTAATAGGTTTAGATTAGGGCTGTAAGATTTAATCACTTAAAATCCAAGGGCTGTGAGTGATTCGTCCCTTTCTGTCCCGTAAACAGTGTCCCGCAGGTGAGCGGGCCTGTCCATTCTAATTGTTATTACGTAAATTACACTTATATCCCTACACACACACTCACTCTCTCTCTCTCTCTCTCTCTCTCTCTC
>NC_020495.1:8911209-8973101 GCF_000184155.1 Fragaria vesca subsp. vesca | reverse complement strand
CTTCATGAGAGTTCTATTTTCAGATTTATTTCATTCTTTACTACTCAATCGGTTTATGGGTCAGAGTATGGGTTCGATAGTTTACTCTGTTTTCCTATTGCAATTGATTTTCTCTACGGTTCCTTTGTTTTCCTACTTATGTTTGCTTTGCTTTTTTGGAGTTAGTTTACATGTTTTGAACCCGTAACAGATCACTTCGAATGATGAGAGAGGATAGCATAAATACCTTTATGAAATTACAAATAGGATGGTGAGATGAAGGGATAAACAGATGTAGAACTTGGAGATTTGGGTAGCAGAGGCTGGTAAAGGAGGAACTACAGAACTGGAATCTAATAGGTTTAAATTAGGGTCGTAAGATTTAATCACTTAAAATCCAAGGGCTGTGAGTGATTCGTCCCTTTCTGTCCCGTAAACAGTGTCCCGCAGGTGAGCAGGCCTGTGTACCTGTACATGAATGGTCGATACTATGGTCATTTTAAGTAGGAAACGACGAAATCTCCTTCAAATTTTATGTTATAGATCCTAATATTCATTTAAGTAAAGATTTATGATTGGTATTAAATTACGATGATTTCATACTCTTGGAAAACAAAACAAAAGACAAAAATAAAAAACAAAAAACTTGCACATTTAAGACGATAATTAGAAACGAGTCTGCGATAAGGTACTACACCACACGCGATGAGTGCAGCTGCCTAATTATATACAAGCAAATGAAGCAATAGATGGTGCGAAGGATATGGACTTCCGAGGGATATTAGGTTTAGGGGCATATGAAGTATGTGAAGCCTACTAAATCCAAGTGTTTTCAAGAGAATGTGAGGCACAAATGGATGAAAACAAATGCACACTTTTGAAGAATTTATTAAAATGGATTATCAAGGTGTACGTTGTATAGTTGTTGGTTTTATCATTGAAAACGTTGATGGTGATCCTCTGGTTCCTACCTTTGAAAATTTGAGAAATTCAAATGTGCTCATTGTTGAAGCTCTGATTCCTACATGTCGTCAAGAATCGATTTTTGATAAGTAAGTGGGACTCACATCCATTCTAATATCTGACAAATGCTGGAATTCACCAATTTCAGAATCAATTACACCGTTTTTAATTTCATTATAGGTTAGTAAACATCCCTTTAGATTTCAAGGGAATACAGACTTTCTCGCGGATGCATCAGCAAATTAAACATCTCAGGAATTTGGTTGTAGATTTGTAATCGAGATATCGGGCCAATGACTTGGTATTGGGCTCGTATGCTTTAGTGGGCCCAACTCACCCAAAGAGTAAGCAACAGATTTTAGCAAAATGACCAATTCGCTACTCTGACTTCTTCATCTTCTTCTGATGACCAAAATTCTGAAATAGAGGTTCAACTCCGATCCTCTTCTTCTCCGTCACCGGAAACCCCATCCCCTTCCGCCGCGGTCAAAGTCCCTCCAGAGCTGAAACTCTACAGCTCCAACAATGCCTGTAACTCTCTCTCTTTCTCTGTTTCTAATAATTACGGATCCAGATCTACATGTATATAATCCTTAACAATTGGATGTGATCGTGTGCAGCTCAGGAGATTGGTGGAGGTGGAGCCGCCGAGCATACTGAGATACCTGATCGGAGTGGCCATCATGATGATCGGAGTAGTCTTACCCGTCGGTTACATGATGTTCCGTAACAAGCGCGTTCCTTCCTCCTCTTCCTACTCCAAACAGACGTAGGTGTGCCCTTTGAGAGTCTTTCATTTTTTTATTCACCCCTTTACTTTCTGTATTTCCGAATTTGGCCCTGTTTTCTGGTTAGGATTCCAATTGAATCTGATTTGTGGTGGTGATTTCAGGAACAAAGTTTTGATATAGAGGTAGTGTGGGATCAGAAAGAAGGACTCCGGATTTTCATTTTTTTTGGTGTTGAGAAGTGGAAAAGCAGGGCAGGCATTGATGGATCACTACTTTAGAAATGTAAATTTATTGAAATTTCTATCTGTTATATGGTTTCGTGTGGAATTCTGATTAGATTTTGTACAATAATGTTCGACTCTGTATTTTTACTGATGGATTTAGTTATGCAGCTAGATTCATATTGTTTATCGTATACATGCTTCTTCTCTTGACTGGAATGTATTTTTTTTAAATTTTTTTTTCATACTGTTCTTGGTTTCGCTTCAGAAAGAGTCATTGATATAAAGTTGGGTGGAGCATTTCTTGGTAATGTTTTTGTTTTGAGCTGTATAATGAATCAGATATAGATTTGCTTGCATATATGAAGTTGTATCTCTAGTGTGGTATTATGTGATTAGTTAAGGCAGGACTGGTTTTTGAGGTTCCTTCTGTATTCTTGTTTGCTTTTACATTCTAGTTTGAATTGGTTTATGATTGGGAAGAGCACATCTGGTGGTAGTGCTTTTTGAACTGTTTGTTGTTCAAGTATAAAGCTGAGTGCGTGTGATTAACCCCTGAGTTTCACTAGGAAACTAGCTTAGGATTGTGTTCGGGTGTGTTCATGGGTATTACTTGTATTCTATAAACCTAGTTATCGACATATAGAACTTTCATGATACTGAGCATTTCTGTAAGTTCCTGTCATCTCCTGCATGCTTGCTTTTGGTCTGCATGCTAGAAGAGATTTACCAAAACAAGTTGAGTTGCCTGGGTGGGGGAGGACAAATTTTTGCATGTGTCTGGTGTAATGACTGTTTTCATCCAACTCCAGTCTATCAAATGACCAGTTATTGCGAGTTGCTGCACTATTTTGCATGCAAGTGCTTTTCTGGGGAATGAACATAATGAGAAACCAAGAACTGCCACATGCATTTTTGAAGTTGTATATTTTATCACCTTGTTTCTGTTCATTTGGGTGCAAGATATGCTGATAAGAGTTGATGATTTAATCATTTGTTGAGTTATCAACACATTGTAAGATCTGCATTCTGCTTTTTTGAATGTGAAATGGTTTGTAAACAGTGATCCAACAGTGTAATTTTATTGTGCCTGAAGTATGAGATACACTGCATTTCCTCCAAGGCATCAATTAAAAGGAGTATTGTAGTTGTTCCAGGTTATGTTTTGGTGAATTTGTTCCCCACACTTCACTATGCATCTGTTTGGTGAAAATCATGGCTGATTTATGGAGCAGCATCTTTTAGACTTTTACTATGGCTTATTTTGTGTTGCATCGTTATCTAACTCTATGAACACCAAGTTTAGAATAGAGCAATTTAAATGGCATCTGGAGAAACATAAACCTGCAAAGGGAAGAGTTACGCTAATATGTACTCTGAATTTCTCATACAATATACATTTACATGAATGCAGCTATTTAAATGGCGTTTGAAAAAGTAAAATCTGCAAAAGCATCATGGTGGCCAAGAGATTGAATAATGAACACATCGTATGATAAGACCACTAGTGCCTTACTCATCTTGGCACCTCCCTAGGGCTTCTCCTGCACGGACTCTATCCCCACGTTGGACCAAAAACTTGAAATCTGATGAGGACTCCCCATTTTCTGGTGAACGTGATAAGGGTGCCTGGAAAACAAGCACAACCGTTGACCCCATGTTGAATGCAGCTACCTGAAGTTAAAAAAAAAACAACATAAGAACCATGAATAAGCAGAAAATAACACAGCAAAGTTGAAAACCAACGGGAGTAGTTCAAGGAAGCGGAATTATGGAAGCATCAAGTAAAAAAGGAAGGTTGTATGGCTTTATACTGGTTTTAAATTCCCCTAGCAGTTTTGTTTTGTTAATATCTTGGATGAGACAACTAAAACCAAGTCAACCATACAACTTCAGGAAGACATTGTTCTAACCTCATCGCCTTTCTTGAGCGTCCTACCAACACCATCAGGTTCATACAACCGTTCTTCTGGACGCTCGGAGTGCAGGAACTTCTTTTTTGCCTGGTTTGTCCGAAGTTCAGGTTCAATTGAAAGCTGCAAGTCCAAATTCAGAAATAGTCAATAATAAAGCAAGAATTTCAGAGCAAGTGGTGCTGCAATTACAGCCAACACAATCTGCGGTTGTGGTTGGCAAAACTCATGAATTAACAACATTTGTTTTTCTTTTTCCTTCTCAGGCCTGATTGCTTGAGTGGGTTGATATACTCACTTGTACAGTCTACAATCTTGGTTACCTCATGAACTGATCCATTAAATTAATTCTTGAAGAAATTATTATCCAGCCGTTCCATGCCATTATTTGATTGTGTCCTAAAATCTAGCCTCAATTTTCAACCTTTTGAGCTTAACTGTCCAGCTTTTATATAAGTATCAATAGAGGAAATATTTAGTCCAAGTGTTTCTACGTTTATAAACTTTATGTAATCAACTCATGACTGCAAAGAGCTAACTTTACCTCAATTGATCCAATATTTGTTGCACCAACAGCAGCAAGTGCCATAAATCCTTCTTGCCATAGACCTTCCAGAACAACCTGATGACATGAAAAAATAACAAAGAAAACAATGTAGTCAAAAAAATCAGGACACTGACATTCTAGCCTGAAAAAGATAGGAAAGCTAAAAGGCCAGAGCAAAGAAAATTGACATATTCAAACTATCTGACAATTGGAGAACTGCGGAACACTACAATGCACTAAAAGGGTTCAGCAAAATGCCATATATTGCAACTACCAAGGTACTTATGTTTCTATTGGTAAAATGCGACACCTTGCCAACTTCCTTTTTTATACATTCAATGTAGCAACCACTTTAGCTAACCTCATACAGGCCCTTATTATCTTCTTTATATTCATCATGTGCATTTCAGTTAGATGGTCTTTGCATGTTTTCACATGAGATTAGTTCTTCAATCTGTGATTATACCATAAATGATTTTTTTGAGGATTTAGTTGCTCCATCTAGTAATGCATCTCACGTACCAATAATGAAATTGATAATACAACAAATGAACTTTCGAATTTAAATAGGTAACTGTGAAGAGGCCAATAAGTAACTACTTACCCGTTCATTCTCAACGTAAAGATTCCTGATTGTTCTGGTTGCACGTTCATTTACAGGATATAGACGACCTTCAATATACACAATATAACATCAATTAATCTGAATGTTACTACAACATAAACAACAACAACAACAAAAAAAAAAAGGAATGGCGCATAGTATATAGCAAATCAAGATTTTGATAATTGACATACATCAAAATCAGGGAGCCAAGTTCATTCACAATCTGAATTATTCTTATGATGCTAGGTAAGGAACTGTTCCCGATGTATTGAGCATAAAGGATCCTCAGCCTTGAGCTTACCAGAAAAATGCCGGCGGGCAAGAATATTCCAATCAGCAGGTGCATGTACACGATGATAGTCTCCGGGCTTCAAGTAAATTACACAGTAAAAAAGGCCTTTCATGGGACTGCAATAAAAAGTTATGTATTTGATATTCTGCATCATATTCACTAATTTACATAGATATATCACAGATATGATACACAGTGATGTGTCAACTACATGGAGCTATTAGTGTGTGTAATCTCTATACCGTGATGAGTAAGGGTTCCAAACTTTCGGAGATGCAAATGATATGCTCCACCATGATTTCCTACTCTTCTCCCCAGAAACATTTTCTGGTTCACTACTCTCATCTTGCATGTCTCCTTTAGCTATCGTAGGAAGAAACGAGGTTGCACCAAGAAGAGAAAAGACTGAATAAGAGAACCCTTTGACTTGCTCAATCATGGCACCTGCTCCTTTAATCTCCCCAAATCTTAGTACAGTACCATCAACAGGACTAACCTATTACCCATAAACAAAGTCATGTAATTTTGAAAAGTGAAAATACTTCATAAGGAAAAAATTGGACAGATAAAAAGTCCAAAAAGTTGTTACCAGTTACCAGACATTGGGGATCAGGGTCAATAGGCCTGGAACCTTCTTTCAAGGTGCGTACAAAGAAATCTTGTAATGTTGCATATTCTTCCAGAGGCAGAGCTGCTTCTTCTAAGTCTTATGCAAACAAATTATTTTAATATATGTCAGTATCTTTTTCATGCAAATCTGTATGTAACTATTAAATGAAATTCTATAGAAACAAAAGTATTATCCAATTAACGATGCATCAAAACAGGTAAAACAATCATACTTGAATGGAATGCCCGAGCCCAGGCTCCATAAACACGTGAACGCAGTGAGACTGGAATTTCCTGGAAATATTATAGTGGGTATATTATAATATCATAAAAAGAATTAAGACAGTACAACACAAATTATTTCTTCTAAATAGAGAATTCAAATAAACAAAACATGTAGCTCGAAAATAGGAAACCTAGATCAAGAAACAAGAAGATCTTACCACACTTGTCAACACCCCCCAACATCTTGAAATGGAGCGCAGAGGCAGTAACCTTAAGAATGCAGACTAATGTTGCCATTGCAACAAAAAAAGGTAAAGTCAGAGATAGAAATGAAGATCCTTATTCGCAACAAAAACATAGCAGCTATAAGTGAAATCAAGAAAATTGCAAAAACATCAGGGATGGTAACGATATATTACTTTTGCATCAGGCTGGAACTCAAATTCAATTCCCTTCTCATGCGCCTCCCCGACCTATCAATCAACTAGCAAAAGTTATCCAAAACATGAACAATAAGCACTCGTAAGCTTAAAAGTTGTGATCCATTTACTACATACACTTTCTTTTCGCGAAACATAAATCACATAAGAAATAAATTAGTTCAATAATCTATTCCTTTTACTTAAAACACATCTCAAGCTCATTATTCAACACATGATTCATCCAGATTACCTTCATGTCCTCATACATCCGCCGGCCGTGTAGAACACCCAGCATCAGTAATGTAGCCACCGTTGCGCCCGGCAACAGAAACCAATCACCATTTCCTGCATACACAGCTCACAGCAGTCAATAAACACCTCAATTTTTTAAATTCTCATCATCCAAAACCAAATTTTTCAACAAACAAATCGAAATGAAATGCAGGAACTGAGATTGACTGACCTTTGGAACTGCCACTTGCGCTGTTGAGGGAAGCGCGAACCTGAGTGGTCTTTTGGAGTTTCTTGAGAAGCGAAGTGAAGCAGCGACGCTGGTTATGGAGGTGATTGAGGTGCGTGGAGGGAGAGAATATGGGGACTCCATGTACAGCCCTAAATTTCATCTTGTTCAAAATTTGGTTCAGCTTAGCTTACAGGGTTTTTTACTGCCTTCGCCGCGCGGTTTTGGTGAGGTTTTATGGTTTACGACCGCCACCGGCGACTATTACTTAGGCCACTAAAAGATATAATGGAGCACTCCACCTTATTGTTTGGGCCGTTTCTTCCAAAATTGTTCATTTGCAATCTTGTACACTATTTTTTTTTTTCGATGAAAAATAAGACAACTACAAACTAAAACCACGGTTGCAGCCACAACAAGACAAAGACTCAAAATAAAGAGCATTTGTAAAATAAGAGGAAAGGAATGCAACCAACTGTCTACTTCAACTCGATATTTATATTGCCATAAGTCAGCAACGAAATTGGTCTCCCTTTAAACATGCTTAACAGAAATAGAAACAAACTGTTGAATCAGGATACGAATTTCATGAATTAAAACTTTAAGAAACACTAGAATTGCGAGAAATACAATCTTGTAATGTTGGGCCTCGTCTAGTTCGTATATATGATAGCTTCATAGAGGGAATTGATCCACTCTACGTGTTTAGCATAATTAAATGACATTCACCACTCTCGAATTTTTGCAAATTAAACTTTGATGTCTCTGTTAACCATATGAACTCGGCTGCTACTGGCTATATTATCATAGATGATAATGGTCAGTTTGTAGTTGCTGGTGCAAAAAGAGTTGGTTCCTCAAGTGTTCCAACAGTTGAAGTTGCTGCTTTAAGGGAAGGACTTCTAAAAGCAAGAGATAAGCACATCAAGATAATGGTAGAAGAAGACTCAAAGTTGGTGATTGATTGCATTAAGGGCACTTGTGCTACCCCTGGGAGACTCAAGAAAATGGTTCAAGACATTAAGCAAATATGCAAATATTTTGAGAGTTGTTGTTTTCAACATGTTTTTCGAGAAGCTAACTTCTCGGCGGATGCCCTTGCAAACTTAGATCACACAAGCAACATGCATATTGACTTGGAAGGATCTTGTCCTCTTCAGATTGGAAATGCTTTATTATTTGACCGCTTGGGGTTAAGACCGTCAGGTTGTACTCGAGATTCTATTTTGTAATTTATTTTTCGTATATAAAAAAAAAACAAGAAATGAACAAGTTTTATTTTAGGAAAGGAAAAGTTACGGAAAAAATGTATCCTCCCAATCCCTCCGCCCATATATCCCCAAACGGAAAAGTTTGTGTTGATACTCCAATTTTGATTTTTTTTTTCTTCTAATAAGGATCAGTACGTTGGCGGAACCCCCACAAGTACTCAGATTCGAATCTCATCAATGTTAATTGGAGTTAAATCTCAATTTATTCTTGGTGAAAAAGAAGAGGAAGTATTCTAACATGATTTCTGTCTCACCCACACCTATAACATAATCTCAAAATTCACATGTCAAAACTCCAAAAATAAATTTTCTTCGATTTGATTTTAAGTTTTAACTACCATTTATGTTCAAATTCGTTTCTCAAAAGGCATGCATACACTCAATTAATTATCATCGATCAAGTCATGTATAAATTGAATTGACTTGCTTGTGGTTTTTGGCACTACTCCCTTCCAATATCTAGAAGAAAGTTGAAGGTTAAAGACACAAAAATGTCTCATAGAAACACTCTGCTACTTGGATTTGGGCTAATTTTGGCCTCTTTATTGCTCCAATGCCAAGAAATTCAAGGGAAAGAATTCTTGGTCGGGGATGACAAAGGCTGGAGCCCCTATCCCGGCTTATCTGACTGGCCAAACGGCAAGACCTTCACCCCCGGAGATATCTTGGGTAAGACATTGTTATACAGTCTTTACACATTGATCTAATTGACGAAGTTGTTCACTGAAGTATTCATGTGTGTGTTTTTGTTTGTATTGTGCACAACAGTTTTCAAGCACAACAATGCAAATGCTTCTGTACGATGGTGGGATGATGAAATCAAATATAAGGAATATCCGGATATTTGTTACGCAAAATGTGACAATTTTTTGTGTCCTAACTACAAAGATTTCAACTCGGGAAATGACAATATTGTATTAAAAGAAGGAAAGAACTACTTCGTTTCGCCCGACCACGATCGTTGCGATCAAGGATTTAAGATCAAAGTTTGTGCTGAGTTCAATGGCAAAAGAGCAAGCTGTAATTAATATGAACACAACAATTATAGTCGCTTCAAACGATATATGATATGTACGTCTATTTGAGTAGAATAACTAGAGTTTCAGTTTGATTTTCTTGGCTTTCCTCTGATTCCAATTCAGGTGGAAAACAATTTCACACTCATATGATATTGAAAGGAGTTGTATCCTATTTACATTAGTATTCTTGTACGTATGAGTTCATTTGAAGATCAAACAATCATTAACTCGGTGTTAGACCGTTGGTCATTATTTTGTTTTAAATTTTTTTGCACATGAAAGTTAGGCAAATGGGATCCCTTAAGGCACATAGACAAACTACTAACAGGATTAGCTGCAACGCCGTTAAAAGACAACAAAGTATAACGGGTAGCTTGAGCCTAAAGTCATTATTTCATGCTAAGACAATGGATCGATACATGTAGCATGAACCTTAAGTACAATTTGCAACTTTTAAATAATAGACTACTAGTGGTGCTACGGTCAGAACCCTATAATTTGCTGAAAATTGGACTCAAATTTGCCACCCAACACTTTCTAAGCAAATTTCCAACGAGCTACAAGGGAGTTTACGCCTCATGGTTAGCCTCGTAAAGTCGTAGTGGTGATTGTGTACAAAAACTTAAAAACATGAGGCAAATAAAGAAATGAGTTAGAAAAACAACCCGCGTGATGTTGCGGGCTAGAAAGTTTGTAATAGTTTTATTTTATTTTTTTAATTTTTTAAACTTTTTTTTAATATGAGTTTGTAATAGTTTTTGTTTTATTTTTAAGAAGTTTTTAGTCGGATATAGTGGTTAATGGAAATAGCTTACCTATGCTGGAATGAAATGAAAGCTAGGCGTAATAAAATGAAGCTAAATGGAAGATTGCGTCTACTTGGTTATAGAAAATGCAATATATGTATGAACTATTATCTCATTACAAAATGATAGATGTGATTTCAGTACAAAAGATTGCCATGCAGCTGGAGGTAATCTCCTTACTTTGACCACCTGCACAACAAAAGAAATCAAATTTCTTTCTCAACTTCAACACTCAATGACACTCCATCCTTCCACAAATCACAACTTTAAAATGTGGACTTTCTGCTAACTAAACAACTATTTGAGCTAACTGACCTTCAACTCCATGTTCTATTAGAGACCCAAGCAAAAGCAGAACAATAACAAGATCAGAAAACCAAGAAACCCAGAATCCTAAGTTACTTAGGAACAAATGATGCTACATTTACTATATTTGCTGCTTCACCAAATCAAAGCTAAAACTATCAGCTGTCTTCATTAGTTCATTTGGTGGAATATATGATTAAAGGAAACAAAAAAATCCAATCGAAAATTGGCTTTATATGATTATGATTAAACCACACCCAATCGATTAGTCCCCTAACTCAACAAATAGTAGCGTAAAAAAAAAGTGTACAAAAACAAGTGTAAAAAAGAGTGACGACAAGTGTAACAAGTCAGCCAAATAACATCCAAACCAAACACATTCTTGGACTGAGAGAGAGAAGAAGAAAGTCTCAGCTATGGCAGCTGCTGCTGCTGCTGCTTGTGGTACAGTCAAGTATGGGATTGTAGGTGTGGGTATGATGGGTCGAGAGCACCTCATCAATCTATACCATCTTCGCTCTGAAGGTGTGGCCGTGGTAGCCATAGCTGACCCTCATGTTCCTTCCCAAAAGCTGGCCTTGGACTTGGCTCACTCTTACAATTGGCCTATAAAGGTATGATCTAATCTTTGTTCCACTCGGTTTTGAGTTAGATGATTACTCTAAATCATGGGTGTGGAATTAGATGATTAAGTTCAATGTTATCAATTGAGGGTATTCAAAATGTTTACCTTTCTTTGTTGCTGGTGCTGATTTGAAGTGGTCAAGTGCCATGAGTGATTTAGTTTTGTGGGTTATAAAGGTTTTTGTCAGGGCATAAGGAGCTATTGGATAGTCTTCTCTGTGATGTGGTGGTTGTGTCAACTCCAAATATGACCCATCATCATATTCTAATGGATATAATTAACCACCCCAAACCCCACCATGTACTGGTGGAGAAGCCGTTGTGTACCACCGTAGCTCACTGCAAAGAGGTTAGTCAATGGCCAGAACTGTTGATTCCACTCTCATCTAGTTGTATGAATCGAGTTGGTTTGAATAGAATGTTTGGGTGATGTTTTTGTTGTTCCGGGTGATTAGATAGAGGAAATCGGTATGAACTTTGGTTTGTTGTGTTCTAAAAGCCTCATAACATAAGGGATGAATGCAGTAAACTTACACAGAAAGAACAATACTCTGAAGAAGCCAGGGATCCATTTTTCCATGTTGTTGATTTCTAAGCTCACTAGCCCTACTTTTTTTTTTTTTTACTGAAAAGGGCCAACCTGCATATTAAATTGCTCTGAGTATATGCAAAACGCCCACTATCTAAATCCTTCCAAAAGAAAAAGGAAAAGAAATATACAAAGCAGTCCTGCTGCCAAGTTCTCTTTTAAAATCCTTGTTTCTATTGATCTAGTCATATTGAAACTGAATCAAGCTACAACAACCATCTTGTATGAAAAAGAACCGCAATGATACTGTTGGTTTTCCTGTAATTAGAAGTAGTTTCGTACATCGGTCAATATCAACGGAGATATAATCTTAATATATGCCAGGAAAAAGAAAATGGCTATCTACATGACGAACTTAGGATATTCCCTCTGTTTGGTGATGTAACTGACCTAGCTATAAGCTCACTAGCGCAATATTTAGCCGTATCTTTATCCAATGTGACATCTCATGTGTGTTATCTATTCTGGCATGACAATTCTGACCCAGTATTCTGTTGTTTCTATGCTAATGTGTAACGAGTGTTAGTCATTGATTGACTTGCAATTTAAGTTTGTAGAGGTTGCACTGACTAACTGTAGTCTGTAGATGAGCTTCCTCCAAGTATGAGGAAAGAGACAGTAAAGAGTTAAGATAATTATCCAACCTGTTCACAGATCTTTTGAAATATCCGGTGTCTACATAAGAACCCACTCAGAAATGTACACAGAAAGAATAAATTAGTAATTCAGTAATGCAATGCTTTTTATTCACGTTACCGTCTTTTTTTTTTTTATGTTTTTCATTCACGTTACCGTCTTTGTTTTGTATTTTGATTTTTGTATTATATGTATCTATTGATTTCTATCATATAGTGAATATGGATCAGGTTATTAAAGCCGCTACAAAGAGGCAGGATATTTTGGTACAAGTTGGACTGGAGTATAGATACATGCCACCTGTTGCTAAACTGATAAACTTAGTGAAGGGTGGAAGTCTTGGGCAGGTCAAAATGGTGGCAATCCGAGAACACAGGTTTCCTTTCTTAATTAAGGTATGTCATGCAACTGAACTTTCAGTTGTCATGTAGGTGATATTACATTTAAAAGAACCATTCATGTTTCTAATAGGTCAACAATTGGAATCGGTTTAATGTAAACTCTGGGGGAACACTGGTAGAGAAGTGCTGCCACTTCTTTGATTTAATGAGGCTGTTTGCTGGAGCTAATCCTCTTCGTGTGATGGCTTCTGGAGCCATTGATGTTAACCACAAAGATGAAATATATGATGGAAAGGTAATTTTATTTTGTTGAAATTAAAAATAAGTGACAGGATATGCTATATACTATCAACTATCAGCGTGTTTCTGAAGTACTACAATCCTTCAAGTATTTAAAACATAAGCAGTCCCTTTTATTATAGCCCTGTTCAGGACTGAGCATCATACATATAAGGGAAATCAAACCAAGTGTGTTTTTAGTTTAGCCATTGAAACTGGGCCTGATCCATAATTGCTAAATGCTGATCAATTCTTGTTTTTGTTTTACTTAATCTATGTAAATAATACAGTTCACTATTTAGGAGAGGTTTTAAGTCAAATGGAGCAATCCTGTCTTTGGCTGAAGGACTGCTATCAATCTATCATGCTTGCAAATCAGATACTTTTTGTTTGTTTGTTTGTTTGTTTGTTTGTTTGAGTGAATTTTACATTCTATACGAGGTCTGCTCCATGTGAAACTTATAAATTAAAACCATTGTGAATTGTTTTATACTATGGAAGTACGGTGCAGTAGATATTTAATATTTACATTGTGGTCTCTTTTTCGTTTAGGTACCAGATATAATTGACAATGCGTATGTTATTGTCGAATTTGATAATGGTTCTCGTGGGATGCTTGACCTTTGTATGTTTGCTGAAGGGAGTAAAAATGAGCAAGAGATATCTGTTGTTGGTGACATCGGAAAGGTAGTTCTCTTTCTTTCTCTTTCCCTCTAGGATGCCCTCTGCATTATAGGTGGTGACCGTTTCATTGTACATGAATCTTTGGTGGATAAAGCAACGTCACATATCCACCATTAGCTCTTTGTTGTACAAACATTAGTTCCAGTTTCTCTGACCTTACCAGGGGCTTTTAGTTTCACTTGATTCAAATAACAAGTTTCTAACAGGGAGAAGCCTTTGTTCCTGAGAGTATTGTACGTTATGGTACTCGAGTAGCTGGGAGAGATGGTGTCAAGACTTTAAAAGCTGATAATGATCAGATAAAGTATGATTCATTTCATTCTTGGTATCAACTGTTTCATGTTCTCTCAATAGCCCCTCTGCCATTTCTCAATTCACTGCCGGGAACTTTCACCCATGCTTTAATGCAATACTGATAAATCAAACTGTTTTCAGATATGATGGGCTGCATCATGGATCTAGCTATTTGGAACACATGCACTTCTTATCTGCAATCAGGGCTAAACAAGGTCCTGCTGTTGATTTGCATGATGGGTTAGTTTCCGTTGCCATTGGAGTTGCAGCACAGCTTTCCATAGAGAAGGGCCGGTTTGTCACGATAGAAGAAGTCATGAATTAGTGCAATTGTATAATTTCTGGATAGGTCTTGATTATGTTTTTGGTTACTGTCAATCTCAGGCAGAGCTGAGGTTTGGCTAGCATATATAAAGACTCATCTGTTTTTTCTCATGTTTATCTCTGCTTATTTGTTTTATATCGCCTACTGTTGAAAGATATGAATTTATTGTGAAGTGGCCAACTGTGTTGAAGTTATCCTGGCTTCCAGAAATGAGTTGAATATCATTTTACCTGAAGCATGTCCTTGTGTGGAGATATCAAGTTTGCTACACTAGCAAACAGAACCCAGATATCTGATTTGTGTGTTGGGGTCTTTCTTGATTTCTTCGAGGAATAGCTCTTAGATTTGGTTTCTGTGTCACTTTGCTACTTATTATACATAAGAGACTATTGATCAAAAAACGAAAAAAGAGAGACTTGGTCTCCCTGCTTGTTTTTTATGCGGAGTATAGGATGGAAGGGTAATAGGTTGTTGGGAGTAGATACCATCTAATATAGGATACATGTTTTTGGTAACCTGATTATGTTATGCACTGTGTAATATTGGTGGGTTAAGGGAATCCTTATTGGGGTTTCTAGTTTCCTACTGCCCCAATTCAACGTTTACACAAGTCAAGGTTTTCTCATGTATGAACATGATTTTTTTACCGTTAGCCATATTTATGCATGTTTATAATTATTAAACAGTAAATTTGATTGTGATGACGAAATTTCACATTTGAAACGAAGATTCTACATCTTAGAATATTATAGTACTAATGGATGTCTATTGAGACTGTGACACTAATATATCTTCTTCTTACTCTATTTTACAGATGGTTGAACCATCATAACTGGACTTTAATTCATTGGACTCTACATAACTTGAGTACCAATTTGTTCCTCTATTAAGCCAATAAGGCTCGAGCATGGTAAAATTATGAAAACAACTTTCCACAAGTAGTTTAATTAGCATTTCTTAAACGACAATGTAAAGTCTGTTAGGACAAAGATATTTCATAAAAATATGCACAGTAAAAGAAATCCCAAAGCAAAGGGCAATTACCATGTACATGTAGATTCTCACTGTCACGTCCCAACCCGTAAATTTTTACCTTATTTACTAGCTTGGTTATAATAAGAATTTTACCGTCTCCATCAATGAATTTATAGTTTATTTGGTCCCTAGAGGGGTTTTGAGGGACAATTATTTCGGAGGAATTATTCGTAGGAGAAATTGTGATGACGGTAAAAATGGTAAATTTTAGCTAGTAAAAGGTAATTTTTATTGGGATGTTTTATGTTATGCAGTGGGGTGTTTTAGGGTGGTATTAAAGAGTTGGACCGGGTGTTAGAGGCCCAAATCCTTTTTCTTCTTCTTTCTTTTCTCTCCCCCTTTCCCGAGCTCTCTCTCCTGAGCCCTCTCCCCGCCGGACCTCCGGCCGCCTGTCCGTCGCCGTCCAGCCGCCTGAGACTGCCGCACCGGTCCCGATCGGTCGACGTCCGACTCAGCTTCCCGCCAGTGAGAGCCACCCTAGCGCCACCGTGTGGGAGTAGGCACGCCCGAAATCCCCGACTGTCCAAAGTTTCCCGTTGCCAAAACTTCCTCCTCCGGCCGCCATAGCAAGAGCTGCTAGGCTCAAAAGGAAGCCCTCCTCCCGTACGTTCATCCCTCCAAAGGTTTCCCTTCCTCTTGTGCTAGGTAAGGAGAAATATGGAGTTGAAATTTCTAGGGCTCAATTGTTGTTTTTAGTCGATTACCCTAGTTAGGCTTGGAATTGATGTTTGTGCTAGTTAGGAAAGTTGTAGAGGGGGTTGAGAGGAAGATACTGTCAAAATTTCATAGGCATTGGATGTCGCCGCTGTTTGGGAGATTTTTCATGGTTTTAAATTGGTTATATTAAGGGGAGTTATTGATGTGAATTTTGGAATTTTTGAAGGAGTTTTGGATAGGTTTGGGAATTTTAAAGTTTGGTAATTTTGGCTGATTATTAAGGTAGAATCCGGCCATTTGATTTATGTTGTTTAATCTGTAGATGGGTGTATTTAAGGCTGCTGGTTTTGGTGTTGAAGTGTGGACCGAATCGAATTAGGAATATCGAAGTTAGGCAATGATGAGCGTGGTTAAGGCTCACATTTAATTTTACCTATTTTTGTATAATTCTGGATTGTTAGTTGGGAAATTTAATTATATGCTTGGAACAAGACGTGAGGAGGCTCAAACAGAAGAGACCTCGGATTGACGTCAGACTTAGGCCTAAAGTTGTGAGTGGACTTTGTTTTTAATTTAAAAGCATGCGATGCATTATGTTGTTGATCATATATTCTTCAGCTGAGATTTATGATTTTTCGGATATTTGGCTTTCTTTGATATTTGGCAATTTTCATTTTTTGGAGAGTTACCGAAAATGAGATTTTCGGTGGATATGTATTTTGGAGGTTTATGAGTATAGTATGTATATAAATGCTAGCTAGCCATACGTGCTTGGTCCGTCATAATGAGGTAAAATACCATTATGGCGTGACGTGAATGTTAGACACAAGCGTCATAGCCCTATATGAAAACTATTTTCTTATATGATTTATTTAGGTTTTCATATAGGGAGTCCACACGTATATATACACCCGTCCTCTTCGGTCATAATGAGGAAAAATTTCATTATGGTCCGACGTGAGCATTAGACGCAAGCGTCGTAACCTTGTATGAATTTTTATTTTTCTAATTTGTTTCTAGGATTCATACAAGGAGTCTAACGAGTGTAAATACATACGTATATATGTTTATATATATAGTTGAGCCCGAGAGGCTCCATTTTATTGAGGTATGGAGACTAGCCGGAGCTAGTCATGAAATTGCCAATTTTTGTGTTGAGCGTTTTTGAACTGTCGCGTGCAGCATAATTTCTTTGGAAATTAAAATGGAAACATAAATATTTTATTTATTAATTTATTTTTGTCCACTCACTCTAACGTGTTATTAAATGTTTTCCCCTGTGCCCTTCGTTTTAAAATACCCAGTTTGCAGGATTGCATAGTTGAGGTCGAGTGTACATGAAGATGAGGCATAGTCAATAGTATAGCTTCCGCTCATATTTATAATTCTAGTCCCTTTCTCCTCTAATAGAGTTGTTCTGAACATGTGATTGTTAGTTGTGAGTTTTTCTTACTAAAGTTAGTAAATAAATTGGGAGATGTTGTGATTTGGGGAGCACGAAGGCTCCAGCAGTAGAGGGTTATAAATGGATTCTTTTGAAGTGTATGCAGGTATTTCTAGGAAGGGTTGTCCATTTTCAAGGGAGGTTATGCCGAATTTTCGGTAAATTTTCCTTGGAGGTGGTCCCAGCCCGTAGGATTTACTTCGGGTTTCAGGGTGAAATTCGGGGTGGGTCTTGACACCCACAATCGTTCAAAAGCATGTGGGAACAATGCACCATGTGGTAGAAGAAGGGGAACAATGCACCAAAATTCCGGGATTTTTGGTACCTGCAAATACACCGACCCAAGCATAGAATGGAGTAGAAGAAGGGGAGAAGACACTTTATTTCCCCCGAGGTTATTGAACTTGGAAGAGTTTTAGGGTTGTAAAATAAACATACCGTAAACACTTGGATGCTTGATCGAATGAAAAGAAAGCAGCGGAGCAGACGGCGGCCGAGAGGAGAAACAACGTTTTGCCCACTTCTACTTCGAATTTCGAGCTGAAAATTTGACAGGAGGAGCAGTTATGGATGAGGAAGCTTCTATCAAAAATTTAGGTTGATCGGAGCAAGGAAGGTGGTGAACCGGTGGTCGGTAGCGGCGGCGGTCTGGAATCTTCCGGCGGCCGGTTCGGAGACTTTCCGGCCGGTTCTCAGGGTGAGGCCGGCGACGTTGGATCCGGAACGGAGAGAGCTTTCTGGGGATATAAAATTCCAGCGGAGGTCAGTCGTAATTTTGGTCGGAAATCGGGAAAAACAAGGTTGCCCGATTTTAGGGTTTGGAAAACAAATGGTGGGCTATGGGCTCTAGGGTTAGAACAAAGTGCATGATAACGTGATGAAGGATAAAGTGTAGAGACAAAGAGATAGCAAGAGAGTCATCATCTTATTCATTGATATGAGCCCCTTATATAGGGAATTACACAATACTAATATGGTAATGATATGAATACATAGATCTAGTCTAACTACATATCCTATTGGCATAAGGCCAAGGCACACATAAATAATATCTAGAAAAATACAGAATATCCTAGAACATTTATCACTTATTTCTTTAGTTGTTGACAAAGAAAAAAATGATTGATAGATTGTGTGAATTAGTTTTGGTTTGTAATCGTATCATGTATAATTAAAAGTTGAGATTATGAGAGTAGAAGCGGTGGTATAGGACATTCACCTCGACTATTTTTAATTTTTTGCACGAAACGGGCCCGACACGGCCCGTTCATGGGCCCGGCCCACCACGGTATGGGCTTGGGCCATGGGTCAGGCTGGGCCTTACATTTGAGTAAATGGGCCGGCCCGAGCCCGTTAAGAAGTGGCCCGTTCTGGGCCGGCCCAAGCACGGCCCGAAACCCGATTAGACGGGCCAGGCCGGCCCGTTTGCCACCTCTACTAAGGGACTAAGGCACCTTCCTGAAATCACGCTTCATACATTCCCCGGGCCAATAGGATTTCCAAATGGTCCAATTTGTTACTAGACGGTTTCTATTTTTCTTTCTTGCCAGCTACATATATTTTTTCTTTTATTTCTTCTATCTACTGATAGCCAATGGTACATCTCAAGTTATCAACTCGCTAGAATTGTTTCTTTTGATTTGGCAGCTGGGGAGAAATTTGAGAAATTCTGCACCAAGTCAATACTCAGTGCACAGTACGCTTTTCAGTCTCATCGATGAATTTTGTGGAGCGCAGGAGTAGTTGTGTACTTAGGATACTCTAAGTTTCACCAGAATTCAGCAGGGGATAAATCTTAAAACCAAGTTGTGCTGCTAACATGTTTCCTTGTTGCTGTTTCTTTAGGGATAGATCAAACAAAGAAGTTCATTAGCTCGATCTCTTTGAATTTCTTTCTGCATAGAATTATATTGAGTTTTGGGCAGAAATAAAAGACATGCATATGTCAATATCTGACTGTCAACTTGAGAAATTTATCCAATGAATAATTTTATGTTATATATCATCAATAACTGATGTTCAGTCCACCTATTCTTAGCAGATATGCTGTTTGCGGACCTAGAATATATTGGGTGGTTAAGGAGTTAAGCAAATGCGTGACAAGTATGAACCAAGCCATGCTTGCCAAATTAAGTTGAGGTAATGCCTAATGATCAAGGTTTATGGAGCATAATTTATACTTCGAAGTATAGAAATAAGTATCCTCATATATTTCTGATGCTTCTTTATTATCTTGTAATTATAACAAATTTCAAAGCTGCTCCAGTACATTGACTGGTATGGTGTTTTTACTTTCTGCTCTTATATTCTCATACCATATATTATCTAAAATCTGCAAAGTGAAAACTGTCTCCTATCTTCATATGGGGCCTAAGAAATGCAAGTACATCGATTGAGAAGATACGGTATAAAATGTGTGCCTTCGATTCAGCATCAAAAAATCAACAATGTAGGAAACTGTTTATATGGTGTGGATCTTGCCAAACAGTGAGCATCTGTATATGTTGCAGAATGTTCTGTGGAGCTGTGGAAATTTCTTACTCTAAAAGAACTCATGATGAGAAGGTACAAATTCTCTTGATAGATCCTTAGAGGTTTTGGCTGCAGGAATGTACCTCTGGTTCATGTTTTTGATAGGTATCATCTAGACTTACTGATTATAAGATAATACAGTAATAATCCGAAAGTCTACATTTGGGATGGCCAATATACTTATTGCATATAAAACATATATGACACTTATATTCATGTGTTCATGTACGTACCATTTATCTATCTATGTGTATAGGATATAGGAAAATTTTAATGTTTTATTTGTGTAATACTGCTTAGGCCACAATCCACATATGGGTCATCTAGCCTTGGCAGATACTTTTATGGATTAATTTCAGTTTACCCCCCCCTGAGGTTTGGGGTTAACATCATTTCACTCCCCATACTCTTAATTTTAAAAGTTTACCCCATAAAGTCTCCAATTTTTACAAGTCAGACATAATTGTTAAAATTCCGTTCAATTTGGAGGTAAAATGATAGTATGAAATCTAAGAAAAAATGTCCTAAAAGACGATTTATGTTGTTATAAGACTATTTTAGCCCTTTTAGTGAGTTATGAAGTCAAAATTTACGTCCGAATTAGACAGAATTTCATGATTTATGAAGTTTGAAAACTTTAGGGGGTAAATTTTCAAAATTAAAAGTATGGGGAGTGAAATGATGTTAACCATAAATCTCAAGGGTGTAAACTGAAATTAATCATACTTTTATCATCACTGCTAATTTAGACATTCAGTCAGCATGTTGTTAGGCTTGCAGTACCAGGTATGTTTCAGGTTTGATGATGATGTGGTTAAACTTGATAAAATTTCCTTTTGAAATTATCCCATCTCATGAAGTTATTGTGTTTCGACATTTTCATGCATATGTTTACTTCAGCAAACCTGTGTATGTGATTGGTGCCCAACTGTGCACGCGGAAGTTTGCAAACTCCCAGAACAGTCTGGAGGAACGGGCATGTGGTTCGACCATTCACTAGTAAAGAGGATTTAAGTAACTAGCCCAAGCTAACTATTGTTTGAAGTTAGGGCATCTCCAATAATGGCTGTCATACCCAAACCCATACTCAAAACCCATAAAAATTCATCTCCAACAATTCAAACCCATACCCAATTATGGGTTCCTACTACACAGACGACCCAAAATGGGTCGAGTTGCAAGGAGGAAACCCAAAACTGCAGGCGCGGGACCCAGACGGCAGCAGAAGGCAGCAGGCGCACGTGAGAGACTGGGCAGCGGCAGGCGCTACGCGCGGCGTGGAGAACGAGCGCTAAAGACAAAAAAACGGGCAGCCAGGAGCGCGCGTGATCTGGAAACGCGCCAATCAGGCGTGAAGGAGAGATGCACACCTGCGGCTGAATTCACGTGAGCTCTGTTTTGACCCTCCAACGGTCCAAAAACGCTCGGCCCAGATTGAATGATCATTCAAAATTAAAGGTCCAGAAAAAATAGGCCGAAAATATAATCATTTGAATAAAAAAACTTGAAAAATAAGAAAAAAGAGAGGAAGAAAATATAGAAAATTATTTTGCCCGTTGGAACAGTATTTTGCACTAAAATGTCAATAAATACCATCCCCATTCTTCATAATTTTTCACTCCAAAACTTCTCTCCTCCTTCTACACTCTTTAATTTTCATAATTGTTCTTCATATAGCTAGTTTTCAAATCTTTTCTTTCCTTCAAAGATGTCCAACCCCAAACCTAGAGGAGAGGCTTGGAAAAACCCCGAAGATGTATCGTTGTGCATGGCGGTGGTCGCGGTTGGTGAAGATGGTGACAAAGCTACCGGTCAAGAGAAGAAAAAATTATGGGATCGTATATGGGAAGTGTATGAAGCTTGCAAGCCACCCGGTTCCGTTATTAGATCGGGAGGAGGGTGTGAAGCTCATTGGAGAAAGATTAGGCCGGGTTGCACAAGGTGGCGTGAAGCTCTTACCAAAGCGGAGGCCGCTCACGCAAGTGGTGAAAATGCCACCGAATTGGTAATCATTTATTTGTTTATAACCGGTAGTATTTATTTGTTTATAACCCAATATAAGTAATTTGCTAATTAATATTAGTTTATGTTTATGACAATTACTATCTACTTGTTTATAATCACTAATACATGTTTATATATATATATGACCACTTATTTATTTGTTTATAACCGGTAGTATTTATTTGTTTATAACCCAATATAAGTAATTTGCTAATTAATATTAGTTTATGTTTATGACAATTACTATCTACTTGTTTATAATCACTAATACATGTTTATATATTATTTCTTGTATGAATATATAGGAAGTGCAAGCTAGGTTGATATATCGTACATTGTTTTTGGGGGAGGAGTTTAAATTTGCGCATTGTTGGTCAATATTAAAGGATACAGAAAAGTTTAGCAAACCTCCGTCTTTGGATGAGGAAATCTCTAGTGGTCCGTCACCTATTGACTTGTCAGGAGAAGATACACCTATTGAGGGAACCCCAAGCCCTTCAAATGTGCATGCACGCCCTCCAGGCCAAAAAGCTCAAAGGGCTGCTAAGAAAAAATGCAAGGAAGATAACACATCTCAACTCTTAGCTCAAATGAAAAGAATTGCGGACCAAGGAGATCGTGATCTCAAACACATACTACAACTTAGGGAGGAGACTAGACTTGCACAAGAACGTGCGGATGATGGAGCCACAATGGTGGTGGATCCATCAAAATTTCCCGCCTCAATTAGGGCTTATTGGGAAAGGAAGCAAGCTATGGTTATTGAGAGGGAGGATCGAACAAACTTACAATGCCGGGTTACACCAACCACTTGCTTCATCTGAAGGTGAAGATGACCGAATGTATTAATTGTACTTTGTTGCCTCTATTTTAATTTCATTTTAGTATTTTAATTTATGAAATGAATATGCTTTGACTTTCAATTATAATTAATGAGTAATTTATTGCTTCTGTTAATCTCAATTTTATTTATCAAATTGCAAACATTACAATAATACTAAACACACAAACAACAAATAAATAAAAGAAGCAAACATACAAACATAACACACCATGGCACATCGCCAATTATTGAAAGCAAACATACAAACACTTCACATGCGGTTCTGCTCTGCCTATTGTTTCACATTCCATAGGTGGTTAACCAAATCCTCCTGGAGGCTTTTATGCACAATTGGACATCTCACATGCTGGTATCGGCGCATGAATTCCCCAAGTGCAGGAGATCACGCTCAACCAAATGATCTACTTCATAGTGATCATATATTTCTGCTCTCCTTGGTCTTGTTGGGACCTCATCGGGATCAACTTCATGATTATCTTCAGTTTCATCGCGCTCATCTTCAACAATCATATTATGCAAAATAATGCAAGTCATCATGATGTACTGGATATCTTTCCTGTCCCATCCACGAGCTGGTCCTCTCACAATTGCAAAACGAGCTTGGAGTATTCCAAATGCTCTCTCTACATCTTTTCGGAATGACTCCTGCATCTTGGTAAAATGAGCTTGTTGTGGCGTGATCGGGTTTCTAATTGCTTTCACAAAAGTCCCCCATTTTGGGTAGATCCCATCAACTAGGTAGTAGCATTGACCATATTGGCGATCTCCAACATGATATTTGACTCGAGGCAACTCACCTCTACAGACTTCGTCGAATAGCGGAGACTGTCCAAGGACATTAATATCATTGAGGGAGCCTGGAAGTCCAAAATAGGCGTGCCATATCCAAGCATCGTATGATGCAACTGCCTCCAGGATGATTGTCGGCTTCCCTTTGTAACCGGTGAAATGCCCTTGCCATGAGGTTGGGCAGTTTTTCCACTGCCAGTGCATACAGTCGAGACTTCCAACCATTCCAGGGAACCCTCTTTTGTCAGCAACATTGAGCAACCATCGCAAATCTGCCTTTGATGGTCGACGGAGGTAATGTTTGTGGTATACTTTCCAGATTGCTCTAGTAAAGTGACTTAGAATTTCCAAAGCTGTAGATTCTGCTATGTCGAGGAACTCATCACATAGGTCGGCGGGAAGCCCATAAGCAAGCATCCTCATGGCACAAGTCAACTTTTGTTCAGTTGACAAGCCAAGCCGACCGGAGGCGTCAGGCTTTTGGACAAAGTAAGAGTCATGGTTAGCGACATCGCGCATCATCTGGTCAAACACATGAGGCCTCATTCGATACCTTCTACGAAACACATCGCCTTCGAACCGACATGGCGAAGTGAAGCGAAGAGCTTTTAGTCGTTGATCCATAGCTTCACGCTCTCTAGGGGTGTATCGCCGACCTTCTTGGGAACCACCCCATTCAGATTCTTCCTCTTGGATCCTCTGAATGTGTGAGGAAGCTGCCTGCATATTCAGGGCTCTTTGACGATTCCTTGTGATGGAATCTTCCTCCTCCTTCATTAGTAGTTTCCTCCACCTATTCATTGCAGGAATCAACACTATCTGTAGGGACTAGGGCAATAAAGTAAGGAAGTTTGTGAAGGATAGGATTTTGGTGTGGGAGCTTTTCTATTCAACTAAGGAAGTTTGTGATCATCTTTACGTTTGATCTTGGAGTGTGAAGAAAAGATGTTGCAGCTCCCAAGTATAAATAGGCCATGAAGTATGCATTGTGCATTAATTTCCAGCAATTTTATTTGACTTAAAAGGCCAAACATTAAATTTGAGTGATAGTCTAGCTAGTTAGGGTGATTGTTCACAAAGAAAACTAAATAGTAAGAGGGGTCAAAGAAAATTGTTCACAAAGAAAACCAAATAGTAAGAGGGGTAAAAGAAAAATCAGCTAGTGCATGAATCTATAGATACACAAATATTTATATATGTATATATAGATATATATCTACTCAAGCTAATAAGTAAAGGAATATGATGTTTTCCTTTCTTAAGATCTTGTAAATGTGTTAGCAATATTTAAGATTAGAATAGTATGCATGATAAAAGCAATACTAACACGAATCTTAAATTCAATCACGAGTATCGATTGTATGAAAAAATAGCAAGTAATTATTTTTTAAAATAAAAAACTAATTTAATTTTAACTAGGACAACATATTATATTAAATTATTATGTATGATTTATATAATTTATTTGTTGTTATATAAATCATTTAACCTTGAACATTATATATGAAATTTATTTATTTGTTGATGATCAAAACCCATACTCATACCCAAATTATATAAAATGATTAAAATTTGGGTATGAGTATGGGTTTTGATATAATGGTTGGAGATGAAATAAGAGTTTGAATAGTAATGGGTTTGGGTAACTCAAAATATGGGTATGAGTTTGGGTATGACAACTATTGTTGGAGGCCCTTACAATCGTTCCTGAGTCTATAGTAAATAAATGAGAAAGAAGAGATCTCTTTTATATTGATGTGACATTATCCTTTTGCTACAATATTTTTTGTTAACTTCTTGACTTGGTTGTAATTTGATGCATGGAAACACTAGCTAGATATCTGACACTATCAGTTTCTTCCTGAAAATATGATTCAGATGCGACCATTGATTGCATCTGAACAGGTTTGATTTGGTGAACGCTCCTCGGTTTGAATTTACACTGTGCCAAAAGCCCTTGTTTGTAGCTAGTCAATATAAGGGTGCCTTTCAGGTAAAGTTCTGCACCTAAAAGTATGTTATGGTTTTCATTTTTTTTCTCTTTATTAGGATATAATTGTGTTCAGTTTCTACATTTATAATTGTGCTCATCCATGAAAGCATAAAATAAGTCATTTCACAACTTTGCATCACATAGCACACTCGATGATGATCCGAATACAAAAAGGGATAATACACTGTCAAAAAGAAAGCCAGGAAATCAAACTAGAGCCGCTTGACACTTGATGGAAACATTTCGAAGGCAACTTGTGAAGCTGAGAATCACTTCCACAGTTCCACTGCAACATATCGGACAACCATGAAAGACAACTTGTGATAACACCAAATCCAACAGTCACCTGCAATGGTGTGAAAACACCAAATCAGTTCACATGGTGTTTCAAATTATTCATCACATTTGGGATTGAAGGATTTAGGTCTCGTTTGGTTCATGGAATAGCAAAGAAATGAAAGCAATTCTTTGAGTTTTCCTTGAGCATGGGAAAATGCAATTCCCATTCATTTTCCTTTCCGGTGATTGGAAAAGCTGGAATGCAGCAAGAATTTATTTTTTTAGTTTCCATTCCACTGTTTGGTGCTCACGGGGAAAGGAAACTAATTCTATTAATTTTCCAACAATACCCTCAAATCTATAATAGTATCCAAACTTTGAAAGTCCAATTGGCTAAGGCCAAGCATTGTCCCTCCAAAGATAGTGAAAGTATCACAACTGCTCTGTGAAGCAAACTTTAGTTCTCAGCTTTGTACACAAATCATTTTAACAACAAAACTTTAACAAGACATTTGATCAGAGTTCAAGTATGCAGCAACTACAATAGATAATAAGTTATAATATCTCAACATAATTGAAATCCAGATTACATAATAGCTTCTAAAAGAAGTTTGATCAAAATATATATTAGGTTGGGCCATAACCTACACTCCAAAATAAAAACAACAAAAAAAATTTTAAGGCCAGCATTAGTCTTGAACATCAATTTCTTTAGTGCTTAAGAAGCTTCAAACGAATTCATTATCATTATTCAAATCTTCATCTACTAACAGGTCTTTCGGCTCCCAACCCATTGCTCGATCTCTTCCAAAAGCTTCCACCAAACTATTACATTGAATGAATGGTTTAAGTCTTGGTCGTTTTGTGTGCTTGTGAACCTGTCATATACAACATAACAAGATATCAGAAACCATACTAGCCAATATCCAATTAACTCATAGAAAATGCAGCTCCAAAAAATTAGTCAAGGGAATGATATATAAGATATCGGTAGGTGCTAGGGTTTACTATCAATTGTAGAGATTATATATAGCAGCAAAGGGTCTCACAAAGAGCTTGCATATAAATTTAATACAGCTTATAAATATATAGCAGAGATTATAAGGAAACTCCATGGTAAGGCAGAGATTATGAGCTTTAATATCTATAGGAATTTAGCTGCAGCATAATTGAAACCATCAATTGTAGGAGACTTGTAGGCATTCAATAGAAAAACTGAAAACACAATTTAATACCAGCATCATTGAAGCTATCAATCTACTGCCTAATTTTTTCAAGTATTATATCAATCATCACATATGCTAAATACATAAGACAAAGCAACAACAATCTATCCATATATACAACACAGTGAAAAACTGAAAAAGCAATTTAATACCATCATCATTGAACCTATCAATCTACTGCCTAAAATTTTCAAGTATTATATCAATGATCACATATGCTGAATAAATAAGAAAAAACAACAACAATCTATCCATATATACAACACAGTGAAAAACTGGGAAATAAATATCAAGAGGCGAGCGTCTTTTAAACATCACAAGAGCAACCCATCAATGAAATGGACAGAATCAGCTCCAGAGTAGCAAATGGTCTCACAAAGAAAGATCAGTCCACGAAATTCTCTATGTATAGAGACTATACTCTTAAATTGGGCAGCCAATTCATCAAGTACTGATAGTAAGTATGAAGGTTTTGCCGTAAACTAATCCAATGCATTTGAAGTGCTATTTCCTCATTAAAATTTCAACTTTCTGATTAATGCTTACTTATATAACAAGCACTAAACATAACTAGCTTCATCTCCAACTGAACTAAAACAGAGATACATATAAAGTCCTTTTCCTATATTTCAACCTTCCTAGAACTTAAGATAAGGCCTCAAAATTTAGGGTCTCTGTTATCTCGCTCATGTCGCGCCGGTTCTAAGCCGGATCTGATACTTAGGGCAACGTACATACATAGCTCTGTTTAAGGTAGCAGGGTACTCGAACTAGACAACCATTCAGTAATTGTTAGCTAATTGTTTAGTTATATGGACTCGACTCATCAACTAAATGCACTGCTTTGTTACTACAAACACCAGCATCATTACAATTTGCTTTTTTCCTTTAACTCAATTTGGTTTTGTATTACCTAAGCTATATGGTTTTTGGTCTCTGCTGTATATGCGAGTGGGGCTCAGAAGAAAAAATTCAGATGTATTCTAATAACCTAACCTCCTAAGTTCTAAGGATATTCTACTTGCCCTGCATTACCAAGGCTTCACTTTGCTTAGTAGATAACACCCCAGCATCTAATAATTGGAAATTAATCAATGAGTGAAGAGATAGAAAGAGACTACAACATACCTAGGTGTCTTTGGTCAGGACGAACTTTGGACCATAGAGACCATGATTATATTCGCCTTCAATTACCGCCTTCGCATACCCCAAATACAAGTCAATCTAGGAATGAAAACACATGTGTTGTATTACTTCAATCTTGGTTAACTTTTGGCCATTAGCATGTGCCCAAAAATGTTTCATTGCATTGAAACAAAACTGTGGAAGCTCCCTGTTGTAGTACATTGGCTTTTTCTGTTTCTTGCCTTTTTCTTCTTCTTGATTGTCCTCTTTCACTTCTTCTCGATTGAGAGAATGATTCAAAATCTCTTTCAGTGTCTCATCAGCCAACACATAATCTCTCCAGTTAAAATTTAGTCCCCACATATACTCATCAAATTTCAGGTTCCTACACAAACTTTCTGGATCAGCTCGATCTCCCACACGGCCAAGATTCATGAAGAATCTAAGCAGGTCGCATGTGTCAAACGATGAAGGGTGAAATAATACAACTAGCTGAATCACTTCAGCATTCTCATCTTTTTTCACCACCCAACCCTCCACGTTGACGTTCCCCTCCCCCAAGTAGTTGAATTGGACAAACTCACAGAATTCTCTAAACCGATCAATGGTGTGATCCAGGCTGTTATCTCTCAATCTATTCTTTATCTGCCAGAGGCAAGTTATCAATTCCCTGGCCATGTCCTTCAACTGCCCTATGCTGATGTGGAAGTCTTTATCACCTACAAGAACAGAAAGATTGTTAAAAGTCTGATGGTTTCAAAAATTGGCTGAACAAGAAAGGTACTTTTTTGTTAAAATCGCAGTCTCATAAATGCATTGATAATTGGCTGAACAAGAAAGGTACTTTTTTTGTTAATGTCATAAAAGAAAATTTTCACACCATAGATAGATTGCAAGAACTTTCTGAAATAAGAAATTCTACCTTGAGCCACCTCATGGAAAACCACTTTGTGTCCTCTTGTGATTCCAAGAGAGCTGGCCACTTGCAAGAAGCTGCAACGGCCTGCTATGAATTGATCTTTGACCACCTTCATGATTTGAATCCACACGGACTCAACCATAACAGCAACCTTAGCACCATCCTCACCATCAAAGGGCGCCTCAACTGTCAGCATTGTCACCCAATCCTTCCAACCAACGAAAACCTCCGGAAATAGTAGGTAAGGATTATTGAACCCGACAGGGCGAATGAACGCATCCGCTTGCCTGCGGAGACCTTTGAAGCGCTCGCGGGCATTCCCGCTGCCACTACACTGCTTCTGCGTCCCAGCCAACTTTAAACCCTGCATGGCATCATATATGCGGTAGGTAAATTGGTAGTTGGTACCGGCGGTAATGACATCCCCAGCATTTCTACTTTTTCGCTCCTCCTCCACAAACTTCCACAGACTCATCAGAGGATTTTTAATTTTTAGCTAGGAAGCACGGAAACTTGACTTTACTCACGATTCCTGCGGAAGTGAAGCGGAAGCGCGGAGGAAAAGGTGGTTTTGGAAAATGGAAGCGCGATGGTGGCTAGTGTAGGAAGCGCGCGAGGACGTATCTCTCTTCTTAAACAATTTCGATTAAGTCATTTGACTCATTTCGACGTCCCTATGTCCTCACTACATCGACCTGGACCTGGATGAGTGAACCCTAAACCTGACCATCTCAATCAAAAAACTCAACCTAGTTGGCAATTCTCAACTCCATCAAAGCCCGAATTAGTGTTGACCAGAAGTGGTAGTACCAGGGGAGGCCTTGCTGCTGTGAATGAATTGGGAAGATAGATAGGAGATTGATATGAGAGAGAGAGAGAGAGAGAGAGAGAGAGAGAGAGAGAGAGAGAGATTGATACAGGAGAATGTTTCTATTGAATTAAAATGAGGAGAGAACAAACTCGATCTAGATTCTGAAAGAGAGGGAGGCCAAGACAGAAACGAGGAGAAACAAAACAGTGGTCAGGAAGTGTTAGGATCACTTCTGTAACCTAGCCCATCCTACAAGTCCAGTAACAGGCCCAACTTGTGGTAACAGGCCCAATCTCTTATCACTGTCGTTACCGACACGTGGCTGTCTTCACAAGTTGTAACCTGCAGTTCCATTCTGGTATACGTTTGCTGCTGTATTCCCATTTTGGGGTTATCGATGAAATATGAATCTTGTTATTTAGTTTTCTTCCTTTATTTCCTTTAATCTCTTGTAATTTAGGGTTCTAGGGATTCTGCTCCAAAACCTCTATCGCCGCAAAGAAAAAGCTCTGGATTTACCTATATGGATTCACTCATAGGCCGAAACAACTTCCAAATGCATACCAACTTGCAACTTGATTATACTTCCAACTATAGCCATATTGTTCAACAGATACAAGTCTATACTGATTTTTACCACCACTGAGGGAGTTCAAATCACTCCATATGGGTGTCTTTACAACTCCGCGTGTGGCTCTGAAACTCATGAAAATGAGTTACTTTTCATATCATATAACCAGCCACTCCGAAAGACCATGCATGACAAACTGAATAGTCTTGAACATTTTGATTATATCCAAAAAATTAGTTCTAGCCAAGCAAATCTTTAAACAAGTTGGGGTTCTGACTTGTGGGGTTAACCCCCATCTGCCTTACAAGTGCATCCTTTTCCAATGAATCTTTAGGGTTAGGACCCTATTCAATTGTGACACCCCAACTTGAGAAGTCCTTGCAGCATTTGATAACTCAGATGCAAGATTAAATTCATCTCTATTGGCAACACTGCTGCTGAGCCCACTCACAGCATTATCTGCATATAATCCCATAATTTCAGGTGTTCTTGAAGCACCTGCTGCACCATTGTTCATGGTTGATGTAGCTTCGGTTTGATCAAGAAGCCCTTCCAACTGCTGGAAAGAATCTACAGATGGGGCAGTACTAGTAACAGCTGAATCACTGAAGTCAAGCAAGTCTGGAGTAGGGTTCACTATTTATTTTCTCCGCTACAGTGTCACTGTGTGCCTTCCCTACGTGCGATTTCTCTGTGGCCTTTGACACTTTATGGTTGCCCGAAGATGCCCTCTTCTCTGTTCTTGATGAACCTCCAAAAAGTGAACTGGCCAACTTCTGCTTTTCTGGAGAAATTTCAACTGATGGCTTCCTTGAATCATAAGTATCACGTCCTTTTGAGTTCGAAGTACTCACACCATCTACCTGTGTTACCCCGTTTGTCGTTTTGTGGGAACTAGATGTTGAGGTCGAAGATGCAGATGACGAGTATGTAGGCCTACCCCATTTCTTCTGAACACCGTCAAGTCGTAATTTAAGTTGTGATGATCCTGCATCTGACACAGATGGCAATGATGCAGCCTGGTGTGTCTCCCTAGCATAATATGGTTCAGGCACCGGAACAAGTTCAGTTGAGGATGCAACTGCAGCTGGAGGAACTCTTGACGGCACCAGTGGTTTGGGAAGCTCATAGGCCTCAAACGAAGACTGTGACTTAGAGCTTCAGGCTGATCATGGTTTCTAAAATTGTTGATATTTAACATTCCTGCGCGCTCATTCTCAGAAATATATGGCTGAGCACCTTTTTCTATTGCCTGTTGGACATAACCATCGAGGAAAGAAAGGTTTTTATCGATCTGCAAAAGAAAGATTCAAATTTCATTATTAGCTGACCTCAAGGATGTGACAAATAGAATTGCCTGTTTTATTTCTTACTTATGAGAAGCAAAACTCTTTTGTAAAATCAGGGAAGGCACTCGGCCCCCAAGTCGGACTTCCAGAAACAGACAACACGCAGTCAACTGAACTATTAAAGGAACTGATCATAGATCAGGCAATGACATTCAACAATAAACAAAGATGAACAAAATGCCCAAAATCAAACCTATTCCTACAAAGTGACACCTAGCTTCCTCAACTATCCTTCTATTGCATGCCACCAACACCACCCAGAAAATGCTAGTGTAGCACATCTTCCTGGTCATGCTGCTCTTCATGACTCAAATTTTATTTCTTAAATTCTGTTGCATGATAATGCATTGCATGAAACCACAGAATACCCAGGTCACATATGCCTTTAAACAACTTATGCCACTATCACAGCCAAGAGACTCCGAAGCTGCCCAGGACTCAACTTTTCAGCAGTCAACAAATCACACACCCAACACACCAATGTGGAGCCATATCCTCTGAACAATGATACTCTTACTCAGGAGCCCTCGGAATTGCATAATGATCAGGACCAGAAATTGAAGAATCAATCCAGTTACAACTTCGAATAGAGTTTACAGGAAAGAAGATCTCCTAGTTCCATATCTTCTATCCGGCCAATATTGAAACAGCCTTAATTTTTTTTAACATGCCAATAAGTCAGCCTCCCCTACATGTCATGACTCTGATCAAGCTACGAGCACAAGTAGGTAGGCGCCTAGGGGGTTTTGGGGTGGGAAGGAAGGGCAGTTACACTGCTCCTCTTTTTGGTCATTTAAAGTTTTCAAATAGCGAAAATCCCAAGACAAAGGATATAAAGGATTAAGACACATACGGGCATTAGGAAAAGCGGTTCCCCCACCCAACACTTTATCCATCACTTATGGTTAGGCACTGATAAGCATTTCACATACTGAAATATGTCAGCATTCATCTTCACTAAGATGAATAATAGACCTCAGAAACATTCTTTCATGTAGACTATAGTGATATTAATTAAGCTAATAGAAAATGGAGACTAGTGAATTGTCATCTTCATGATGAGCTATGTCTTAAGTTCCTACCCACTTTTACAACTTGCTTTAGATCAATATATCATCCCTAGTGGTATTAGCTTGATTAGTCCATACATTGTTAGGGAAAGAGTGAAAAGAGACTACTTCCTAAGAGAATCTAGACTCAAACTTGACAAAAGTGAAATGTAAACATTAAATTAGAAGAACCGCAAAATAGTAAGATACGGGTAAGCGATAATTTTCCGATTTTGTCACAAGCTGCGAAGTTGATTTCTCCGTATATAGTATGAATTCATAAAAGTTTAGGCTACTGCTATTTTTCAGAAACCTTCACTTTTTCTCCAGCGAAGCAGTATTTGTTTCGTTGCATTCAAGGGGATCAAAAACCCTGACTGCCTGACATATCCTAACTCTAACCCATTTCCCTTCCTTCCCACACCATTTGTAAAGACCCCCCAAAAAAACAGTTATAAAATTTTTTGACCATAAAAACTTATAAATCTGAAATTTTACGAAAGCTCAAGGATGTGAATTAACCAAACAATGCATCCCTGCTCTATCAGGCTTTTTCCAAGTCAAAACTAAAACCATTTCCCTTTTAGATTGGATATCATATAATGATTTGCCTACCTGTAATTATAGTCAAGCCGTACACTTCTAGTGATAATATGGCGGCCTTGAAATTATCCAAGTACCATGGTATTCTAATTTATTGTACACCTCTTATTAATTTGTAATTAGAAAAATTACTGAAGACATCAATCGACATCGGTGAATATAAAATCATGTAACGAAATAAAATGAGGATATGTATGTTTAAGCAGAATGGAATATGTTGTATTGTGACAATGTCTCTGTTTCCATGATAGTGACATAATGAGTAATGCTGCATCGACATATTGGATCTATGACAAATGCATCTATCAGAGCAGATGCACTGATTTACTTTTGTAAAACTAATGTAGTTCACTAATTCCCGATGATGAATAGCAGAAAGAAATAAAAGAGTTGTACAAGTAGATTGTGCAGTCAATTATTACCTCAATGTCTTCACAACTTGCATCTGACGGCATAATACTCTCAATGGCATGAACATCTATGTCAATGACAGCTTGCAATTCATATGCACGCTGCTGGAGATCTGTAGAATGAGAAGCTGATAATTCCTCCACCAAAGATTGACACTACAACAAAACAAAGGTCCAGTTAATCACATTAATTTCCATGAGCCAACACAAAATAAGCATATAACCACAGTTTGTTTAACTACTTATGCCATCAATTTAAAACATATTTCCATTCAGAAAAGAAAAGAAAAAAAGAAAAAATAGGAAGAAAAAAAAAGAGCCAAGAGGAGATATGCTGAAGGATTATTGAAAACCAACCATTCAACATAGCAACAAAGAAAATATGATTGCGCACCTTAAGATATCGTAATACAACGTCAAAATTTTATAGATATCATCAGCATACAAACAGTCATCTTATGCATGACCATTTTACAGCAGTCCAACAAACTATCATGCAAGAACAGTTACCAATGTCTTTGTTAGCATAATGAGACCATCCAACAGTGGATATCTAAAAGCACTAGCTCCCCAATCAAATCTATTGTAGGAATGGCGCCTGAACTATCTAGAATGGCAAGCACTTCCCTTTCCCTTAATTCTGTTACATGTCCTATAAAATGATCGTGCTTGTGAGACACAAATTGGCATGGGCATAACCATCCTTCAACAATCTTTAAACAACAAAATGAATCGAAAATGAAACTAGAACAAAAAATAAATAAAAACAAAATGTCTACCCACTTCACCCCCTCTTCCTCACACCTCTCTCTTCTCTTACTCCCTTACCACATCTAACCTCCATTGCAGATCTACCTTCACCCTCATCCACGGTGGTTAATCACCATAACTACAGACATATCAGTAAGGAATCTAAAGTAAAGTTTAGCATTTAAAGAGGGTATATCCTGGAGTTATAACGATATTAATCTAAATTAACTTATCCAAGTGTTTAGAAAATGCACCTCGGGTAGCATATCCACTTTTCTTGCAGCTGATATTTCAAATGCATATATTTTCATGATTGCTGTAACAGCATATGCCTGTAAAACAAACACACACACAGGAATTAGGGTTACTTATAAACAAATATAGACAAAAATACTGGAGTATTTTTTTCCTATATAACAAGTTATTAATACACAGTATAATTCTTTAAAAAAATAAATAAAAAAAAATAATTGAGTGGCTCAGATTTGTTTTGAGAGAATGCAAATGCTCACAGTTTGATTCTATCAACTGACAACAATACATACATCAGTGATCAGTGCTCCTCCTATCTAGTAAAATTCTCAAACAGCATTTTTGTAGACTCTAGCTAGAACAAACATGATGACAAACAAACTCCTTCATAGCAACATATTGAGGACCAGTTGTTCATAGTGAAAAGAAACAAAACAATAAAACAGGACTATGAAAAAAAACTGATGGGTGATCTCATAGCCTCCAAAGAAGTCTAAGCTGATCTGTCAAAGGGGTGAATCTGAAACCAACGAGTGACACTAGGACCATGATGTGCAAGGGATTCTAACAAGGATGCAGCTTATAGAATAATGAGCTCCACCCGTCAATGTGATAAATCCCCATGATCGCACCCAAGTTGAAAGACATGGGTAAATAGAAAGCAGCACCAGCAATATTGGACTCCTTAATCAACCCTGATCCCACATCCAAATCCAAGAAATGTTCTTTTATTTTTTGAAAAGAAACAGTTTTTTATTCAAATAACAAGCAAAGCACAAGGATGCGGACAAGGAGTCGACTTTAAAAATCTAAACAGTGCAGCTAGGACTAGAGGCTTAGCAGCTCAACTGTTGGTGCTTAGGCACTTATACTACAGCTGCTTGCCAAGTAAGAATAATTCAACGAAGATTACAATCCTTAAAATCCTTAGAAGTGGAAGCCCATAACATTGCCCAGAACTTAACTCTCTCCCACAGGTCTTCCTCTTCTACCTCACCATAGCTTTCAAATAGTCTTCTATATTTCTTTCCATACACACCACCCAAACTACTGCTACACCCACAACCCCAAAGAATTCTGTCCTTTTTCCCTTACCAAAAGCTAGAGGATTTTGGTTTAACAAGTCACTCTTCTCTAATGGAGTTGTCCAGTCCACTCCTCAATAACTTCTTCCATAAGAAAATTGTCAATTCACAATGTACAAAGACAAGATCAACACTTTCCTCTTGAACTTTGGAAAAATTCACCAGCGAGGAGAAAAACATCATCCTGGTCATCTTCTTTGAGGTGGTCTTATTCAATACAGAAACTAGATAAAGCTTCATTTTTTATTAGAATTTTTAGTTATATCATTACTACAATGGACAATAAGAGTTAAAATGCCTGGAAAATTCTAAAATCACATGAGCACTCATCCTGAGACCATTACTGGTCCTAACAGCGAAGAAAATTTTTCAGAAGTTACCTCTTTGACCCAAATTAAAAGTTTGTTTTGCATATAATCTGTACTCCTGTTCTTTTTACATTACAAATTTCAGAATAATGGTGCAAAGACCCATATGAACATGAACTCTATGAGGAACGCCCTAAGCCATGAAAGGGACAATTTCAAAGTGTGTTTTGAGGTGGGTCTAGTGCATCCATATCCAAATGCTGGTCAGATGCAACTTAGGAGCTGTATGTGCATCAAGGAGATGAATTGTTATTGCTCATGTGTCAGGTAAGGTGCCTCTTTGTCAGAAAACTACCTTCATCAACACCAAGGAGAACAGAAGAGGCAATGGAGCCATGAAGCTGTGATTCTATTATCAGAAAATAAAAATTCCTACCACACTGGGAGTCCAGTCAAACTACTAGATTAAAGTCACTTCATGGACATGCTAGACTATTAGAGTAAAATAAAGAATGTTGAAAATTGTGGCTTATGAGCTTTGATATGGTCATATGGGGACCCGCCTATCCAATAGTATACATGAGATCCATATGTTGTTACACGATCAAACAAACAACAAAAATGTTTTACAGCTACCAGGTAATAAAAACTCGAAAAGCCCAGAAAGAGAAAAGAAAAGAAAAACAATGAATATAATTTTTTTGGGCATTGAACTATTAGGATTTAGAGATTATTACCAAAATGTAGGAGAACAAATAAATCTAATGCCCCCAAGGAACTATAATATCCAAATAGTAACCAACACGTAATTTAAATCCAAATAGTAACGAAAATCAAATGCAAATCATGATTTAATATAGGTAGATAATCTAACAAAATGATACTTCAAAATGAATTAAATGCATGTATCATTTGAAATCAAAAATGTCCACTCACAGTACAACTTGGGCGGTCACGCGTAGGAACTATCGTCGGGCAATAACTGGATACGTCGTCTTGTACGTAACGATACGTCTCAAATAACATAACGAAAGTTTTGAAATGTCTTGACGATAACTAAAATGATTTGTGGTGTGACAATAGATGCACCCTAACTAAATCAAAAACTAAATATCGACAATCTTCCAACACCTCAAACTCCCGTACCTAAACGGAAACATCTCAAACTTCTCCACCGTTAACCAAATATCATTGGGCTATTTACGTATTGGGCTACAAATGATGATACCTAGTTGAATATTTCATTGGGCTGGGTTAAGGCAGGAAAGAATAATTGGGCCTATATAACTGCCGTATTTACTTAATATCTTTAAACCTGTACACTTTCTGGCTTCGATTCTTGATCACAATCATATAAAATAGATAGAGTTGGCTGTTCGGAGAAAAGGTGGGAGGAGTATTAGGGTTTGCAAATGGCTATGCCGTTAGAAAAGAGAAATAAAGTTATGGATATGCCGATCTACCTACAGTTTATCGACGGTGACGTTGGAGGTGGGTATCGGTGGTATGTGATCGAGGAGAAAGAAGCAGCAGCAGCAGCAGCAGCAGATGTGTTGGGGGAGGAACGCTGGGTCCTTAAAAGTGATCAAGATAGAGTCAGAGTTCTGAATCTTCCCAAACTAGAGGATGGCCTTATCAAATATACCAATTTAGCAGTCGCCGAGTCCCGTTTATTCCTCGTCGGTGGTCATGTTGAAAGCAGAGGAGATGATGGCATCCGTATCGATAAGAACGGAATTCTCTACATTGACTTGCAGCAGCCGAATCCCAAGTCTTGGGAGAGATCCAAAATTCCAGTTTACACCAATGTGCGTGGGGCGGCCGTTTCCGATAACGGCGATGAGATCTATGCGGTGGCAGATGGTATGGTGCTCCGCTTCAACTGCCGCCTTGTGGACAATCCGAAACTCGTTCTCCCTTTGCCCGGTGATCTGCCATGGTACTTGCTTGCTGCAGCTGGGTCCGGGTCCAAGATGCTCCTGTATTCTCCTCCGCGCCGTGGCATATCGGGTAATTTCGTCTTATGTGATTTGAAATCTTGCTCTTGGGAGATGATCCATAGCTTTTCCTTGGACACGGATCCCTTTGCAGACCGGTTCCGGTGGTGGACCACCGGTGTGCTGGTGGAAGACTCGTTTCTGATAGTCTTTGGACGTTGCCTTCCCTGGACTAGGGAATATCGTCCGGCATTGTATGTTTATGATATTCGTAGGATGGAATGGCTCCCCAAACCAGTTCAGGGACTCGCAAACAATGGCATCGTCCTTCCCGACTTGAATGGTTTATGGCCTTTCTCTTACTCAGCGCTGATGCAAGTCCGGAGAGATGAACTCAAATTGGCTTTGGTTTGGTCCATCCCCAATAACGACGACGCCGTACAGACTCAAGTTCATTGGTCCAAATTCATACTCCGCATCGATAAAAATGATGATAGCCAAGACATTCCCCCAACCTTCCACGCTCAAGGCTTGTCTTCTGGAACCTGTTATGGTGGCAATACCTATTTGATCAGGAGCAGCGTTGGAGGATAAGATTGTAAGCACATTCATCACTTTTCAATTCTTATATTTCTAAACTGTGGATAGTCTGTTGGATAAAATTAAGATGAACATTGTTTGTGCTAATCAAATTTTCAAATGTTCGTGCATAGGTAACTAGAGAATGGGTGGTTTAGGTTATTAGAATACATCATAATTTTTTCTTTTGAGCCCCACTCGCATATACAGCGAGACCAAAAACCATATGGCTTAGGTAATACACAACCAAATTTAAAGGAAAAAAGCAAATTGTAATGAAGCTGGTGTTTGTAGGAACGAAGCAGTGCATTTAGTTCATGAGTCGAGTCCATATAACTAAACAATTAGCTAACAATTACTGAATGGTTATCTAGTTTGAGAACCCTGCCACCTTAAACCGAGCCATGTATGTACATTGCCCGAAGTATCAGATCCCGCTTAGAACAGGCGCTACGTGACCGAGATAACAGGGCCCCTAAATTTTGAGGCTTTATCTTAAGTTCTAGGAAAGTTTAAATATAAGAAAAGGACTTTATATGTATCTCTTTTTATGAGTTTGATTCTCAGTTATAGTAGTGTTTTCTCTTACATACATTATTTATCCCTGATCTCTAAATTTTTTTATATTTTGGGTAGTATCTTATTTATCATGTGCCTTGCTTTACATTTCTTTTTTTCAGGATAATAGTGCCTTTGTCTCTATATATATAACAAAAGATTTCAATGGTATGTTCATGTATGACCGCTTAAAGGGTCTCCGCTTAAAGAGGACCCTAATTAAAATCTCACACAGGGCCTCTTAATCTTTTGAGACGGCTCTGATGGTATATTGATGTAAGACGCTTAAAGTTGGCCCTAATTTTAATCTCGCAGAGGGCCTCCTAAACTTTTGAGACGGCTCTGCTAAGTATATGTGATCATGCTACTGTGAAAAGATGAGCTTACTAGTCATGCTCAATGGGGTGGTGGTGATAACCCATCGACAAGGGTTCTTAAGTTTAGGAATCATTTTTTGATTCGTAGGAACTTGGTTATACTTAACTTGAGTAAAACATGTTTGACATAATCAAGAAATAGTCAAGTTCAGTGTTTTGCTGAGTTCAAATTTTATAAGTTCTTCTGGTGATGTACAAGTAAACCACGAAATTTCAACATGAATGGCCACAAATTCTTGATCTGGAATTAGTGTTTATGTAGGTTGTTCAGAATAAGTTGTTTCTTATGTGTGAGTAAAGCAACTCAAAAAAGGTTTAATTTTGTTATGGTCACCTGCAGTTGCTTTGCCTATACAATGATGTATTGTGGAATCCAGCCCTGACCCTAAATCCTTCAATCCCAAATGTGATGAATAATTTGAAACGTCATGTGAACTGATTTGGTGTTTTCACATCATTGCAGGTGACTGCTGGATGGCCAGGTTTATCACAAGTTGTCTTTCATGGCTGTCCGATATGTTGCAGTGGAGGGGATTCTTCAGCTTCACAAGTTGCCTAAATCCTTCTAGGACACTGTTCATATGGTGTGGATCTTGCGGAACAGTTGGCATCCATGCTGCAGAATGAACCTTAGTATCACCAACTCATGACTTATAACAAGCTGATCCCTAGCTTCCTTGATCGCCTCATTACCTTGGGGTTTCCCAGGACAAGAATTTCCAAGGTCTCAACCTGAGCAGCTTTGATGGAAACAAGAATTATGGCGTTGGAATCAAGGAACAGAGTTGAAATACGAGATCTAGGCAAGCCGCTACACCTTCGGTGCCTTTCCCTTTTTCGATAAAGAACTACTGATATATTTGGCAGCATTTCGAGTAACTCCCTCAACCTCGAGTTGTGCCAGAGTGTGTTTCCGGAGAGCAAATTTGATCTTGGCAAGGGCAGGGGTATGGATGTTTGCATCAAAACAACTGCTAAAACAGATAAAGAAGCTCAAACACTCTTGGCTCTAATGGGGATGCCGTTCAGAGAATCTGGCCTTGTAACCGAAGTACAAAAGAAGAAGCTTAGGTTTCACCATTTCAATTGAAAGGGAACCGGAAGAAAATGAGTTCTCACCTCTCGGAGATAGGATCATTTTGCTGTTTAGTTTTGTATTTTGCAATGTTCAGTCACCAAAAACTGTCCCTGTATGTTAATAGTGTACAATGAAAAATGATCTTATTATTGTTGTGTAAGTGTAAATCATGCAGCAATGAACTGACACTTTTGGTATTCCCTGTTCAGTCTATAGAATGATGAATGTGGTACTAAACCATGACTAATCTGTTCATACATAGGAAGATGATCTTATTCTTGTTGTAAGAGTAAATCATGCAACAATGAATTGAGACTTTTGCTATTCCCTGTTCAGTCTATAGAATCATGAATATGGTACTAAACCATGACTTCTCTGTTCATACATATGAAGATGATCTTATCGTTTGTTGTGTATAATGAAAATGTCAGATACATATGAAACAACATAGATACTTGACGTTGAATTATCATTTCAGAAAGAACTTCATTGGTGCACCATATATTATATCTTCTAGAAAGAACATTGATCAAAGTCTGATTCTATAAATAACATTACATATCACTAGCTTCTCAAAATTAAAGTTATGAGAATTCTAGGAAATGCAAAGATACAAAGTGTTACTAGCTGCCGCGCGCGTACAACTTTCATATTTTATTACAAAACACTTGAGCACAATACGTTCTTGTACGCAATCTTGACCAAATAATTTCAAAATAACACTAAGACACCTAATTCTATCACTCCCTAGTTCTGTGAAGCAACATATATGCATGAGCCATCTGGATAGCTGAATCTGGAATTGCTGTTAGGACTTTTTATGTGAAAGAAAAATATCTGGAATTGTTGAAGGAAAAATATCTTAAGTGTGTCTTCGTCAAAATAACTGACTAAAGTAAATTAGGAAGTTATTTACCAAGGACGTAACAGCTCAATTAGTCATTATGTACGTTGTTATTAGCATTAGATATCGTTATTATGTACGTGTATTTATCGTTGTAATTGACCTCTATATAAAAAAGATTGTTAATGAAATGAGGAGACTAATTCTAATTGTCATATTTCTTGTAACACGTTATCAACATTTTGGCTTGAGAGAAAAGAAAACAAATACGCTTGAGAGTTTGCTAACAAAAACCCTAAAATACTACGTTTGCTTTACGCTTGAGAGAAAAGAAAACAAAAACCTTAAAATACTACGTTTGCTTTACGCTCGAGAGAAAAGAAAACAAAAACCCTAAAATACTACGTTTTCATTCGCCGTTGCTAACCCCCAGGCCCCTGCCTTCCCCTCCCTCCGGCGAAGAAACACCGCACCCACGCCTACCAGCGACGCAGCCCTACTTCTCCCTCCTTTTTTCTATGTTCTTTTCTTTGTGCTTTGATTCTGTCATTAGTCTACATATATATTTCGCTTGATTTAGAATCGAAGGCCACAGAGGAAGAGAAGAGGGCGAGCCAGCCCCGTGCGCCGCTCCGACCCTCCACGGCGCCCCCGATCCGGCAACCCAGATTGGACCTTTGCCGGATCACTCGCCCTGCCCAGCTTACGGACACAGCAACAACTCCGGCATGAACGGTTTAGCACCGCTCGGTCTTCTCCTTTCATGCCGCCCCAGTCCAACCCCGAACGACGGCGACACAGAACGGTGGCAGCCTAGCGGCACAGTCCCGACCGACCTCGACCCAGATCGGATCTGTCGCGCCGCCCCGATCAACTCCAACGCTCTCCAATCCGGCAGCCCAGCCCCCGGCGACTACTCGGGCCAATCCCCACACGTCCGGCGACACCCAGCGTCGATCTACCCTGACGATACACCCTTGCCGGCGACCCAAACACAGCAGTCAAGTCCGATCGGGACTTGCTCGACCTGAATCCGGCAACAGAGCCCCACCCGGCGTCCGATCCAACCCGACCCAGAAAAAAATTTTTTTTTTTTACTCTTTCTGGTAAATCAGAGAATTTACGAAGGTAATTTTACAAATTTACCATGCGGTAATTTAGAGTTACTGTTTATTACCAACAGATTTACTCTTTACGGTTGTGGAAATTGAAATGGTAAAACTGAAAATATAATTACTGTTTCAATGACTTAAATACTATTTGCAATAACACAATATTACTTATTGTTTATAATGATTTGAATCAAATATAAATAATTAACGTGCTAATCATATATATTATTGTTTTCTGCATGTAATTAACCAATTATAACGCAAGGATCAAAAACATTAATTACAAGAGTAACCGCTTCACATGTAGTCTATTTGGCAGACTCACAAGTATGATTTATGTTAAAATTGTCGTTTTCGTTAAATTTATGCTAATACATGATATTTAACATGTTATTTGAAGAAATTATTTTGCGATCATTGTGACATGTTACAATGTTATATGTTATAGTTTAATTAAATGATTATTTATTAGCATATCGTATAAATTCTGCTGCTATGATAAAACAAATTGATAGCATCAAAATAACAAACTTGTGATGAAGCAATTTCACAAAGCATCGAAAAAAAATGTGATCACTATAAATCTTGGTCCTCAAATCTAATTCATATATCTTGGAAATTGCTTAACGTGGATGCTCTATGACTACGTAGAAAGAAATGATAATGAAATTTCATGAGCTTATACGATAAAAAATTATAATTATTAAACAGTAAATTCGATTGTGATGACGAAATTTCACATTCGAAACGAAGATTCTACATCTTAGAATATTATAGTACTAATGGATGTCTATTGAGACTGTGACACTAATATATCTTCTTCTTACTCTATTTTACAGATGGTTGAACTATCATAACTAGACTTTAATTCATTGGACTCTACATAACTTGAGTACCAATTTGTTCCTCTATTAAGCCAATCAAGGCTCGAGCATGGTAAAATTATGAAAACAACTTTCCACAAGTAGTTTAATTAGCATTTCTTAAACGACAATGTAAAGTCTGTCAGGACAAAGACATTTCATAAAAATATGCACAGTAAAAGAAATCCCAAAACAAAGGGCAATTACCATGTACATGTAGATTCTCACTGTCACGTCCTAACCCGTAAATTTTTACCTTATTTACTAGCTGGGTTATAATAAGAATTTTACCGTCTCCGTCAATGAATTTATAGTTTATTTGGTCCCTAGAGGGGTTTTGAGGGACAATTATTTCGGAGGAATTATTCGTAGGAGAAATTGTGACGACGGTAAAAATGGTAAATTTTAGCTAGTAAAAGGTAATTTTTATTGGGATGTTTTATGTTATGGAGTGGAGTGTTTTAGGGTGGTATTAAAGAGTTGGACCGGGTGTTAGAGGCCCAAATCCTTTTTCTTCTTCTTTCTTTTCTCTCCCCCTTTCCCCGAGCTCTCTCTCCTGAGCCCTCTCCCCGCCAGACCTCCGGCCGCCTGTCCGTCGCCGTCCGGCCGCCTGAGACTGCCGCACCGGTCCCGATCGGTCGGCGTCCGACTCAGCTTCCCGCCAGTGAGAGCCACCCTAGCGCCGCTGTGTGGGAGTAGGCACGCCCGAAATCCCCGACTGTCCAAAGTTTCCCGTCGCCAAAACTTCCTCCTCCGGCCGCCATAGCAAGAGCTGCTAGGCTCAAAAGGAAGCCCTCCTCCCGTACGTTCATCCATCCAAAGGTTTCCCTTCCTCTTGAGCTTGGTAAGGAGAAATATGGAGTTGAAATTTCTAGGGCTCAATTGCTGTTTTTAGTCGATTACCCTAGTTAGGCTTGGAATTGATGTTTGTGCTAGTTAGGAAAGTTGTAGAGGGGGTTGAGAGGAAGATACTGTCAAAATTTCATAGGCATTGGATGTCGCCGCTGTTTGGGAGATTTTTCATCGTTTTAAATTGGTTATATTAAGTGGAGTTATTGATGTGAATTTTGGAATTTTTGAAGGAGTTTTGGATAGGTTTGGGAATTTTAAAGTTAGGTAATTTTGGCGGATTATTAAGGTAGAATCCGGCCATTTGATTTATGTTGTTTAATCTGTAGATGGGTGTATTTAAGGCTGCTGGTTTTGGTGTTGAAGTGTGGACCGAATCGAATTAGGAATATCGAAGTTAGGCAATGATGAGCGTGGTTAAGGCTCACATTTAATTTTACCTATTTTTGTATAATTCTGGATTGTTAGTTGGGAAATTTAATTATATGCTTGGAACAAGACGTGAGGAGGCTCAAACAGAAGAGACCTCAGATTGACGTCAGACTTAGGCCTAAAGTTGTGAGTGGACTTTGTTTTTAATTTAAAAGCATGCGATGCATTATGTTGTTGATCAGATATTCTTCAGCTGAGATTTATGATTTTTCAGATATTTGGCTTTCTTTGATATTTGACAATTTTCATCTTTTGGAGAGTTACCGAAAATGAGATTTTCGGTGGATATGTATTTTGGAGGTTTATGAGTATAGTATGTATATAAATGCTAGCTAGCCATACGTGCTTAGTCCGTCATAATGAGGTAAAATACCATTATGGCGTGACGTGAATGTTAGACACAATCGTCATAGCCCTATATGAAAACTATTTTCTTATATGATTTATTTAGGTTTTCATATAGGGAGTCCACACGTATATATACACCCGTCCTCTTCGGTCATAATGAGGAAAAATTCCATTATGGCCCGACGTGAGCATTAGACGCAAGCGTCGTAACCTTGTATGAATTTTTATTTTTTCTAATTTGTTTCTAGGATTCATACAAGGAGTCTAACGAGTGTAAATACATACGTATATATGTTTATATATATAGTTGAGCCCGAGAGGCTCCATTTTATTGAGGTATGGAGACTAGCCGGAGCTAGTCATGAAATTGCCAATTTTTGTGTTGAGCGTTTTTGAACTGTCGCGTGCAGCATAATTTCTTTATAAATTAAAATGGAAACATAAATATTTTATTTATTAATTTATTTTTGTCCACTCACTCTAACGTGTTATTAAATATTTTCCCTGTGCCATTCGTTTTAAAATACCCAGTTTGCAGGATTGCATAGTTGAGGTCAGGTGTACATGGAGATGAGGCATAGTCAATAATATAGCTTCCGCTCATATTTATAATTCTAGTCCCTTTCTCCTCTAATAGAGTTGTTCTGAACATATGATTGTTAGTTGTGAGTTTTTCTTACTAAAGTTAGTAAATAAATTGGGAGATGTTGTGATTTGGGGAGCACGAAGGCTCCAGCAGTAGAGGGTTATAGATGGATTCTTTTGAAGTGTATGCAGGTATTTCTAGGAAGGGTTGTCCATTTTCAAGAGAGGTTATGCCGAATTTTCGGTAAATTTTCCTTGGAGGTGGTCTTAGCCCGTAGGATTTACTTCGGGTTTCAGGGTGAAATTCGGGGTGGGTCTTGACACCCACAATCGTTCAAAAGCATGTGGGAACAATGCACCATGTGGTAGAAGAAGGGGAACAATGCACCAAAATTCCGGGATTTTTGGTACCTGCAAATACACCGACCCAAGCATAGAATGGAGTAGAAGAAGGGGAGAAAGCACTTTATCTCCCCCGAGGTTATTGAACTTGGAAGAGTTTTAGGGTTGTAAAATAAACATACCGTAAACACTTGGATGCTTGATCGAATGAAAAGAAAGCAGCGGAGCAGACGGCGACCGAGAGGAGAAACAACGTTTTGCCCACTTCTACTTCGAATTTCGAGCTGAAAATTTGACAGGAGGAGCAGCTATGGATGAGGAAGCTTCTGTCAAAAATTCAGGTTGATCGGAGCAAGGAAGGTGGTTCAGGAAGGTGGTGAACCGGTGGTCGGTAGCGACGGCGGTCTGGAATCTTCCGGCGGCCGGTTCGGAGACTTTCCGGTCGGTTCTCAGGGTGAGGCCGGCGACTTTCTCATCATACTCGAACGGTCGAAGCTCCTCGTTTTTCAAGAACATCCGAAGCAGCATCTCCGGGGCACGATAACTCCTTGTAGTGACATAATGATGGTGGAATAGGCTGTCATCGGATTCTATCTCCGTAGCACTACCAAGATCCGAGATCTTGAGGACGCCATGCTTGTTGACCAATAGATTCTCCGGCTTCATGTCCCTGTGCATGAAGCGGCGGTTTCGATGCATGAAGTCGAGTCCCTGCAAGACTTGGAAGCTAAAAAATTTGATCTCGGCTTCCGAGAAAGGGACTCCCATCCTCATCCTATGGTTGATGAGATGTCGAAGGCTGCCGTCCATGTACTCGAAAACCAAGAAAACGGTGTTGTGTTGGCGTTCAGCTCCCTTGAATCCCACTATCTTGGGGTGCTGCAAAATCTGGAGAGCACGAACTTCCGGGAGATACGACATGGGATGACAGTTTGGCTTCAACTGTTTGATCGCCACATATTGACCGGTGAGGTGGTCGATCGCCTGGTACACCCGCCCGAAACTACCTTCACCAACTTTCTTGATGATATGGTATCTATCCATGGAACAAAATCAGAAGAAGACTGTACCCTAATAGGTGTTGATGATCTCCAAGAGAACCTAACCCAAGAACTGGGGAAACCTTAGGAAAGAACAGAAATCACTCTCAAACTGTCACTTATATTGGAAATGAGAGCACTGAAGGGCAGTAGTTCCTATTTATAAACTCCCATCGCTCATTTTCCTACTGACTTACGGATTCCCAATCCTATCTGGTTTAGGCAAGATTTAGTTGCTTGAGCCCAAAGTTTAGGGAGATTGGCGGTTAAACCCAGCGCCAATGGCCCAATGAGGAGTAAACGAGCTCGATCTACAGCGTGTGGTGTCAACGCGCTTCACTCGTACTTGTAACGGCGTCGTTTAATGCCTTGACGGTTATCCGAGTCCCTCTTATCCGAGTCTCATTGTCAAATTGACAGCTACCTATTCATAATCTTGCTAACAAGTACGTACCGCGAAGATTTCAAGTTTCCCAATTTGAAACTCACATTTAAGAATAGGCAGCGTTGCTGCGGATTTGGTTTCTTTTGTTTAAAGATTGAAGAAATGTGGTTGAGTGTATGATCCCATAGAACTCCCGAATGAAAATGGAAAAGAGATGACTGCGTGGAAAAGAGGTTATGAACTATAGAAGATTTAACATTGCATGCATAAGCAGTGCTAAATGCTCCAAACTATTTCTACGTTGGAAAATAAACAAAGTTCAGGTAATAGGGTTAGTTTATATAAAATCACAACAGTGACAAAATGGCCGACGTCGATCATATAACGTAGAGTAGAGACAGGGGTTAATCACTGTGCATACTACTTGTTCTTGTACAACTAATTAAGGCTAATTAAACAAGGTCCTGCTGTTGATTTGCATGATGGATTAGTTTCAGTTGCCATTGGAGTTGCAGCACAGCTTCCCAAGTTGAACCTATCGATTTGATTATGGTATTGTCTTTATAATTTATCAAAATTTGATTATGGTGTGGATATGTGCTACCTATAGTTAGTATGCGTATGCAAATAATTAGTAGAAATACACATCCGACTTGCAGTACTGTAGTAAAAACATGTATATATGGCTTGTGGATGTTGGCTGGCAAAGTTATGCGAAGAGCTTTTATGAGATGTTTGATAATTACCTTTGTGGTTTTACTCAATAAAATTACTTCCGATCTGACGACCACGTACGATGCATGTATCAATGGTTATTTTAGTTCAAAGTTTGTGCTGAGGTTGATGAAAAAAGAAAAGACTGTTTAATATAAACTCCACTCTTATTTGGTTTGTATTCCTTTGAATCAGGCCCGGACCTAAGATGAGTTGCAAGAGGTAACCGTCTCAGGCCCTATATTTTGGGGGGCACAATTTTATGTCTTTTTGTTCAAGTATTACTGTATTAGTGTTGTGAACTTGATATATATTCAAGTCCTTACATAATGACAAGATTTACAAAGCAATTAATTAAGGGATTAATTTATATGTTACCTTTCCAGCGTCTTGCCTTGCAATAGACACTCAACAACTAGAGCCCTAAGAACTCCCATTGATCTACAAAATGAAAGAAAAATTTGTCCATTTGTCCAGCGTCATTCCTCAAAATCAAAAAACAAATGGAGATGATGAACCGGACAGAATTCAGTCCGTCCATTTGTTTTTCGATTTTGAGAGCCTTAACGATCACTAAATTGGCTGAAATTTTGCAGAGATGATCTACACAATATTATTTAGATACTAGACGGTGGAGATGAAGAAATTCGATCGAAAATGGTGTAAAAATAGAAATTCGCACCAAAACTTTAGTGCAGACGTCCACACCTGATCAGCTGTGTGTGTGTATATATATATGCATGCGCATTTGAAGAAGAATTGTGCACTTCAATTGCTGGTTGAGAAAGCTGATGTGCCTGAATTTAATTCGTTGGATTATTTTTAACGCTCGAGATTTTAAGCAGGCTAGGCTGATACGACACGTGGCTAGGCGGAATCTCCTGTGACCTGGTCTTATCTCCTGTTTTCTTTGGGCCTCAATTTCGTTTGGGCCCATAGTCCGTTGCATATAAATGTTAAACAGCCCACTGCATTCACTGGCGCGGAATACAAAACTGGTAGAAGACTAGAAGCAGAGATTGAGAGAGAAGAGAGTCGGTAGCAAATGGAGGACGACGGAGGAGAGAGGTCGAGCTTCGTCATCGGCCTCATCGAGAACAGAGCCAAGGAGGTACTCTCACTCTCACTCTTCCTTCTCTCTCACATTTTCCACCTCCCAATTTCCTCAATCTTTTCCTTTTTCCCCCAAAAATTACAGAAATGGAAAAGAAATCAAACTTTCCTGAGCTTAATTACCCCAAAATCTATATTAACTTTGTTAATCCGGAGGTCGAAGCTAGAAAACGCTGGATTTCGAGCTAGATTGAAGCCATTGTGTAGCGTGTGCTTTCTACTGATCACGCTTTTAGTTTTCGTAGTTTTGGTTTTGGATTTTGTGCTATTTCTAGGGTTAGGTTGAGGTTGAACTCTTTGGTTTTCGATTTTTTTTTGTTGTATTTGAGCTGGAATTGATGTGGTGCTGTTTGTGGAAACTTCTAGGCTGTAGTGGTTGCTAAATGTTAAACTATTAAAAGAAGTTTTTCCCAGTCTCGAAATCAGCTTTGATCTTTGGTTAGAAATTTGGTGTCGATGTGATGTACGTAGATTAAACGAGAGGATGCTCTGTTAATTTGATTAATTGTGTGTAGCGAAGACTCAAATTTGTGCCGATTGGTCTAATGAACTAGTGAGGCTTAATTTTGCCTGTCAAATGGGAATAGCCGAATTGATTTGGATATACCGATATAGTTTTTCAATAAAAAGGAAAAAGAGTATGTTTCTAAATTGATGCGGTGACTTCCATCATATGCATCTCCCTATTGTTAACCACATAGTTGTCATTTATAAAGGGAAGCAAATCAATGTAGTTTCATTAGTTATAGTTTCTAAATGGCTTGAAGAAGTTAGTTTGTGAACTGTGACTTCCTGAGAATTGGAAATCATCTTTTACATTGATTTATGGTTGACATCTTAGTAAGGTTGTTTTCTAGGACCAGATGATTTGGACTACCTAACTGACGCCATACATCCTGACAGGTTGGAGTGGCTGCTTTTGATTTAAGGTCGGCTGCTCTACATCTATCTCAATATATTGAGACTAGTAGTTCATATCAGAATACGAAAACTTTGCTGCAATTCTACGATCCTATGGTGATTATTGTTTCACCCAACAAACTGGCACCTGATGGGATGGTTGGAGTTTCAGAATTGGCAGATAGATTTTATGCTACAGTCAAGAAGGTCATTTTTCTTGTTTGTTGATATACCTAAGATAGCCGATTTCTTGGAGGTTGGGGAAATAAGATCTTCACTTGCTCTATCAACTGAATTCTTATGCTGGTGTCTGCAGGTTGTAATGGCTCGTGGTTGCTTTGACGACACTACGGTAAATGTTGGATATTGCTGGTTATCTAGTGTCTACATCAAAATGGGCGCCGGCTCTTGAACCTCATAGCTTAGAATTCATTCTTGGGTTTCCAGGGTGCTGTGTTGATTAAAAATCTAGCAGCCAAGGAACCTTCAGCACTAGGATTGGATACTTATTACAAACAGTACTATCTCTGCTTGGCTGCTGCTGCAGCTACAATTAAGTGGTACTTTCAGAACTGAGCTTTCTAATACAATGATGTAGGACATTCTTTATACATGGAATTGGGTTTTAAGTGTTTTCTTTAGGAAGTGACTCCAAGAACATGACATGTCTTAATACTGTCCTTGATGTTATTTGGTCTTATTTTGGTCTATCGAGTAAGACCACTTTTCAGTTTACACCCTTATATTGAACTTCTAATGAAACTTTTACTCTTATATCATTTGTTGTCCTTGCCTTTTCTTATGGTAATGATGGGAAGCATAATCTGCAGGATAGAAGCAGAAAAAGGGGTCATCGTTACAAACCACTCATTGTTGGTATGAGTTCAATGATACACGTTTCATGATGAAATTCAACACGATTGTGAGGAAACGTAGGCCGTCGTATATTGCTACTATCGTGTCACTTAAAACAAAGATAGCTGCATCTGGGCAGAGTGGCAGACACACAGAACAACAATAACGTTTATTTTTGCTTTCTATTGGAACTAAGAACCTACTTTTGTCTTTCTGAGGAATTGAGCATTTACTTCAATATCCTTTCGCCCCTTGGCAGGTCACTTTTAATGGATCATTTGCCCATATGAATATCGATGCTACTAGGTACTTTTGCTTTCCTTTGAATTTATTTACTATGCTAAGATCCTTTGATATGTCAAAACCCGATTCTTAGTAGCGGTTTTATATGTTTTTATTTTTTCCAGCATTTATGCATGCATACCTTCTAAGACAAGTCTAAAACATTCTGAGTTACATTTATAATGGCTTAAATTCATTTTTATAGTTTAAAGTATGTGGTAATAACTTTTACAGTTGAAATTTGACGTCAGTGTTCAGAATTTGGAAATCATTGACCCACTTCACTCTACAATTTGGGGCACAAGCAATAAGAAGAAAAGTTTGTTGCACATGCTGAAGACAACAAAGACAGCAGGAGGGTACGTGCAGTTGATTCATCTTATTTATGATCAAGTTTATCATATATTTCCATAGTTTTCATACTAGTTTCTGTACTGAACTTTTAAAAGTTATTGGTCCATATTAATCTAATATGCAGCAATTTTTGACTTCAGATCCAGGCTTCTTCGTGCCAATCTATTGCAGCCTTTAAAAGATATTGAAACTATAAATGCTCGTCTAGATTGCCTGGTTAGTTTTGAATAATTATTCTCTTTTAGAGCTTTGTAGGATTATATTTAGATACTTTTGAGCTTGAACCAATTTTTTCTATTTAAACTTTTAAAGAGGAAATTGTTTTTTGGCCAGTTTATATAATTGAATAAAAACATTGAATACTGAAGCGACTTTGGGACTTACAAGGCCCTCAATATTGAAGCTCCAGAACATGATACTGCATTTTGCAGCTATAACGCTTTTCATTCTCAGACCCCTTCTATTTTACTATAGGATGAGCTCATGAGCAACGAACAGCTATTCTTTGGACTCTCCCAGGTTCTGCGCAAATTCCCAAAAGAGAGTGGTATGAGCAAAGAATAAATCAAAATAAAATTTATTCTCTGTGAACTTAACTGGTTGAGTCATAACATAAACACCTGCACTTGTTTATGCTGTCGTGCAGATAGAGTACTTTGCCACTTCTGCTTCAGGCCAAAGAAGATTACAAATACAGTCGTGGGTGTTGATAATGCTAAAAAAAGCCAGCTGTTGGTATCAAGCATTATTCTCCTCAAAACTGCTCTAGATGCTTTGCCTTTACTCTCAAGGGTAAATTTACTTTCCTTCTATTCAGTTAAGGTTACTGTGTCATATCTTCCAAAGTATAATTGTTTTGTATTGCCAAAAAAAAAAGTATAATTGTTTTGTTGAATTTTTCAGGTTCTCAAAGATGCAAAAAGTTCCCTTCTTGCTAATGTTTACAAGTCTGTATGTGAAAATGAGAAATATGCTGCTATTAGAAAAAGGTTGGTCACCAACATTGGTAGTTCCTGTTGGTTCTATCCACATCCCTAACTTTACAGTTTGCAATGGAATCTGTTCAGTTTTCTTATTAAACTATTGAATCAGCATTTTTCTTTTGCGCTAATTAATTGTTAATGTTCATTGTTCAGGCATAACCTCAGCAACAAACTTAGTAGTCTGTCCACATAAATATATTCATATAAATGAGGAAGCATTTAGGTGTTCCCTTATTTTTCTTTTCTTTTGAAATGGGGCTAAAAGAAAAAGAGAGAGAGAGAGAGAGAGAGAGAGAGAGAGAGAGAGAGAGAGAGAGAGAGGAGCAAAGCCCCTCTTTCACAGTGCAGATACAGCCATTCTTCCCTTATTTATTCTCCTTTTTTAACTCTTTCTGCTACTAATAAAGACATTGCCTCCTTTCTCCAATATTTTTAAAATTCTGTTTTAATGTTTTCTCTTGCATATGAACTATTGAAGCATATTTTACTGGAATGTAATTGATCCAGATAACGGAGTTTAATTTTTGCTTGACAACCGATTTGGAACTTATTCTTGATCACTTAAAACTTTAAAGAGATATGCTCTTAAACCCGAAGTGGTTGGATTTAACTTACCTGATGAAATTGGTCCAAAACCCTGAAAAGTCTATGATGTTCGAACCCAAGCCATAGAGTTATCTTGTTTAGTTGAAGTACATATGATGTTAAAGCAATCATCATTGTTTGTTATCTTACTTTCTGTCCTCATGTCACAAAAGTTTCCATGTCATTAGTTTCTTACTGGCTGTGTTGAATATCACTGGCACGTTATTTTTCATAATTTTTAGTGAACTATGATGATAGTGCTGATTCACATGAGAAGCGTTATTTGCTCCAGGATTGGCGAGGTGATCGATGAAGATGTGCTTCATGCAAGGGTACCTTTTGTAGCCCGCACCCAGCAGTGTTTTGCTGTAAAGGCTGGAATAGATGGACTCTTAGATATTGCGCGGAGATCGTTTTGTGATACTAGTGAAGGTTTGTCTCCACTGCATAGGTAGTTTGATATGATGGTGTTTTTCCTTTTTGTCGTGTTCTGTTTCCCTTCTATATTTGAGATGAAAGTAATACAGTTCTCAATGTCAAATTGACAGCTATTCATAATCTTGCTAACAAGTACCGCGAAGATTTCAAGTTCCCCAATTTGAAACTCACATTTAACAACAGGCAAGGTTTTTACTTCAGCATTCCACAGAAGAGCATTCAGGGGAAGCTTCCTAGCCAGTTCATTCAGGTACAGAATCAACTTTCTCTAGAAGTAGTAAACATCTTAGAACAAAAGGAACAAAAGCAGTAACCTCTCTTTTTAGTTATTTCTGATTTTATTATTATTTTTACGTAGGTGTTGAAACATGGGAACAATATACATTGCTCAACTTTGGAGCTTGCTTCTGTGAGTAATCTGACCTCCAATGTTAAATTTGTACCAGTTAACTACTCAATGTAATGATTGTTTATCATTAAAACCGGTTCATCATTTTTAGTGTATAATGTCTAATTTCAAGTTTCTAGACCGTTGATTATATTCTTTGTACTAATGGAATGACATGATTTCAGCTACATGAGTGAATTTATGAGTGTAATTTCCATATTAATTTTAGAACAGGGTGAACATAGTCATGCATTTCATCAAGATATTAAGAACTTCAACTTTGATGGAAACTGACTTCCCATCATAAACCTTGGAGTAGAGTTAGGTGAAGCACTTTCACGGAGATCATCCTCAGATACAATCAGTCGTTTTAGGAGGTGTAACTTCCAAGTATACATCTCTTTGTACATAGCTAACGGAGGGGGTGATCCATAATATCACAGGAGACTAACTCAAACAACAATCTTAGATATAGGTTCCATCTTTATGTTATTGGAGCTTATAATTGTGAAATGTGAATACAACATTTGTGCATTATATTTTGCAAGGTGAAGAGTATTTTGCCTCGAAAAGATTTCTGTAAGTCAATTAACTGTGGATTTCTGTTCAAAAGAAATCAAGCCGTTTGATCATGAAGTACAGTAAAATGAAAAGTGCCCCTCTTTGGTAGCACTTTATTTGACTTGAGGCTAATTATTCTTCTTTTTAAGATGAATTCATTCAAGTTTTGTTATAAATGATTGGTATGTGTCTATGTTAGTGTCATAGCGTCAATGGCTTTTCATATCATTAAAATGAAAATCTGTTGAATTTTACATTTATCTTGCTCCATTTCATTAAACTTGCAGCTAAATGTTAGAAATAAGTCTGCGGCTGCAGAGTGCTACATACGGACCGAAGTTTGCCTGGAAGGTTTTGCGAACTCTATGATAAGCATTTTACATTTTCTGTACATAAGCTTGAAAAGTTTACCTTTCCCTACATCTGGATTGAGCATCTAGGTGACTCTGTGGTGATTAGGTGCTTTAATCTTAACCTCAGTGAGCATCCTTTTTATATCAAGGGTGACTGCAAAATTAGTGTTTTTGAGTGTCCTAATGATTTGGTAGAATGACATATGGGTAGTTCAGTTATCACAGTTTATTGGCTAACCATATTCCTTGTTTGCTACTAGTTTCTTTATCTGACCAGAAGTTTGATTAGATCTCAGTCTCAGTAGCTAAGTGACCATCTTTTCTGATGATCCTCCAACCATGAGTCCTAAGTTTGCTGATAATAAGAAGTCCTTCTAATTGGACGTCAGGAAAAAAAAAAAAGAATATTCATAGTATGTCTCATATTGGATTTGGTTGTACCATGAAAAAGCACCTCAATGTTGACTAATTTGATCATGACACCCCAGATAACTTCTCACTATTATTATCATATACAGGAAAGTTTGTCTTCTGTTTTGTGTGGTAGTTTGACATATGGAAGGTTCTTTTTAGGATGGTCTTAGTTATAAAAATCATCATTTAAAAAAAAAAAAAAATCTTTACCATTGTTATGGATGGGTTAGAATATATTTATACCACCTTAGTGCTGTTGTTCATATATTGGCTTTAATGTCTTCTATAAGCTTGAATGTGTGATCAGTTCATTGTGTCTCTTATGTTTCAACAGTTGCAGTTTTGATGTAAACATAGATCACTGATGTTGCTATATTATATGCAGAATTGGTTGACGCCATACGAGAGGATGTTTCTGCACTCACACTACTTGCAGAGGCCTTGTGCCTTCTAGATATGATTGTCAACTCATTTGCACATACCGTCTCCAATAAGCCTGCTGATCATTATACTAGACCAGAATTTACAGGCAAGTTAATTTCTATTATCAAACATTATTCTCTTGAATCTGGATGTTCGCAAAAGTAAAGTGGTTGACTTCGGTCATGTTCACGTACAGATGAAGGGCCAATGGCAATTGAAGCTGGAAGACACCCTATCCTTGAGAGCATACACAATGATTTTGTTGTACGTAATGATTTCTTTTCTATAGTGTTGCTTACACAAGATTATACATTATGTCACATTTGTGAACCTTGGTTGTACTCTCTCCTCATGAAGTTGAAACTACCCAACATTAGAGCTAATACTTTTTCCTTTCAGCCCAACAACATCTTTTTATCAGAGGCATCAAACATGGTGCTGATTGTGGGCCCAAACATGTAAGAAATACTTTGTTCAGAATGGATCGTAATACATGGAAATGGTTTATTATGCACCGTGGTTTGTGGTTATTCCTTGATATCCAGTTAAGGTTATCATTTTTCTTGAGTATAACTGTTGACTGTTTATGTCAGGAGTGGAAAGAGCACTTATCTTCAGCAAGTATGTCTGATAGTTATTCTTGCTCAGATTGGTTGTTATGTTCCTGCTCGCTTCTCAACTTTGAGGGTTGTTGATCGAATATTTACAAGGATGGGTACAGTGGACAGTCTTGAATCCAACTCTAGTACGGTAAATTTCTAAATTCAATGTCAGAAATATTGAGCTCTGATACACTATACAGCTTATTGCTATTTGATATGTAACATTTAGAAAGATTTTTGTTATCATCTGAAACAGTTCATGACAGAAATGAAAGAAACAGCTTTCATCATGCAAAATGTTTCTCAAAGGTAGTACATGAAATTTGTTTACTTTTTAAATATAGAGATATATCTGCTAATGCTTGGTTTACATTGGATACAGGAGTCTAGTTGTTATGGATGAACTTGGGAGGGCTACATCTTCCTCTGATGGATTTGCAATTGCATGGAGCTGCTGCGAACATTTGTTATCACTGAAAGCGTAACCTCTTTGTCATATGTTCAATTTACCTAAGAGTAGCTTGATGAAGTTTTGAAAACTTGAGGATGTGGTTTTTAACAATTGGTTCATATATACATACCATTTTCACTATCTGAAACATCAAATATATTGTCTTCAAACCTGCTATATTGCTATATATATATATACAAACCAATATTGACAATTCTGAATTATCTTTTCCTGTAAAGACTGTTTAGAAGTTATGTGCATTGTTATATAATTCTATCTGGTTTCAAGTTGTAGGAACTTGTTCTGTAGGTTATTTTTTGATCCTGCTGTTACTTGATCGCTTAGTTTACATTTCCCATGCGAAATATGTAGTACCAATCCTAATGGCTAAATATTATACACCGAAGCTAACATACCATGTTACAAATCATTTTCAGGTATACTATATTTGCTACTCATATGGAGAACCTATCTGAATTAGTAACTGTCTATCCAAATGTGAAAATACTTCACTTTGATGTTGACATTAAGAATAACCGTCTAGATTTCAAGGTACGCTTTTTGAGATTTGATTCAAAGATTCTATCACTCGAGTCTTGGTTCTATGCTAAGGTTTTTTTTTTTNTTTTTTTTTTTTCTAAGAAAGTCATGTGTATTTGTGTAGTTCCAACTCAAGGAAGGACCAAGACATGTTCCCCATTATGGGCTTCTATTAGCCGAAGTGGCAGGATTACCAAGCTTGGTGACAGAGACAGCGAGAAACATCACATCCAGGATCACAGAAAAGGTGAGTTCTTCTGAGTAACCAAGCATTTTAAGTTTACTAGTAATTACTGGATACATCTGTCCCTGAATACAGCCTACTGTTTATGTTGGTAACTATAATGACAACATCAAGAAAGATGATAACAATTTCAAGAACACTGCTACCGGAGTCAAAACATGGAAATTGAACTAATCTCACTATATTCGATATCCATTTAATTACACTTTTGGAGTTTTGGCCTTCATGTATGCAATGGTAGTCGTTTCCTGATGAACTGGTAAATTGGCAATGTAAACTTCAATCTTCAGGAAGTAAAGAGGATGGAAGTAAACTGCCTGCAATATCATCCGATCCAGATGGCTTACCATGTTGCACAGCGTCTCATATGTTTGAAATATTCCAGCCAGGATGAGGATTCGATCAGAGAAGCACTGCATGACCTGAAAGAGAGCTACATTCATGGAAGGCTGTGACATATGTGCCCTAGAAATCAATATATGCCCCCAACTTGGTAAAAACATTGCATAACTGCTAGGCTGACAAGAACCCAGAGCGGTGTGGTAATCGCCTGGTGTTGTGACTGAATTTTATTCTTCCCTTTTCCTCTGTGCTTGATTACGAGTTTATAAACAGAAAACTGAAATGTCAATGAACAGCACAACTCTTTGCCAACCTTGTATGCACTTATCTCATTGTTACCTTTAAATCTTAATCAGAGACGAAAATCATTCCAGTCTCTAGACTTCCGAGGTGGATTTCCTCCAGTTTATAATGGGTTGTCTTGGACATCAGGATTCTACTGCTTGTTTTAACTGAAGATAGAATCGAATCTTTTAACATTGACAATTCATACCTTCGAAGTCCAAACTACGAAATGCCAATTTGACGACCATTTCAAGTCCAAGACTTTCGGTCTGACATGCATCCGAGGCTCCAAATACAGATGCTTACTGTAAATTGTCCAAATTGGATTCACATCAAGATGGGAACAAGTACTCACCAAGTCCTAAATATTTTCAGTTCAGTTTCATTGTTTTATGAGTCTCCTGAACTATAACATATTTCAGTAGCCTCATGGTTTATATGAATCTCCGGAACGACGCAACTAGTCAGTAAGTTTAAAACCCAGCATTATAATTACCTAAGATATCATTCTATTGGGTCAACCAAACTAAAAATAACAACTCAAAGAAAATCCTTAAAATAGAACATGATCCAAGTGATTTGAATACATAATTAAAGTTTCGAACTGCAAAATCCCACCTCATAACAAAATACTGTCTTGCTCAAAGCACCAATAAAACAAACCAGGACCTAAGATTAAAGCACCAAAATTAACGGTAGCGACGGAGGGAGAGGGTGTTGTTGCGCTTCCAAGTTGCCCTGCGAGAAGGACGGTTCTTGTGGTAACGGTGACCCTTTCCACGCAGTCCCCTATATTTCTTTCCAGCAGAAGTGAGACCGCGAAGCTCTCTATGCTTGTGCACAGGGTTGACGATCCAGTTAATCCTGGGGTCTTTCTTGATGACACTGTGGGCAACATCCACAAGAATAACCTCAAAGTACTTGTAGGTGGAGTCCTGCATCCAAATGTTGGTAAGCAATATTAAATAAAACCATGACAACAGAAACTCAAACAACTGCAAAATATAAACTGGCTATAACAAACCTCATTGATCCAGTAGGAATTGAGAACCCTAAGGCCTCCCAACTTGCGTCCAGCACGCTCCTCAGCAACAGACCTCTTGCTGCGCTGGAACTTGAGTTGTGTAACTCCCTGGTTTGTTGGCTTACCATAGACAATACCCTTGGCAACTGGCCTCTTGCGACCACCACGCCTCACACGGACACGGTAAATAACATATCCCTGGAACAAAGTACCACATGAAAAACTAAGCATAAGAAAATCAACTCAACCGACAAGGTAACAATAGAAACATGAACAACACAACAACAACAACACAGGTATAAACAGAACATAAGCCAAGTGTATTGGATCGGGACAGAGGCAAGAACCAGGGGAAGGGAACTCGCTTGGTAAATGATCGACTCTTGGTTTAGTGTAGCTGGTCTCAATAAAAAGCATTCAATCACTGAAAGCAAGCACCCTCTAACAAGATGCTTAGTCATCAGAACGCTACTTAGCCAGCATATGCACTGGATAAAAAAAACAACGCAGGTCTACCACACCCAATAGTATCAGAACTCGCCACATAACATGATCTACATTTAGACTATAACTATAACAATTCCCAGGAAGCCATCAAACCCTAATAACAAAAGGTCACAATCCACAAACGAGAAACAATAAAATCAATACCACACTACATATTATGTACGAGATATGCGAACAAACCAATCAGTATATAATCGAAAGCAAAAAGGATAGGGGATTATATACGAACCTGCTTGGCCTTGTAGCCGAGACGGCGAGCCTTGTCAGGGCGAGTGGGGCGAGTGACTCGGACGATGGAAGGATGCTGGCGGTAGTCCCAGCAGCGAACCCTCTGGACGAACCCCATCACATCGGACTGTTTCTTCCTCCATAGCTCAGACACGTACTTGTAAGCTCCTGATATATCACAAAAACAAAACACCAAACAAGTCTCAGAAAAGGATTTGATTCGAATCCAAACAAAGAAGAAACCAAATGTATTGAAAACAAGGGAGGGAAGGAGGAAGAGGAATAGAGAGAGAAAGGTGTGTACCCATTGCTGCGAAATGGAGGTGCGGCGCACAAAGCTCTGCAGGAGAGGGTTGGAGCTTTCAACTAGAGACTAGGGTTTATTGAGCATATGTAGTTTTTATAAGGTCTCAGTGATCCATCTCCGCCGTCCATCTTCAGAAACCCTACGCGTGTCCTGCTGTTTGGCCTGTTGGGTTTGTTTTAGTTTTGGCCCAGTGGGCTTCTTTTTCAAAACGAGTCTACACTCACTTTTTTAGAATAAGTCTAGCTCACTACTTTCTCCAGCCAGCTCACTTTTCTCAAACTCAAGTTCCTGTTGGCCGTCACCTCCCTCTACGTCTTCCCAAACCCTAGCTTCACCACCACCACCACCACCACCACCACCTCTCACAAACCCTTAGGCCATCTACCCACCGCTTTGGGCCTTATGCAGGCTTTCATATGGGCAGACTAATATCAAACTTGCGGGTCTCCCTCAATTCACTTGATTTGCAGACTTAATAGCAAAGTCTAATTCGACATAAATTGTTGTCATTTAAAACTTGTGTGGTTGCATCATATGCATTTTGTGGGATTCCAATTCATATGTATTGTTTGATTCTATAGTTTATATATTTCATATATAATTGCCATGAATACATAATCTCATGTACTTGCTAAATAGTTCAAAAGTATTTTTGTTTTCCGTATCTTATATTGCTAGATAAGCATCGTAACAACTTTATTTGTAAGATATTGAAAGAAAACTAAAGAATATGAGTGTATTCTTCCATAGTTGAATGACGACAATGGGTATCTTTTATACCAACTTTGTTTGTTGTACCCATTGTTGCATAAATGGAGGGGTCGCAGGGCACACACTCTGCAACAGTTTGGGGATTTCAACTAGCAGGGCCGGCCCTGAGATTTCAGGGGCTCTAGGCGATGAAGAGATCCGGGGCTCCCTGTTTTCAAATATAAGCTCAAACTGTGTTCTCTCTTCTTCAAAAGCAAGTGCACAAGTTTAAGCAACAAATTATCAGTAAGAAAAGAAGTAACAGAACAATATCGCAACCAAATATCACTCTTTATAAATAGAACCCTTCTTACATTCTTACCTGCAAAAGTTTCAATTAAGCTAATCAAGCTTTTAAGCCAAATCTTTTTGAATCGACAACATAGCTAACCATTTGATCGTTCTTATTTGTGTTGCAAAACCGTACCATTATGACAATATCAAAGAGACAAAACCATTTTTTATTGAACATCAAACATAGAGCCATACAAATATACAATACCATTTACCATGACATCAAAACCCATTTTCAAATTGAAAGGGAGAGCTCACGAAAGCAATATACAAAGTTTTTCAAGATGCAAAAGCAATAAGAGAAGGCCATTTCCCCCTCTTTGGTTCAAACCCCTTGCTCACTTAGGCACTTAGCATCATTTAAACCCAGCCAGGCACTTAACATCAGTACCTCCAAAAATCAGAATATACATTCATTCAATCATTCAAACCCGTCACTTATATTAGC